>NC_091315.1:41041512-41381512 GCF_038502225.1 Cherax quadricarinatus
CCTTTCCAGTCTCTGTACCTAGTTCTTCCCCTCTCTCTGGCTCTATTACAAGTGTGGAGATTCACCCTCCTCCCCGTACTATGCCTTCCACCCCTGTCCCCTCCCAAGTTTCTCCTTCTTCTGCCACCTCCCAGGTTTCTCCCTCTTCTGTACCCCCCCACACTTCATCTCCAGTCCCTTACACTCTTCCCTCCCCCTCTACTTTGGTACAGTCCATTACTGTCCCAATCTTTACTCACCCTCCTCCTCCTATCTCCAATATGGTCTCCCATACATCTTTGAATTCAGAAACACTTGAAGCCATTTCAGAATATATTGCAGAGACTAAACCTTCAATGGACACTGATTCACTTCCTGTTCCTTCTCTTCCCTCTCCTCCATCTTCACAACCCCATTCTTCGCTACGCTCCGTTCCTTCGCTACTTGAACGTATTCCAATGCCACCACACGTTGACTTTTCTAACTCCTCTAGTCCGTAGGTACCTTTACCTACAGATTCCTGATATTTTCTTCATCGCCAATCATGGCCTATTTACAGTGGAATATCCGCGGCCTCAGGGGTAATCGGGGTGAGCTTCAGATGTTGCTTTCCAGGTTTTCCCCTGTTGGTGCTTGCTTACAAGAACCAAAATTACACTCGGCTATTTTCCAACCTATCTCAGGCTATAATTTATTGTATTCTTCGGATCCTTTCTCAGATGGGACCTTTAATGAAAGTGCCCTTCTTCTACGCAATGATATTCCGTACTGTCAACTATTTGTCCATACCTCGCTGCATTACACTGCAGCCCGTATCCACTTGAATAAGTGGTTTACAATATGTTCTTTATATCTCTCTCCTTCTTGAGCATTTTCTATCCCAGACTTTGCCTTTCTTGTTTCATCCTTACCACCACCACTTCTGTTACTTGGTGATTTTAATGCCCACCATTTCCTCTGGGGGGGGGGTCTCATTGTGACTCACGTGGCATTCAGTTGGAGGCTTTTCTCGCCTCTCACCCCCTCCATGTTTTAAATACGGGTACTCCCACCCATTTTGATCCTCGTACTCATACTCTTGCATCGATCTATCAGTCTGCTCTTCCTCCACTGCACTAGACTTCACCTGGTCTGTTCTACCAGACTTACATGACAGCGATCATTTTCCGATCATTCTTACTTCTCCTTCCTATTCACCACCTTTCCGTAGCCCTCGCTGGCAATTTGATCGGGCAAATTGGGATCTTTACTCACACCTCACTGCTTTTAGTGAGGTTCCTTCTTCATCCTCCATCGATGAGCTCCTACACATCTTCTCGACGTCAGTTTATACCGCAGCTTCTCATTCTATAACCCAAACCTCAGGCAGGCATTCTCAGAAGTGCGTGCCTTGGTGGTCTCCTGCTTGTGCTCTTGCAGTACGTTTGAAACGTGCTGCATGGGGCAGGTACCGGTACAATAGAACCGCTGAGAGACTTCTTGATTTTAAGCAGAAGCGTGCGATCACTCGCCGTGTCATCCGTGAAGCTAAACGCACTTGTTGGCGAGACTGTTTCCACCATCACCTCTGCTTCTTCTATGAGTGCAGTCTGGAAAAAAGTGAGGAAATTGAGTGGTAAATACTCTCCTGACCCGGCTCCTGTTCTACGGGTCACTGGTGTTGATGTAGCAAACCCTCTCGACGTTGCCATTGAACTTGGCACACATCTGGTCCGTATTTCCCGAGGGCTCCATCTATGCCCCTCGTTTCTTTCCTCAAAGTCTGCCAGAGAGTTAGTACCCTTGGACTTTTCTTCTCTCAGAGAAGAACAGTATAATGTGCCTTTTACACTTCAGGAACTGGAGGCAACACTCTCAGCTTGCCGATCATCGGCAGCTGGGCCTGACGACATTCATATTCGTATGTTACAACATTTACATCGGTCAGCCCTTGTAGTCCTCTTACACCTCTTCAATCTTATTTGGGCACAAGGAGTTCTTCCCCAGCTGTGGAAATCTGCCATTGTTCTCCCTTTCCGCAAACCGGGTACTACAGGACATGATGCCTCCCACTATCGCCCCATCGCTCTTACTAGTGCAGTTTGCAAAGTGATGGAATGTCTCGTAAATAGACGTTTAATGTGGTATTTAGAGACACACAACAGTCTCTCCGCTAGTCAATATGGCTTTCGTAAGGGTCGTTCTACCATAGACCCCTTACTACGCTTGGATACGTATGTTCGCAATGCCTTTGCAAATAATCACTCAGTTATTGCCATATTTTTTGACCTTGAGAAGGCATATGACACAACTTGGAGGTATAATATTTTGGCCCAGGCCCATTCCTTAGGCCTCCGAGGCAATCTACCATCCTTCCTTAAGAACTTTTTAACTGACAGACATTTCCGTGTTCGAGTCAATAATGTTCTTTCCCCGGACTTCGTCCAAGCTGAAGGTGTCCCTCAGGGATGTGTTCTAAGCACAACACTTTTCTCCTTGCTATAAATGATTTGGCCTCTGTTCTTCCACCCAATATTTGGTCATCACTCTATGTTGATGACTTCGCTATTGCTTGTGCAGGCGCTGACTGTCATCTTATTGCAGTTTCTCTCCAGCATGCGGTCGACCGTGTTTCCACTTGGGCCACCACGCATGGGTTTAAATTTTCAAGTACCAGAACTCACCAAATTACTTTCACTAGACGCTCTGTTATCTCCGATCATCCTTTGTATCTCTATGGCTCCCGTATCCCCGAACGTGATACAGTCAGGTTTCTAGGCCTTCTCTTTGACCATCGGTTATCCTGGAAACCTCACATAACCTCTCTGAAGGCAACTTGTCACAGCCGGCTAAACCTTCTTAAAACCCTCGCTCATCTTTCCTGGGGAGCTGATCGTCGAACTCTGCTTCGCCTACATTCAGCCCTTGTTTTATCGAAACTCGATTATGGTGACCAGATTTATTCCGCGGCCTCTCTTGTTACTCTCTCTAGCCTTAACTCTATCCATCACCAAGGACTACGTTTGTGCCTTGGTGCTTTTCGCTCTTCCCCTGTTGAGAGCCTCTATACAGAAGCGAATGTTCCATCCTTGTCTGATCGCCGTGATGCCCATTGCCTTCGCTACTATGTACGCTCTCACGATCTACACAATCCTTCCATTTATAGAATGGTCACCGATATTAGTAGACATTCTTTATTCGTTCGCCGCCCCTGTTTGCTCCGTCCCTTTTCTCTTCGCCTACATTCACTCGTCTTCCCTTCAGTTACCACCTTTATATGTTCATGTAGCATCTCACTTTTCCCTACCCCCCTGGGAAGTTCCAGCTGTTCGGGTCTGTTCTTTCTCACTCCCTTGCTCGAAAGCTCAACTGCCTATGGTGGCTTCCTGCTCTCTCTTTCTTGATCACTTCCACTCCCATTCTCATGCCACCGCTGTGTACACAGATGGCTCTAAGTCTTCAGACGGCGTCGGATTCGCAGCAGTGTTTCCGGACAGCGTCGTGCGGGGACATTTACTATCTTCAGCTAGCATTTTTACTGCTGAACTGTATGCCATTCTTGCAGCACTTATTCGTATCACATCTATGCCTGTGTCATCATTTGTAGTAGTCTCAGACTCCCTTAGTGCTCTACAGGCTATACGAAAATTTGATACATCTCATCCCCTAGTTGTCCGTATCCAACTTTGGCTACGCCGTATCTCTACCAAACATAAAGATATTGTTTTTTGTTGGGTCCCTGGTCATGTCGACGTACAGGGCAATGAACAGGCAGACACTGCTGCGCAGTCAGCAGTACATGACCTACCAATTTCCTATCGAGGTGTTCCATTTCTGGACTATTTTGCTGCAATAGCTACCCACCTTCGCACCCATTGGCAACAACGTTGGTCAACTCTGCTCGGTAACAAACTTCATTCTATTAAACCGAGCATAGGTTACTGGCCGTCTTCTTGTCATCAGTGCCGAGGTTGGGAGACCACTCTCTCCCGCCTTCTCATTGGTCACACTCGTCTTATTCATGGGTATCTCATGGAGAGGCACCCTGTTCCTCTCTGTGAGCAGTGTCAAGTTACAGTATCGATTAGCCACATTCTCTTAGACTGCCCTCTCTATCAACGAGCACGCAGAATTTGCCTCCAACGTCGTCTTCGTTCTACTACTCTCTCTTTACCTTCCCTTCTTGCTGATGGACCCTCCTTTAATCCTGACTCTCTCATTGACTTCTTGACAACAACTGATTTACTCCACAAACTCTGATGATACTTTTCGCACTCCCCTCAGCCCTTTCTAGTTCAGTCTCTTGCTGCCCTTTACCCTTTCACCATCCACTGCCCCGCTGTTATCCGTAACCTATTACTCATCCATCTCCCTTTTGCCACCTGATGCCCTCGCTTCCTTCCTGCCCTGCAGCGCTGTATAGTCCTTGTGGCTTAGCGCTTCTTTTTGATTATTTTTTTTTATTATCACACCGGCCGATTCCCACCAAGGCAGGGTGGCCCGAAAAAGAAAAACTTTCACCATCATTCACTCCATCACTGTCTTGCCAGAAGGGTGCTTTACACTACAGTTTTTAAACTGCAACATTAACACCCCTCCTTCAGAGTGCAGGCACTGTACTTCCCATCTCCAGGACTCAAGTCCGGCCTGCCGGTTTCCCTGAATCCCTTCATAAATGTTACTTTGCTCACACTCCAACAGCACGTCAAGTATTAAAAACCATTTGTCTCCATTCACTCCTATCAAACACGCTCACGCATGCCTGCTGGAAGTCCAAGCCCCTCGCACACAAAACCTCCTTTACCCCCTCCCACCAACCCTTCCTAGGCCGACCCCTACCCCGCCTTCCTTCCACTACAGACTGATACACTCTTGAAGTCATTCTGTTTCGCTCCATTCTCTCTACATGTCCGAACCACCTCAACAACCCTTCCTCAGCCCTCTGGACAACAGTTTTGGTAATCCCGCACCTCCTCCTAACTTCCAAACTACGAATTCTCTGCATTATATTCACACCACACATTGCCCTCAGACATGACATCTCCACTGATTATAATAATAATAATTGTTTCATTACAATTGAACACTTGTTGGGGTTGGAATTTTTCAGCTTCGCCATGCCTTATGACACTGTGTATGCCACTCCGATTCTTAAATCTCTCAAACCAACCTTTGCTGGCCTTAAATTCACCAATATGAGCACTGATTCCAGGCATTTTTTCCTGTTCACCTGGGTGTTAGTTGACTGGTGTGGGTTGCATCCTGGGGTACAAGATTAAGGACCCCAGTGGAAATAAGTTAGTCCTCGTTGACGCACTGACTTTCTTGGGTTATCCTGGGTGGCTAACCCTCTGGGGTTAATTGTTTCTCGGTATTTGTTTCTCGTTAAGCCACACCAAAAACACTCTCCACATCTTCAAGTAGTACAGCTGATGGTGGTGGAGCAACAGCTGACGGTGGTGCAGCAGCAGCTGACCATGGTATGATAGTATTTCAATAGTATTTCTCACCCTTTTTACCACAGATTTGGCACTAGAAGCTTTCTTTGGGCCCATGGTGGCTTATGAAGCAGTTACACAAGCACTAAAAACAATGGAATAATACAAAATTTATCGAATATATGCGTGGAATCGTCCACCCTGGCTTACAAACAATGACAGCAGGGCAGCTGAGGTGCTCAGGCTGGACGGACAGGTTCGGGACGAATCATGTTGGTCGAGTTTTTCATTATTGGTCGGGCCAAAATTTTTATGCTCAAACACTTTGTTGGATGAATTTATCGTTAGATGATGCCTTCGTTGGCCAAGGGCCCACTGTATAAAGATATATAACATACCCCTCCAAACTGCCAGTATCCCAAACCCCTGGTTTAAAATGCAGGCATTGTACTTCCCATTTCGAGGACTCAAGTCCGGCTATATAAAAATAACCGATTTCCCTGAATCTCTTCACTAAATACAGTGGACCCCTGCCTTATGAACACATCGTGTTACATTAAATCCGCCATACGAAGCATTGGAACGCAAAAATTTTGCCTCGCCTCACAATAAAAAACTTCCCTTATGTGATTCGTCCAGGACGCGTCCTACGTGTGGCCTCAGCGCCAGTGTTTACAAGCCAGCCAGTGCAATCACCTCTACGCATACATTCGGTACATTTCACATTATCCGTGTTTTTAGTGCTTGTAACTGCAAAATAAGTCACCATGGACCCCAAGAGAGCTTCTAGTGCCATCCCTGCAGTAAAAAGGGCGAGAATTTGTATGGAATTGAAAAAGGAGATTAAGGAAATGTGTGCAAAGTGGGTTGAACTGCAAATCTTTATTGATGAAAATCACCCTGACACAGCTACTGCAAGCCGTGTTGGCAACCTGTACAATGACAATGTTATGGCCCATTTTAGGAAAGTCTTAAAGGAATGGGAGGTACAGAGCTCTATGGACAGATTTATTGTGCGACAGAGGTCCATTGACTCTCAAGCTGGTCCTAGTGGCATTAAAAGAAGAAGGGAAGTAACCCGGAAAAGGACTTGCTACCTCAAGTCCTAATAGAAGGGGATTCCCCTTCTAAACAATAACTTCCACACACACCCCTCTTCCCATCCCATCAATCATCACCAGATCTTCAATAAAGGTACGTGTCATGTATTCTATTCTTAGTATAGTAGTAATTGTGCATGTCTTCTTCAGTTTGTGTGTGTTAAAATTAATATTTCATGTGGTAAAAAAAAAATTTCTTTTTCAAACTTTAGGATGTCAGGAACGGATTAATTTGATTTCCATTATTTCTTATGGGGAAAATTAATTCGGCTAACGATAATTTCGGCTTACCATAAGCTCTCAGGAACAGATTAATATCGTAAGGTGGGGGTCCACTGTATTACCCTGCTCCCACTCCAACAGCTTGTCAAGTCCCAAAAACCATTCGTCTCCATTCACTCCTATCTAACATGCTCATACATGCTTGCTGGAAGTCCAAGCCCCTCGCCCACAAAACCTCCTTTACCCCCTCCCTCCAACCTATTCTAGGACGACCCCTACCCCGCCTTCCTTCCCCTACAGGTTTATACACTCTCCAAGTCATTATAATTTGATCCATTCTCTCTAAATGACCAAACCACCTCAACAACCCATCTTCAGCCCTCTGACTAACACTTTTAGCAACTCCACACCTCCTAATTTCCACACTCTGAATTCTCTGCATAATATTTACACCACACATTTCCCTTAGACAGGACATCTTCACTGCCTTCAGCCGCCTCCTCGCTGCAGCATTTGCAACCCATGCTTCACACCCATATAAGAGTGTTAGTACCATACCACTATACAGTACTTTTGTACATTCCCTTCTTTGCCTCCATGGATAATTTTTTTTTTCTCCACAGATACCTCAATACACCACTCACCTTTTTTCCTTCATCAGTTCTATGGTTAACCTCATCCTTCATAAACCCATCTGCTGACAAGTCAACTCCCAAATATCTGAAAGCATTCACTTCTTCCATACTCCCTCTCTCCAATGTGATATCCAATTTTTCTTTATCTAAATCGTTTGATAGCCTTTCTCTTATCTGTGTTCACTTTGAACTTTCTACCTTTACACACCCTCATAAACTTGTCCATTAACCTTTGCAACTTTTCTTTAGAATCTCCCAAAAGCACAGTATCATCAGCAAAAAGTACCTGTGTCAACTTCCTTTTTGTATTTGATTTCCCATAATTTAATCCCACCCCTCTCCCCAACACTCTAGCATTTACTTTTTACAACTCCCTCTATAAACATATTAAACAACCATATTGACATTACACATCCCTGTCTAAGACCTACTTTTACCAGGAAGTAATCTCCCTCTCTCCTACACACCCTAACCTGAGCATCACTATCTTCATAAAAACTCTTTACAGCATATAGTAACTTTCTACCTATTTAGTAGACTATACAGGAAAAGGGGTTACTAGCCCATTGTTCCTGGCATTTTAGTTGACTTTTACAACATGCATGGCTTACAGAGGAAAGATTCTTATTCCACTTCCCCATGGATATGAAAGGAAAAGCAATAAGAACAAGAAGTATTAAGTAAAATCAAAGAAAACTCAGATGAGTGTGTATACATAAACGTGTACATGTATGTGTAGTGTGCCCTAAGTGTAAGTAGAAGTAGCAAGACGTACCTGAAATCTTGCATGTTTATGAGACAGAAGAACGACACCAGCAATGCTACCATCATGTAAAACAAATACAGGCTTCCTTTTCACACACTCTTGGTAGAACGGTAGTACCTCCTCAAATGGTCGCTGTCTACCAACCTACTACCATTTTGTACCTTATACTTTTAAACGTTTTATACTTTATACTTTTTATATATTATGTAGAATAATATTCCAGTCACTATAAACAGGTAAGAGGTTCAGTATAATACATACATTCTTGCTCCAAGGTGGACCCTGTTGTCCCTTCACTACATTGATGGATGTATAGTGTGATACTGGTGTTCAAGTTTTGTGGTGACTTCTCTTAGCATGATTCATGTTGTGATGAAGGTGTTGTGATTATTTAATATGTAGTTTCTCTTGGCATGGTTCAAGTGTATACATTACTAACTTGATAATTTTATTTCTTTTGTACAGGGCAATGCCACCCTTCATCTCTACCCTCACTTCAAGGCTCTTCAAGAAATTGATGGTAAGAATTTTGACACAGGAGTTGATTTTGAGCTGATTTGCTCATGTGTAATTATGTATCATAATGTGGCTAATTACTTCAATAAATATCTAACCTTACCAGCATTTTTCCATTCTGTCTTAAGGTATTTTCAAAATTTGCAGTGTCACATTTTTAAGACTAAATTAATTTTTATTAACTAGAAAAGACTTAAAATAGAAAAAGATGATACTGTATTTTCTTTTGTGGTGTGGTTGTGACAAGACATTATCAGACTCTTCCTGTCTTGGGTCAAACCAGAGTGCACGTGTGCGGATATACCAGCTGCGTATTATCTCTCTCCCCAACAGATAGTTTCAAGATTCTTTCACTGCTTTTCAAAAAAATCATTATATCATGTGCTTAATGCCACAATGAATATTCGACTTTTTTGTATGCTTGCTTTTGTGTGTATGATGCACAAAAAACTCAGGGTTTAAAAACTAAATCTACAAACTACATTTATTACATCAGCTTGAAAGTACAGAGTAAGGCATTTACTTGAAAATATTAAACAAATAGGGAGGATAATTATACTTGTGAAGGAGAGACTCGGCTACAAAACATCCTGTTGATGTAATATATTTTGTGTCACAAGGGTTTGTTCTGGTCCTCAATTTTTAATTTTTTATTGTTTACAAAATACATCTGGTTATTGGTTATGTCATATTAAGTCTCTATAGCATGTATTAGTACATAGTGCCCTTGTAAAGCCCACATTGCACTCAGCAATGTACTGTAATATGATACAGGTACAGTATAATTCAAGACTAAATTCCATTATTAAATAAAATTTAGTTACTTTTAATTAAAATGCAATAGTCTATTATATGTGTACAGTGTGCAAGTATTAATGGATTACATGTACTGAAATTTACAAAAGTTAAGAAACTATCGGTATTGAAAGAGACAACACTAGTTTCATTGTATTGTAGCTTTTATTTGCCAGTTTAGTGTTTGTTACTGTTTTATTGTTTATTATTGTGGAGCATGTCTTCTTGTACAGTATTGTATCAACCAGATTACTATTACTTTTTATTACCAGATATATATTGAACCATGAGGTGAAGGATGACAATCTTGGACTTCATAATAGCTTTATCACCTCATTGAAGTATGTTTTGTCTTTGTACAGTATGTGTTATAATAACATGTGCTATACAAAAATTGCTTGTTTTTGAGGTGGGTGATGTAATACATTTATAGGTGTATATACCAGTAGATGATGTTTGAATATTTTAATTATTACCTAGATGAGAGTATAAACTGCTGAATCAGGATCAGATATTTTACTGATATGTGGTTGATTATATCATGTTTTCAGTTAACATTTTGTTACTAAAGGTATGGAATAGTAGGTCTTGAACTTATGGACTGGTCCTTGTCAGATGCATGCTTGTACAATTTCTTCTATGCTACATTCACAATATTGGTGATTCTCAGTTTATTCTGTCACTTTTCATGTTCAAGACTGACATCATTTTGTTTTTAAAAAAGAATGGTGTCAGTGATGGAATGAATGATAGCTGTTATTTTTTGTTGTCCTACCCTTGTAGGAGACTGCCGGTGTGTTAAAACATGAGAAGGATGTAAGGCAAAGCTGATAATGAATTTTATTAAGGTTTTATTTTATTGAATTGTTTAAATATGGTAGATTATTAAAAGTAGCTTATTTAATGGGAGTATTAGTGGTAGAATTTTATCATTTACCTAGAATGTCTTATAAATACATATATACATACTGTATATGAATCTTTTGTGATGAACAAGACATGTGCAACACTTGGGTACCTTTATTGCTAAAATGTTTCATCTGGGTAGCATTTCTCCACAGATGTAGAGATGGTGAAAGAAGTGGGTATCTTCAGCAGTAAAGATACCCAAGTGTTGCACATGTATCTTATTCATCAGCTTGTCAGTGTTCTATAGCATAAATATAATGATATCTGGAAGATAAATGCAACTTAGCAGTGAGAGTATTAATGATAGGTAATCCATTATCTGGAAAGCCATTACTGGGTATTAATGAGTTTAATTTGTTTTGAGTCAACATTTCTTTCCTTCTACTTGTCTCACACTTCTCTGTAAATTGCCCCCCAAAATTTTCTATAGTAGTTTTGGCAGGAAATAAGCATATTTTACAATGTACACATTGGGCATTTTATTCAAAACTTGGATGTAATCTCGCAAAGACTTGAACAGTTGATACTTTTCACAATGTAAACTTTAGATAGAGAGAGATAATCTGCATAACTCTTAATGTTGTATTAGTTCATGCAAGAACATAATGTTGCAGGCCATGAAAGGTTTTTTTCTTCAGTGTCATCATTACTTTCTCTCTCCCAGGCTTTTTCATAAATGCGTGCCAAAATGTTAAAGTATTGTTATACACAAGGAAAACTTGCAGGCTTTTCCAAATAAGGGCATTAAATATTCCAAGGTTTCTGATTGGATGACACAGGTTATTTATGTTTGTGTATCTTTATTTTTGCCTTAGTCCATCAGTTCATCTTGGAAGAATACAAACACTTTCCTTCAGATGAAGCTTTTCTTTTTTAAATAAATATATATATATATCTACATATGTTGAAATGTCATAATTATATTTTGGTAAAGCATTGTTATGAATGTATTAAAGGATTTTAAAATGAAGCATTCTCATTAGAAGCTACATTTTACTGTGTGGCATTCTCTCATTGGTGGAGGTAGGAGTTGTCCTTCCAGGGACCAGTTACATATTTATGGCATTTTTTTTTTTTTAGAGACCTTGCAATCAATTTCTTTAATAAATTCATTCTGCACTTTGTCAGGTAACACTAATAACCATTCTAAAGTGGAAAATGTATAAAAAACTAATAAACAGCTTTGAAGGATATGGTTTTGTAGTGCTTGTAACTCGACACTAAGTTTGAGGCTAGGGTGATAAGGACTGTCACATGAACGTCACCCACAAGGAGTGTATATATCCACCCTAGTATGCTCACATTTCATCAGAACCGTGACAGCTACAGTAGTACAAACACGCATCCTCACTTGTGTCCAGCATTCTTATTTCTTATAACTGTGGTGAAGGGCCTAGCCAGTATAATGGATCCCTCTGACATTGTAGTCTTCTGTAGAAATCAGTGTGTGGCTGCTTTGTGGTGTACTGAAAAATCAGTGAATGTCAGTGTTACTGCCTGTGTGATTAGAAAGGTACTGTATTGCCGCTGTACAAGTAGATTTCATTTTGTGTGATAAAAACTTATTCCTTATTTATTCAAGCTTTCTGTGAGTTTGGTTAAGAATAAAATGTGGTTAATAGATCATTTTTGTGCAAGTTATTAATTGGACAATATTTTTAAGTCCATCAGTTAATAAATAACATGAATAACTTGAGAAATTTTTGCTACTTTTTAAAGTTCAAAGTAAAAATTTTTACTGTTGCAGTAAAGCCCTCATGTTTATCAAAAAACATATTTTTATTGGTGAGAAATAGCCATTGTTTATTTTATTTTAAAACAAATCATAAGATGTGTGTACTTTCATGATTTTGGTAATATTTGTGATTGGTTTGTTGCATAAAGAGGCAGTATAAGTGAATGTAAATGACAGAGTTAGAAAAGCTACATACTGTTAACTAGCTTGTGTGCACCTTGACCTCTACTCTTACATGTACAGCAGTACATTTGTTGGTGATGTACAAGATTGTTCTACTGTTTCCTGCAGGAATTACTGTGTTTAGAATGTCTCTTCTTTGGGCTCCTAGCGAGATTATAACAGCGAGCTGCCCAATGAAGGGCTGTTCTCAATACTGTAAATCTACTCTGGGGTCCTGTCAAGCATATACAGCAGCATTCTCAGGAAAAGCGATGTACTTAAGACATTTTCATCATCGTCTAATACAGTAATGCCTGTGCTGCTCTAAATATGTTCAGATGTACCACATAATTATTCTTACAATATGTATTTGAATAAGGAACCAGAAAGTAAAACAAGTCTTGTAATATAAGATTTTAATTTTGTCAATAATGTAATGCTATATTACAGGAATGTTATATATTTAACTTGAAATCAATTTAAAGAATTTACTTCTGCTTTTTCAAATAAATTCTTTATAGAAATATATTAGAAATGAGCATCTTGCATTTATTCAGTGTTTTCACACAATGTTAGTTATGTATAAAACAGTCAATTAAATTGCAATTTGTAAGTACATTTCTTTTGTCAGTTTGATTATAAGTTCACTTCATATAGGTAATGTTTAAATTAATATAACATAATTGCAAGTACCAGTCATTTTAAAGGCTTCTTAATATTTTTGTCAAATTAATTTCACTTTTGCACATTTGTAATTTTATATCCTGGTTTTCATGTGTAATTTCCCAATAAGAATTAATCTGGGGCTTCTTATAACATTTTAAATTTGTTGTAATGCATTCTTAAAATAATGAAGATAATTATATTGGCAGTTTGGAGAGATATATTGTGTATTTTTATACGTATATACTTCTAAGCTGTTGTATTCTGGGCACCTCTGCAAAAACAGTGATTATGTGTGAGTGAGGTGAAAGTGTTGAATGATGATGAAAGTATTTTCTTTTTGGGGATTTTCTTTCTCTTTGGGTCACCCTGCCTTAGTGGGAGACGGCCGACTTGTTGAAAAAAAAAATTATTTTATTCTTTGGAGAATACCTTTCATCTAATTTGAATATGGCCAAAATACTATAGGATAAAGGTATTTTGGGGAAAGTGTTAAATGCACAGCACTTAAAGTGTGACTAATATTTATTTTATACCTAAATATTTTGTGCATTTAGGTGAAAGTTGGAATAGAATTAAGAGGTATAGTAGTACTATAAAGCAAAAAACTGTCTTCACAGTTTGTCAGGCTGGGGTTGGAACTACAGTAATATCTATGATACTGCATATAAAACTAATAATACTGTACTGATCCTAATACAACGTATCTCCACCGTTCTGAAGGAGGGGTACAGTATGTTGCAGTTCTTGAAACTGTGGTATCAACACATCTCTGGCAAGACAATGATGAAAGTGTTTCTTCTCTTTTGGGTCACTCTGCCTCAGTGGGAAACGGCCTGTGCGTTAAATAAAAAAAAAAATAGTTTCATATAAATGCAGTAATAAGATACGACTTTTTAACTTGTATAGAGCTTGAAATAGATTAGTAATTAAATAATAATAATGAAAATAACAGTATAATGGCATACATAAAATAAGAGGAGAAATATTGTACGTTATACAAATATATTAGAAATTATGTCCTGAGACAAGATTCAGGACTATAAAATAGTATTTTATTTTATTATCACACCGGCCGATTCCCACCAAGGCAGGGTGGCCCGAAAAAGAAAAACTTTCACCATCATTCACTCCATCACTGTCTTGCCAGAAGGGTGCTTTACACTACAGTTTTTAAACTGCAACATTAACACCCCTCCTTCAGAGTGCAGGCACTGTACTTCCCATCTCCAGGACTCAAGTCCGGCCTGCCGGTTTCCCTGAATCCCTTCATAAATGTTACTTTGCTCACACTCCAACAGCACGTCAAGTATTAAAAACCATTTGTCTCCATTCACTCCTATCAAACACGCTCACGCATGCCTGCTGGAAGTCCAAGCCCCTCGCACACAAAACCTCCTTTACCCCCTCCCTCCAACCCTTCCTAGGCCGACCCCTACCCCGCCTTCCTTCCACTACAGACTGATACACTCTTGAAGTCATTCTGTTTCGCTCCATTCTCTCTAAAATAGTATTGAGAGTAATTATAATACAGTTCTATACACTGTTTGATGAGAGATGTTAAGGAAATATAGGATGTGAAGTTAGTAGTCAGAGTTCTCTCTATATTATATTAAAAAAAATAGTACATATAGGCATTGATTTTTTAATATATATTAGTTTTAATTTTACCCAAAGTACTATGCTTACTATATACCTGTGTAAATCATCTAATTTTGGAGTAAATTATTTTTCATTTAATTGTGATCATTAATCGATTCTTTTTTTTTTTTAATGTTAAAATTTCTTAACTGTTATTCCTTGTCAACTTTTCAACAGGTGTTGTGGATTACCTGAACACTGAGATTAGCACTTCAAAGCAGAAGAAGTTTAGCTTGGTAACATTTATTGACACTCCAGGTCTTGTAGATGGTGACATGAAGTACCCATTTGATGTCAACCAGGCAATGCTGTGGCTTGGTAAGTAATGAATACAGGACTCCTTAGCTTATAAATGAATTTCATTCCCAGTGCTTCAACTTCTACTTCTGTAACCCTGAACCTGTTATCTTGTACAAAATCTTCTCATTAGGAGGAGGGATGGGGGTCCTCTCAGAAATAGTTGAAGGGAGGGGCTAATGAAGATTTTTAAGTGCCATGGGCTAAATTTAGCATCCATTGGGCTTGTATGAGTGTGTTAGATCCAAGTAAGTGGAGACAGGTACTGCAATTTTTATGGTTGGACATGATGTTGGTATGTGAACTGCACTTTAGTTCTGGAGGAGGGCAGTACTGTGCCTGCAGTCTTTAACAGTTGAGTGAAGATGTTAAGATGTTGTAACTTGAAGGGTCATCTGAACTGTGATGTTACACTTCTGGCAGACAGTCATTGACTGAATGATGGTGATTTTTTTTTTTTTTTTGAGGGGTGGGTCACTCTGACTCAGTGGAAGATGACAAGTGTGTATAAAAAAAAAATTGTGGACCTTATTTGTAAGTGCAGTTCATAACTTGGGCATTTGTTAAGTCAAGGATCTGTCTTAGTAGCACAGCACTGATGATTATTGATTTAAAATATTATAATAAAGTGCATATTTTCATAACTGTATTATTGTATGTTTAGAAAGTTTAAAATTAGTTCAGATATATTCTGTAAATTAATTGACCCTAGTGCATTTAGTGCTTAATTTTGATTATAATGTAATTTAATTGCAGATATATTGGAATACGTTGAGTGTAGGTTGGACAAATACACGAGTGGTGATGGGCATAAATAGAAGCAGACTTGCATGGGTTAATAAAATTAATTCTTTTGTAAACTAATTCTGTTGTCATTTGGCAAGACAGCTATGGAATGAATGATGAACATGTTTCCTTTGTTTTGGGTAGCTCTACCTTGGTGGGAAATGACAGATGTGTTAAAAAATAAATTAGCCATATCACAAATATATTGGTTCTGCTGTTAAAAAGGTAATGTACCGTAGCATAACCTAAGAGTTGTAAAAGTAGTACATATTTGAAGTTAAACTGCACTGTAAAATTTGTTACTGTACAGTATTTAACCCTTAACCCTTTCAGGGTCGGTGTCATATTAGTACGGCTTGCACGCCAGGGTTGGTGCCATACTAGTACACACATATTCTAGCACCTTCAAATCTAGCAAGAGAAAGCTGGTAGGCCTACATATGAAAGAATGGGTCTGCTTGGTCAGTGTGCACAGTATAAAAAAAATCCTGTAGCACACAGTGCATAACGAGAGAAAATAACTCTGACCATGTTTTTTGTTTAAAACAGCGACTTTGCAGTGTATTTTCGTATGGTATTTATGGTTGTATTCTCGTTTTCTTGGTATCATTTTATAGAATGAAAGACATATTACAGAAATTGAGATGATTTAATTGGTTTCACAATGAAAAGTACCTTGAAATTGGGCTTATGGTAGCAGAAATGTTAGATTTTTGCCAATGTTCACAAGCAAACAAATCATGCCACGTGTCCAATACATGTCAACTGGTGAGTCTAATATTCTTTCACAAGTGTGCTGATATTATTTATACAATTTTTACACTAATGCAGTAGTCTGCATAACAGTAAATCTTCTATTTTTTGTGGGAATAAAAGTTCAAAGTGAAAAGCAAAAGAAATGTAAGAGGGGCCTGGAAATGTGACTAATGAACAGAGAAAATGCTATTTTAGTGCCAGGAATGTCTGTTTTGTTTATTCTGGACCCTATTTTGAAATTGGCATCTTTTGAAATATGTGTGAAATTGTCAACTTCTGACCACTTTATTGGATAGTTGAAATCGATAATTGGCTGGTTCCTTATACTCATTCGATAGAACAAATTGAGTTCTAACGAAATAGCTATGATTTTTGTTGACTGGTGCATTGGAATTGGCCGAAAATAGGGCTCGGGCAAAATCACTGATGCATAAACATCGTCGAGACTGCTAACTTCACAAGAGCATAATTCCATAAGTTTTCCATCAAATTTCATACTTTTGGTGTCATTATGATTGGGAAAAGATTCTCTATAGATTTTTTTTTCCCCCCCGAAAAATTTTCGACCCTGAGAACAAGTTTAGGAGAGGGTCTCTTGACCCTGAAAGGGTTAAACTGTTCAAACATAGATCTACGTTCGCATGCGTAGTTTGATTTTACATTGTTTCGTATGTAAAAAAAACATAGATCTACGTTCGGAGCGCTATGCGTGGAAATGTAGACCTACATTTGGACAGTTTAAGGGTTAAAAGAATAGGTAATTCAATATAGTCATGAGTAGAGTGTAGTGATTTTTTAGGAATAAAGTGACAATGAAGTAAATATTGTACTAATATGACTTATCAGTATCAAAAGTCTGTTATTTTCTAAGGATTGGTAAATACTGTATACATATGCTATCAAGTGACTGGATGAGTCGAGTCCTGTCCATACACATAACTTAGGCAAAAGTGGAGAATGAGTGACTTGGACACATGGAGAGTGTCTCTTTTATTTAATAACATTTCACTCTCAACACTATGCCCAGAGTGAAACATTCAATGAAAGCTTTACCTGTACATGTGTCTTTGGTCCTGCCCATATGCTTCACTCATTGGCTGTGTATATTCTGTTGGATGGTGCACACAATCATTGTTACAGATACTTACAGTTATGTAAAACTGTATAGTGATATTACTATAATAGAACTGCATAATATTATAAAGTTTGTTTATTTTTGTTACCATGTATCATATTTTAATATGAAACACCTCTCCCATCAGGTGACTTGTGTGATCTGATTTTTGTCTTCTTTGACCCAATTGGGCAAGCACTATGCAAACGAACTCTGAATATTGTTGAGCAACTAAATGAAACTCACCCAGATCGAATCCGCTTCTACTTATCCAAAGCTGATGAAGCTGGTCATGAGAGTGACAGACAGAGGTAAGTCATACTGCACATGCTCATCATAACTTTCAGTATTTAGAAAAGCAGATTATCAAACAACTCTTAAATGGATTCGTCTTTAAAAAAAAAAGAGTTCTATAGCATGTCACTTACACTTGTGGTTTGAAATTATCAATTAATCCTTGATATAAAGGGGAAGAGGGTAAGGGTTATCTTAGGAAAGGATGGAGGGAGGGGGTAAAAGGTTTTGTGTGCAAGGGACTTAGACATGCCGCAGGCATGTGTGAGCATGTTAAGATAAGATTTTGATCAGATTTTTTAACCCCAGAAGGTTAACTACCAAGGATAACCCAAGAAAGGCAGTGCTTCATTGAGGGACTGTCTGTCTTATTTCCATATGGGTCCTCAATCTTGTCCCCCCAGAATGTGACCCATACCAGTCGACTAACACCCAGGTACCTACTTGCTTGCTGTGTGAACAGGACAAAATTTGCAAGGAAATACATCCAATGTTTCCACCCCTGCCAGGAATCAAACCCTGGCACTCAGTGTATAAAGCAAAAGCTTTGCCAGCCAGGCCAAGGGAGTGAATGGAGATGAATGGTTTTTGAGACCTGACAAACTGTTGGAGTGTGAGCAGGGTAATATTTTGTGGTGAAGGGATTCAGGGAAACCACTTAGCCAGACTTGAGTCCTGGAGGTGGGAAGTACAATGCCTGCACTCTAAAGGAGGGGTCTGGGATATTGGCTGTTTGGAGTGACATTTAAACTGTCATATCTGGGTGCCTCTGTGTGAATGATGGTAAAAGGTTTTCTTTCTTTTTTGCATCACCCTGCCTTGGTGGGAGGCAGCCATCTTGTTGGAAAAAAAAAAAAAATAAAGGCCTTTTAAAATTGTCAAAAATACAGTGTAAATTGTACTTTTAGCTCTCATTATTTTCAATGTTTATTGCAGTATATCTGTAAATTGTGCACGTTACAAGTTGTATTAGGTGGAGTAAGAGGCTACTGAAATGCCGGGAGCAAGGGGCTAGTAACCCCTTCTCTTGTATACATTACTAAATTTAAAAAGAGAAACTCTCGGTTTTCTTTTTAGATCATCCAGCCTTGGTGGGGTATGGGCCAGTTTGATCATTTTTTTTTTATTTATTACCATTCTGATTTAACAGACAATCCCCTTATTAGCCCATTATATCGAGGGTTCACTGTATAGGATTTGTTATTCAAAAAACTAACAACTGTTCAATGTTTTGCCTCTAACAGGGTAATGATGCAAATTGTACAGGAACTATGCAAACGCCCCGGTCTTAACAAGACTGGCTTTGACATGCCGACTATTTATATACCAAATCCAAATAAGGTGAGCATTTTGTTTCTTGTACCTCTTGATCTTTTAATACAAAATGATATATGACTTATCAGCCAGAATTACCTGAAAATAAAACTGATGAAATCATTTTTTTTTTTTTGGCAGCCCACTCGATGTGTGAACCAGATTGAGGATGTTTGTAAAGATATAGAAAAGACTATCAATCAAACAATTCAAACTACATTAAACCAGTTGGAACGTGACTGTGAGCAGATTTCAACTCTTGTTGATGAGGCAGTTGAAGCGGATAATAGAGCTAGAGCATACAATTTCCGTGCTAAGGTAATGTTTTAGATGTTCTGATCAAATGTATATCAACTTGCATAATAACTAAACATTCAGTTGAAATTCATCAGTATGTGCTTTAAAGTATTTCTAAAGCAGTGTTAAATGCACAAGAATATTTGAAATGTTTGCTGAAGATTTTATATGTAGGCCTTCTTATAAGAAAGGGATTTGCACAGAGACCTGATTATCAAGAATGTATTGTAGGGTAATTGAAAAAAAGCACAAAGTGAGTTGGCATAGAGCAACTGCCCAGGGAGCTACTACAGTCCTGTCATATTTTTATTTAATTGTTGGAAAATCTGCTGTTATAGGTTTTTATTATATAAATGACCCACTCACCCTGTCATGTGGGTTTGAAACTAAAGCATGTTGACCCTTAACTGTTAAAGACCCTGAAATTAAATGTACCTTCTGTGTCACTTTAAAAAAAAAAAAATAAGAGCATAATTTTCTAAACATAATGGAACCACAAATAATGAAAGTGGTTCAATACCTTATAAGGGTGCAAATTTGAAATTGTGGAGCACTTGATGGCAACAGCAGGTCCTTCTGCTTGACACCCAATGTTTTCTTTTTTGCATTTTCTAATTTTGTATATATATTTTTACCAGTTATAAACGCTAGAAGAGGACACTGGTTGTTATCCAGTGTTTTTGCACTCAAATTTTTTCACGCAAAAATTCCATGATATAGTTTACATGTATACTCGCCAAACCTTAGAACGTTTTTATAGGTGTCAGTTTTTTACTGTTTTGAACATGTATACATTGTGTACACATGCTCTGTGTGTTGTTAGAGTTGTAGTGTGAAATCATTCAAAATAGGGACTAAGGCACAATGGTGTCCCACAGGACTTGCAGGTATATCCTGTATCTGCATTGTCGAGGTCTTCTCGTGGTGTAAGCACACACGTCTCTTCTGAGCTTTTTTTTTTTTCCAGTTGGCGGACTTAGTGCTAAGTAGTGATTGTGATAACGGGACCAGGTTTCAGATGAGATGAAATTTATTGGATTGGAGTTGTAACCTGTGGTTTGGCTGGGCTTGGAATGGTATTTATTGGCATTCTTGGTGTCATCTTCACTCGCTTTCATCTCAGACCATGGAACCCCACATCATAATAACTGTCCTCAGTGTTAACACCCTTAAGGAACAGTAAATGGTTAATTGTAGTAGTAGTGAGGGATTCACATCTGCAAGTCATAGTTAGCAGGCTTAGAGGGCAGCTTTCCCATCATGCTCTTAATGATGCTGGATTTTTTGTATACTGTGCACACCCATTCTCTCATATCTAGGCCTAAATTTGCAGCTTGTGGCAAATTTGGAGGCACTATGAATTTGGAGGCACTATGCCACCAATATATAACCCTTGGTCATATTGGATTAAAAGTTTTGCTCTAGGAAAGATTGTGCTAAACATTAATATATTTTTTCATCAATAATCACTTTAGAAAAAAGTTTGATATAATCAAAGTATTCAATGATTTTTTTTTTTTTTTCAGATGAAAGGCTTGGCTCTCTCATCAGTTGGGTTTTTGCTTCCTGTAGCACTAATTGTGCAGATACTTGTGTCAACAGCTCCACGGGAACTTGTAAACAGTCTGGCTGGAGAGAATTTTGCTAATGCTATTTCTTCCTTTATGGTTTGTATTTGTTAATTAGTTAAGCAACAAAAATGAATAATATAGAATAAGTTATCAGCTTTATATACCAATACTGTACTGTACTGTACACATTAATTTAATGTAGTAAGCCATTGTCCACCAGTATCAAGAGCAGCAGCCCTCGACCCCAAAAAAATCACTTTTATATTAGCATTTCCTCTTCAAGGGGGGCTCCTTGGCGTGGTGAAGAGGCTCTTGGTCTGAGGAATTAGACCTGTCGGTCTACTTCCTCAGACCGAACCTAATTACCCCCCAATCCCCCGTTCCCTATCCCATCCTCCCCTTTTTCCTTTCCTCCTCCTCCTCCCCACCCCTCCCTTTTGCCCTTCCTTTTTGGCCTTTTTTTTTTTTTTTCCCACAGGCACACTAGTTCCTAGGTAGGGGAAAGGGTACTGGGGTTCATCCCATTCCGTTGAGGTTCTTGGCGGTGGAGTAGTTTGCCGTGGAATCTGGATTGCCTGGGGATGTCCTGATCCCTCTCCGGTATCCCGGAGGGTGGCTTTGGGTGTCTCTCGGGCGACGGGTGTATCTCTGGAAGCCACCTTTCGAATTCCGAGGGTGGTGGCCGAAGGAGGTATGCTTTGTGGCGGATTTCCGGCTGCCCTCTCTTTTGTCCACCGAGGTAGCTCAGCAGATGTGAGGTTGCTGTCCCGGATTGCCGGTTTACTGGCATGATGGGTAGGGTATGGCACGGGTTCCATGCTGCATCTGCGCTACTTGCGGTGCTGAGGTCCTCTTGGGCACGGAGGGAGATTTCTGGCCCTTTCATTCCTCCTAGGAACTATCCCTCCCTGGTCCCCCCTTTTTTTTATTCTTTTTTTTATTTTTATTTTCTTTTCTTTTCTTTTTTTTTTTCTTAAAAACAAAAAGAAAGAAGTAACCTAACCATGGCAGCCCTAGTCCATGAACCTGCTACCCCCGGGCCCCTTCTTGATACCGCACCCCGTTCTGACCCCGCCTCGTCTTTGGACCACTCTTCGGACACTCCTCATGCCTCTGTACCTCTTGCCGGTGCTGTTTCCTCACCCGCTTCAGGTACTGAGGCCTCGACTGACTCCTTCGATTTATCTGACCTTCGCTCTCCTGACTATGCTTCCGGCCTCTCCCTCTACGCTGCTGCAATTTTCGAATCGCCGGCCCGTTCCACGTCGGACCAACTCTGGTCCCACGCCTAAATGCCAATGACAATTACCTGCTGATGATACTTCTCCACCTTCTCGTTCTTCTCAGAAAAGATTGACACGTCCTTCACTACCTTTCCTCGCTCAGTTTCAGACTGCACAATGGACTAAATTCTTCACTTTACGACCGACTTCCTCTACTGCCTATCTTTCTGACCACAGTATTGGCAAGGCACTCCTATGCCATGTTGGTAAAGATATTTCTTTTCATGCTCTTAAGAGCGGTACGCGCATCATCACCGTACAGAATGCTACCCAGGCTCATGAGCTTTCTCGTCTTTACCATATCGATACTGTTCCTGTAACTATTGAAAAGCATCATTCCCTCAATTCTTGTAGTGGTACCGTCATTCTGCCCCATACCATAGTTCAACAAAATTTCCAGACATGTGGCACTGACATTCTTGAACAGCTGGAACTCCAAGATCTCCCAATCCTCAAGGTAGACACTTACGTTCTTCCTGCCCGCGGGCAGAGACGATACCCTAGCAATGTGGCTCGTTTAACTTTTGACAGCCGTGAACTCCTATCCTCAGTTTATGTAGCAGGACATCGGTTACAAGTTCGAAAGGTGATCCCTACACCGCAACAGTGTAGAAATTGCTGGCGATTTGGCCATCCAGCGAAATATTGCAGATCTATCGCCGAATGCCCAGTCTGTGGTGCCGATGACCATTCTAATACGTCTTGCAGTCGACCTCCCTCTTGCCTTAATTGTCATGAGGCTCACCCTTTGTACTCTCGCCGTTGTCAAGTTTACTTAAACAAGCGGGAAATCCATTACCTCAAAGAGGCAGAAGGTCTCCCTTATGCCGTGGCAGTTTCTCATCTCCGCCTCCAAGGGAGACTACCTCGTGTTTCTTATTCCCGTGTTTCAAAACGTCCCCCCACTTCTGGTATCCCATCTTCTGCACCCACCTCTGTGGTTACCTCTCCCATAGTCACTCCTGTAGCTAATTCTTTTGCTGTCCTCGGCTCAGACGTCCCTACTTCAACGTCTCGGTCTGATCTCGCTTCTTCATGTTCTCTCTCACAAGCCTCAGTAGCGACGAGATCTCGTATGACACCTCCTCCCAATCGTCCCTCTACTTCTCAAAAGTCAAAAAAAGGTCCATTAACACCTCCTACCCATCTTCCACCTCATTTTCCCTTCCCTGTCTCTGTACCTGGTTCTCCCCCTCTCACTGGCTCTGTTACAAGTGTAGATGTTCACCCTCCTCCTCGTACTGTACCTTCCTCCCCTGTTCCCTGCCAAGTTTCTTCCTCTTCTCCCACCTCCCAGGTTTCTGCCTCTTCTGTCCCCTTCCACGCTTCTCCAGTTCCCTCCACCCTTTCGCCTCCCCCCTACCTTGGTACAGTCCATTACAGTTCCAATCTTTACTCATCCTCCCCCTACCATTTCCAATATTGTCTCCCATACGACGTCTCTGAATTCTGAAACACTTGAAGCAATCTCTGAATATGTTGCAGAGACCAAACCATCAATGGACACTGATCCACCCTCCGCTCCTTCTCTCTCCTCTACTCCATCTGCGCAACTCCTTTCTTCACAGTGCACCGTTCCTTCGCTGCTTGAACGTTTTCCACTGCCTCCGCATGTGGACTTTTCTAACCCCTCTAGTCCGTAGGAACCCTTACCTGCGGATTTCAGGTACCTTTATCATTGCAAATCATGGCCTATTTACAGTGGAATATACGTGGCCTCAGGGGTAATCGGGGTGAGCTTCAGATGTTACTCTCCCAGTTTTCCCCTGTTGGTGTTTGCTTACAGGAACCAAAATTACACTCTGCTGTTATCTCTCCCATCTCAGGCTATAATTTATTGTATTCTTCAGATCCTTTTCCTGATGGGACCTTTAATGAAAGTGCCCTTCTTCTATGCACTGATATTCCGTACCATCACCTATTTGTTTGTACTTCGGTGCATTACACAGCAGCCCGTATCCACTTGCATAGGTGGTATACGCTCTGTTCTTTATATCTCTCTCCTTTTCGGGCATTATCTATTCCGGATATTGCCTTTCTTGTTTCGTCATTACCACCACCAATTCTGTTACTTGGTGATTTTAATGCCCACCATTTCCTCTGGGGGGGGTCTCACTGTGATTCCCGTGGCATTCAGTTAGAGGCTTTTCTTGCCACCCACCCCCTCCATGTTTTAAATACAGGTACTCACACCCATTTTGATCCTCGGACTCACTCTCTCTCTTGCATCGATCTCTCAGTCTGCTCTTCCTCCGCCGCATTAGACTTCACTTGGTCTGTTCTTCCGGACTTACATGACAGCGATCATTTCCCAATCATTCTTACTTCCCCTTCATATTCACCACCTCTTTGCATCCCACGCTGGCAATTTGATCAGGCAAATTGGAACCTTTACTCACACCTAACTGTTTTTAGAGAGGTTCCTTCTTCGTCCTCCATCGATGAGCTTTTACACCTCTTCTCGTCCTCCGTTTTAACCGCAGTTTCTCATTCTATACCCCAAACTTCGGGCAGGCATTCTCAGAAATGCGTGCCTTGGTGGTCTCCTGCTTGTACTCGTGCAGTACGTTTGAAACGCGCTGCATGGGGCAGGTACTGGTACAATAGAACCACAGAGAGACTTCTTGATTTTAAGCAGAAGCATGCGATCGCTCGCCGTGTCATCCGTGACGCTAAACACACTTGCTGGCGAGATTATGTCTCCACCATCACCTCTGCTTTCTCTATGAGTGCAGTCTGGAAAAAAGTACGAAAACTGAGTGGTAAATATTCTCCTGACCCGGCTACTGTTCTGAGGGTTGCCGGTGTTGATATAGCAAACCCACTAGATGTTGCCAATGAAATTGGCAATCATCTGGTCCGTATTTCTCAGGGACTCCATCTATGCCCCTCATTTCTTTCCTCAAAGTCTGCCAGAGAGTTAGCACCCTTGGACTCTTCTTCTCAGAGAAGAACAGTATAATGTGCCTTTTACACTTCAAGAACTGGAGGCAACACTCTCAGCTTGCCGATCATTGGCAGCTGGGCCCGACGACATTCATATTCGTATGCTACAACATTTACATCAGTCAGCCCTTGCAGTCCTATTATGCCTTTACAATCTTATTTGGTCACAAGGAGTTCTTCCACAGCTGTGGAAATCTGCCATTGTTCTCCCTTTCCGCAAACCAGGCACTACGGGACATGAAACCTCCCACTATCGTCCCATTGCTCTTACCAGTGCAGTTTGCAAAGTGATGGAACGCCTAGTAAATAGACGTTTAGTGTGGTATTTAGAGACACACAACAGTCTCTCCACTCGTCAATATGGCTTTCGTAAGGGACGTTCTACCATAGACCCCTTACTACGCTTGGATACGTATGTTCGTAATGCGTTTGCGAATAACCACTCAGTTATTGCCATATTTTTTGACCTTGAGAAGGCATATGACACAACTTGGAGGTACAGTGGACCCCCGCATAACGATTACCTCCGAATGCGACCAATTATGTAAGTGTATTTATGTAAGTGCGTTTATACGTGTATGTTTGGGGGTCTGAAATGGACTAATCTACTTCACATTATTTCTTTTGGGAACAAATTCGGTCAGTACTGGCACCTGAACATACTTCTGGAGTGAAAAAATATCGTTAACCGGGGGTCTACTGTATAATATTTTAGCCCAAGCCCACTCTTAGGCCTTCGAGGCAATCTACCATCCTTCCTTAAGAACTTTTTAACTGACAGGCATTTCTGTGTTCGGGTTAATAATGTGCTCTCCCCGGACTTGATCCAAGCTGAAGGTGTCCCCCAGGGATGTGTTCTGAGCACAACACTTTTTCTCCTTGCTATTAATGATTTGGCCTTTAGTCTTCCATCAAATATTTGGTCATCACTCTATGTTGATGACTTCGCTATTGCCTGTGGAGGCGCTGACTGTCACCTTATTACAGTTTCTCTCCAGCATGCAGTCGACCGTGTTTCCAATTGGGCCACCACACGTGGGTTTAAATTTTCCAGCACTAAAACCCACCAAATTACTTTCACTAGACGCTCTGTCATCTCCGATCATCCTTTGTACCTCTATGGCTCCCGTATCCCTGAACGTGATACAGTCAAGTTTCTGGGCCTCCTCTTTGATCGCAGGTTATCCTGGAAACCTCACAGTACCTCTCTGAAGGCAACTTGTCACAGCCGGCTGAACCTTCTTAAAACCCTTGCTCATCTTTCATGGGGAGCTGATCGTCGAACCCTCCTTCGCCTACATTCCACCCTTATTTTATCGAAACTTGATTATGGTGACCAGATCTATTCAGCGGCATCTCCTGCTACTCTCTCTAGCCTTAACCCCATTCATCACCAAGGATTACGTTTATGCCTTTGTGCTTTTCGCTCTTCCCCTGTCGAGAGCCTCTATGCAGAAGCGAACGTTTCATCCTTATCTGATCGCCGTGATGCCCATTGCCTTCGCTACTATGTACGCTCTCATGATCTCCGCAATCCTTCCATTTATAGAATGGTCACTGATATTAGTAGACATTCTTTATTTGTTCGCCGCCCCTGTTTACTCCGTCCCTTCTCTCTTCGCCTTCATTCGCTCTTGTCTTCTCTTCAATTACCACCTTTCTATGTGCATGTAGCATCTCACTTTTCCCTACCCCCCTGGGAAGTTCCAGCTGTTCGAGTCTGTTCTTTCTCTCTCCCTTGCTCGAAAGCCCAACTGTCTACGGTCGCTTCCCGCTCTCTTTTTCTTGACCACTTTCACTCTCATTCTCATGCCATTGCTGTGTACACAGATGGCTCTAAGTCTTCAGACGGCGTAGGATTCGCAGCATTGTTTCCGGACAGCGTCGTACAAGGGCATTTACTATCTTCGGCTAGTATTTTTACTGCTGAATTGTATGCCATCCTTACAGCACTTATCTGTATTGCATCTATGCCTGTGTCATCATTTGTGGTTGTCTCAGACTCCCTTAGTGCTTTACAGGCTATACAGAAATTTGATACACCTCACCCCTTAGTCCTCCGTATCCAACTTTGGCTACGCTGCATCTTTACCAAGCATAAAGATATTGTTTTTTGTTGGGTCCCTGGTCATGTTGACGTACAGGGCAATGAACAGGCAGACACTGCTGTGCGGTCAGCAGTACATGACCTACCAGTTTCATGTAGAGGTATTCCATTTACGGACTATTTTGCTGCAATATCTTCCCACCTTCACACCCGTTGGCAACAACGTTGTTCTACTATGCTCAGCAACAAACTTCAATCTATTAAACCGAGTATAGGTTACTGGCCGTCTTCTTATCACCAGTGTCGAGGTTGGGAGACTACTCTCTCCCGTCTTCGCATTGGCCATACTCGTCTTACTCATGGGTATTTCATGGAGAGGCGCCCTGCTCCTCTCTGTGAGAATTGCCAAGTTCCATTATCAGTCAGCCACATTCTGTTGGACTGCCCACTTTATCAACGAGCACGCAGAATTTTCCTCCGTCGTCGTCTTCGCTCCGCTGCTCTCTCTTTACCTTCCCTTCTCGCTGATGGACCCACCTTTCATCCTGACTCTCTCATTGACTTTTTGACAACAACTAACTGACTTCACAAATTCTGATACCTTCAGACCTTTCTACTTCAATCTCTTGCTACCCTCTACCCGCATACTATCCCCTGCCCCGCTGTTTTCTGTAACCTACTGATCATCCCTCCTCCCTTCTGCCATCCAATACCCTCGCTTTCTTCCCTACCCTGCAGCGCTGTATAGCCCTTGTGGCTTAGCGCTTCTTTTTGATTATAATAAAAATAATAATAATATATTAGCATTTAAAAAACAAGGTTTTTGCCAAGTTATTGACCTTCAGTAGTACACACCAGGTTTGAGAATTAAGCTCTCTGGAATACATTGTAAACCAATTTTCTTTAAATTTTTGTGCAAGGTCATTCCAATATGCCTTTATAAATTTTTTTTTTTTTTTTCAACAAGCCGGCTGTCTCCCACCGAGGCAGGATGACCCAAAAAAGAAAGAAAATCCCCAAAAAGAAAATACTTTCATCATCATTCAACACTTTCACCACACTCACACATTATCACTGCTTTTGCAGAGGTGCTCAGAATACAACAGTTTAGAAGCATACACATATAAAGATACACAACATATCCCTCCAAACTGCCAATATCCCAAACTCCTCCTTTAAAGTGCAGGCATTGTACTTCCCATTTCCAGGACTCAAGTCCGACTATATGAAAATAACCGGTTTCCCTGAATCCCTTCACTAAATATTACCCTGCTCACACTCCAACAGATCGTCAGGTCCCAAGTACCATTCGTCTCCATTCACTCCTATCTAACACGCTCACGCACGCTTGCTGGAAGTCCAAGCCCCTTGCCCACAAAACCTCCTTTACCCCCTCTCTCCAACCCTTTTTCTTTAGAATCTCCCATAAGCACAGTATTATCAGCAAAAAGTAACTGTGTCAATTCCCATTTTGAATTTGATTCCCCAAAATTTAATCCCACCCCTCTCCCGAACACCCTAGCATTTACTTCCTTTACAACCCCATCTATAAATATATTAAACAACCATGGTGACATTACACATCCCTGTCTAAGACCTACTTGTACCGGGGAGTAGTCTCCCTCTCTTCTACACACCCTAACCTGAGCCTCACTATCCTCATAAAAACTCTCTACAGCATTTTATAACTTACCACCTATTCCATATACTTGCAACATCTGCCACATTGCTCCTCTATCCACTCTATCATATGCCTTTTCTAAATCCATAAATGCAATAAAAACTTCCCTACCTTTATCTAAATACTGTTCACATATATGCTTCAATGTAAACACTTGATCTACACATCCCCTACCAACTCTGAAACCTCCTTGCTCATCCGCAATCCTACATTCTGTCTTACCTCTAATTCTTTCAATTATAACCCTACCGTACACTTTTCCTGGTATACTCAGTAAACTTATTCCTCTATAATTTTTACAGTCTCTTTTGTCCCCTTTCCCTTTATATAAAGGGACTATACATGCTCTCTGCCAATCCCTAGGTACCTTCCCCTCTTTCATACATTTATTAAACAAAAGTACCAACCACTCCAACACTATATCCCCCCCTGCTTTTAACATCTCTGTCATGATCCCATCAGTTCCAGCTGCTTTACCCCCTTTCATTTTACGTAATGCCTCACGTACCTCCCCCACACTTACATTCTGCTCTTCTTCACTCCTAAAAGATGGTATACCTCCCTGACCAGTGCATGAAATTACTGCCTCTGTTTCTTCCTTAACATTTAAAAGTTCCTCAAAATATTCTCGCCATCTACCTAATACCTCCATCTCCCCATCTACTAACTCCTCTACTCTGTTTTTAACTGACAAATCCATACTTTCCCTAGGCTTTCTTAACTTGTTTAACTCACTCCAAAATTTTTTCTTATTTTCATTAAAATTTCTTGACAGTGCCTCTCCCATTCTATCATCTGCTCTCCTTTTGCACTCTCTCACCACTCTCTTTACCTTTCTTTTACTCTCCATATACTCTGCTCTTCTTATAACACTTCTGCTTTGTAAAAACCTCTCATAAGCTACCTTTTTCTCTTTTATCACACCCTTTACTTCATCATTCCACCAATCACTCCTCTTTCCTCCTTCCCCCACCCTCCTATAACCACACACTTCTGCCCCACATTCTAATACTGCATTTTTAAAACTATTCCAACCCTCTAAACCCCCCCCCACTACTCATCTTTGCACTAGCCCACCTTTCTGCCAATAGTCGCTTATATCTCACCCGAACTTCCTCCTCCCTTAGTTTATACACTTTCACCTCCCTCTTACTTGTTGTTGCCACCTTCCTCTTTTCCCATCTACCTCTTACTCTAACTGTAGCTACAACTAAATAATGATCCGATATATCAGTTGCCCCTCTATAAACATGTACATCCTGGAGCCTACCCATCAACCTTTTATCCACCAATACATAATCTAATAAACTACTTTCATTACGTGCTACATCATACCTTGTATATTTATTTATCCTCTTTTTCATAAAATATGTATTACTTATTACCAAATCTCTTTCTACACATAGCTCAATTAAAGGCTCCCCATTTACATTTACCCCTGGCACCCCAAATTTACCTACTACTCCCTCCATAACACTTTTACCCACTTTAGCATTGAAATTCCCAACCACCATTACTCTCTCACTTGATTCAAAACTCCCCATGCATTCACTCAACATTTCCCAAAATCTCTCTCTCTCCTCTTCACTTCTCTCTTCTCCAGGTGCATACACGCTTATTATAACCCACTTTTCACATCCAATCTTTATTTTACTCCACATAATCCTTGAATTAATACATTTATAGTCCCTCTTTTCCTGCCATAGCTTATCCTTCAACATTATTGCTACTCCTTCTTTAGCTCTAACTCTATTTGAAACCCCTGACCTAATCCCATTTATTCCTCTCCACTGAAAACTCTCCCACCCCCTTCAGCTTTGTTTCACTTAAAGCCAGGACATCCAGCTTCTTCTCATTCATAACATCAACAATCATCTCTTTCTTATCATCTGCACAACATCCACGCACATTCAGACTTCCCACTTTGACAATTTTCTTCTTATTCTTTTTAGTAATCTTATAATTTTTTTTTTTTTAACAAGTCGGTTGTCTCCCACCGAGGCAGGGCGACCCAAAAAAAGAAAGAAAATCCCCAAAAAGAAAATACTTTCATCATCATTCAACACTTTCACCATCATTCAACACTTTCACCACACTCACACATTATCACTGCTTTTGCAGAGGTGCTCAGAATACAACAGCTTGGAAGCATATACGTATAAAGATACACTACATATCCCTCCAAACTGCCAATATCCCAAACCCCTCCTTTAAAGTGCAGGCATTGTACTTCCCATTTCCAGGACTCAAGTCCGACTATATGAAAATAACCGGTTTCCCTGAATCCCTTCACTAAATATTACCCTGCTCACACTCCAACAGATCGTCAGGTCCCAAGTATCATTCGTCTCCATTCACTCCTATAAAGGGACTATACATGCTCTCTGCCAATCCCTAGGTACCTTCCCCTCTTTCATACATTTCTGTCATGATCCCATCAGTTCCAGCTGCTTTACCCCCTTTCATTCTACGTAATGCCTCGCGTACCTCCACCACACTTACATTCTGCTCTTCTTCACTCCTAAAAGATGGTATACCTCCCTGGCCAGTGCATGAAATTACCGCCTCCCTTTCTTCCTCAACATTTAAAAGTTCCTCAAAATATTCTCGCCATCTACCTAATACCTCCCTCTCCCCATCTACTAACTCCCCTACTCTGTTTTTAACTGACAAATCCATACTTTCCCTAGGCTTTCATAAATATAATTATCTAAAACAAACAAATACACCTTATCTTAGGCCATTTCTGTTTGATCTAAATAAATTTGTTACACATCTAGGAAAGGTTGGAGGGAGGGGGTAAAGGAGGTTTTGTGTGCGAGGGGCTTGGACTTCCAGCAGGCATGCGTGAGCGTGTTTAATGGGAGTGAATGGAGACAAATGGTTTTTAATACTTGACGTGCTGTTGGAGTGTGAGCAAAGTAACATTTATGAAGGGGTTCAGGGAAACCGGCAGGCCGGACTTGAGTCCTGGAGATGGGAAGTACAGTGCCTGCAATCTGAAGGAGGCGTGTTAATGTTGCAGTTTAAAAACTGTAGTGTAAAGCACCCTTCTGGCAAGACAGTGATGGAGTGAATGATGGTGAAAGTTTTTCTTTTTCGGGCCACCCTGCCTTGGTGGGAATCGGCCAGTGTGATAATAAAAAAAAAAATAACATCTATTTAGGTTTAATTGTACATATATATGAAGCATGTATGTGAACAGTATTTAGATAAAGGTAGGGAAGTTTTCATTGCATTTATGGATTTAGAAAAGGCATATGATAGTGGATAGGGGAGCAATGTGGCAGATGTTGTAAGTGTATGGCATAGGAAGTAAGCTACTAAATGCTGTAAAGAGTTTTTATTAGGATAGTGCGACTCAGGTTAGGGTGTCTAGGAGAGAGGGAGATTACTTCCTGGTAAAAGTAGGTCTTAGACAGGGATGTGGAATATCACCATGGTTGTTTAATATATTTATAGATGGGGTTGTAAAAAGTAAATGCTAGGGTGTTGGGGAGAGGGGTGGGATTAAATTATGGGGAATCAAATACAAAATGGGAGCTGACATTTACTTTTTGCTGATGATACTGTGCTTATGGGAAATTCTAAAGAAAAGATGTAAAGGTTAGTGGACGAGTTTCAGAGGGTGTGTAAAGGTAGAAAGTTGAAAGTGAACATAGATAAGAGTAAGGTGATGAAGGTATCAAATGATTTAGATAAAGAAAAATTGGATATCAGATTGGAGAGAGGGAATATGGAAGAAGTGAATATTTTCAGATATTTGGGAGTTGACTTGTCAGTGGATGGGTGTATGAAAGATGAGGTTAACCATAGAATTGATGAAGGAAAAAAGGTGAGTGGTGCATTGAGGTATCTGAGGATACAAAAAAAACGTTACCCATGGAGGCAAAGAAGGGTATGTACAAAAGTACAGTGGACCCTCAACATTCGATACTAATCCATTCCTGAGAGTTATCGAATGTCGAAAATATCGAAAGTTGAATTAATTTTCCCCATAAGAAATAATGGAAATCAAATTAATCCGTGCAGGACACCCAAAAGTATGAAAAAAAAAAATTTACCACATGAAATATTAAGTTTAATGCAATAGAATAATTACAATTACAATAACAATAACAATAGAATAATTGACACTTAACTTTAATGAAGATCTAGTGATGATTGATGAGATGGGAGGAGGGGAGAGTGTCGAAGTTGTTACTGTTTAGAAGGGGAATCCCCTTCCATTAGGACTTGAGGTAGCAAGTCCTTTTCCGGGGTTACTTCCCTTATTCTTTTAATGCCGCTAGGACCAGCTTGAGAGTCACTGGACCTCTGTCGCCGTTCCTTTAAGATTTGTCTAAAATGGGCCAAAACATTGTCATTGTAATAGTCACCAGCACGGCTTGGAATAGCTGTGTTAGGGTGATTTTCATCCATAAAGGTTTGCAGTTCAACCCAATTTGCACACATTTCCTTAATTTTTTAAGTAGGCACAATGGAGTCCACAACTGGCATAGGCTTCTCAGGGTTAACCCCAAACCCTTCAAAATCTTTCTTAATTTCCATATACTAATTCTCACCCTTTTTACCACAGGGTTGGCACTAGAAGCTTTCTTGGGGCCCATGGTGACGTATTTTGCAGAAACAAGCACCAAAAACAGTGATAATATGGATAATATGGGATGTACCGAATGTATCCTTAGATGCGCGCACACTGGCTGACTTGTAAACACTGGCACACACGGGGCAGTTCAGGCCACACGTCTCGTACGAATCGTATCGAATGTCGGGTTTTCCATCGAATGTCGAGGCAAAATTTTTGCGTTAAAATGCATCGAATGTTGGATTTATCGAATGTTGGGGGTCCACTGTATAGTGGTATCAGCACCCTTATATGGCTGTGAAGCTTGGGTTGTAAATGCTGCAGCGAGGAGGCGGCTGGAGGCAGTGGAGATGTCGTGTCTAAGGGCAATGTGTGGTGTAAAAGTTATGCAGAGAATTCAGTGTGGAAATTAGGAGGTGTGGAGTTACTAAAAGCATTAGTCAGAGGGCTGAAGAGGGGTTGTTGAGGGGGCTTGGTCATTTAGAGAGAATGGATGAAAGCAGAATGACTTGGAGATCGTTCAAATCTGTAGGGGAAAGTAGGAGGGGTAGGGGTCATTCTCGAAAAGGTTGGAAGGAGGGGGTAAAGGAGGTTTTGCGGGCGAGGGGCTTGGACTTCCAACAAGCGTGTTAGATGTTAGTAAATGGAGACGAATGGTTTTTGGGACCTGACGAGCTGTTGGAGTGTGAGCAGGGTAATATTTAGTGAAGGGATTCAGGGAAACCAGTTATTATAGATTTAGCCGGGCTCGAGTCCTGGAAATGGAAAGTACAATGCCTGCACTTTAAAGGAGGGGTCTGGGATATTGACAGCTTGGAGGGACTTCTAATGTCGTATCCGAGTGCTTCTGCAAAGACAGTGATTATGTATGAATGAAGTGAAAGTGTTGAATGATGATGAAAGTATTATCTTTTTGGGTATTTTCTTTTCTTTTTGGGTCACCCTGCCTCGGTGGGAGACGACCGACTTGTTTAAAAAAAAAAATTATTTATTTTTATGTCTACAACAGATATTTCACACTAGAGTATGGTGATCCAAATCAAGCTAAACATTCACCATCACTAAATCAATAGCAGTCTTACTTGAAGTAAGCAGACATTACAACATTCTCACCCAGACCATCTACTGTCTGTACTGTATTTTTTATGTAAATATTATTTTGTACAGGCTCCAACAACTGCTATTTGGGAGAACATTGATGAAGACAACCAGATGGTCATCTTGGCTTTAGTACTAGCTCTATCAGGAATCTTTCTCATCATCTCACGCATCATAAACCGAGCAAAGCCAACTCTCCAACGTCGGTCCAAGAAAATACTCGTTGAGAAGCGGGAATATGTCAATAGCTTTGTGAAAGTTCAGAAGGTGAGCATAGTATTTTTTTTTTTTAACCTGTGAAATCTGGTACAGTATTGAATCCTTAAATGATTATATATATATGTTGTATTTATGCATTTCTTTTAATACGTTGGCTGTCTTCCACTGAAGCAGGGTGACCCAAAAAAGGAAGTAACACTTTCATCATCATTCAACACTTTTAACCGTCATTCACACATAATCATTGTCTTTGCAGAGGCACTCAGATGTCATTCCAAACAGCAAATATTCCAAACCCCCTCCTTTAAAGTGCAGGCATTATACTTCCCACCTCCTAGACTCAAATCTGGCTAACCGGTTTCCCTGAATCTCTTCGCAAAATATTACCTTGCTCACACTCCAACCCATCGAGTCCCAAAAGCCTTTTGTCTCCATTCACTCCTATTTAATACACTCACATATGCCTGCTGTTATGTCCAAGCCCCTTGCACACAAAACCTCTTTTACCCCCTCCCTCCATCCTTTCCTAGGATGACCCCTACCCTCCTCACCTCCACTACAGATTTATACATCCTCCAAGTCATCCTGTTTTGCTCCATCCTCTCTAAATGACCAAACCACATTAACAACCCCTCCTCAGCCCTCTCAGTAAGTCCACACCTCCTAATTTCTACACTACGAATTCTCTGCAATATATTTATACCATACATTGCCCTTAGACATGACAGTGAAATTCCAGGCACTAAGATTTCTCGTTATCGGGGAATTCCTTGATGATAATGTGAGAAATCACAAAAGCACTTGGAATTTCACTATTTTTTCACATTGGTTATTTTGCATATTGTGATATCACCTGTGTTAGATTGGAGTAGAGACAAGTAGTTTTTAATGCTTGATTTACTGTTGAAGTGTGAGCAAGGCAACATTTATGAAGAGATTTAAGGAAATCCATTAGCCAGACTCAAATCTTGGAGATGGGAGAGCAGTGCATGCACTTTGAAGGAGGAATGGGGATGTTCTAGTTGGAGATTTATCTAAATTGTGGTATTGGCATTCTTTCTGCAAGGCAGTGATTGAGTGAATGATGGTGAATGAGTTTCTTCTTTTTTTTTTTTGTTCCCTTTATCTTGGTGGGAGATGGTCAGTGATTAAAAAACTGCATGTACATGGTATATTGATATATTTTCTATTTTTCTCCCACAGCAAAAGCTTTATTCTGAATACCTGCAGCAAAGTGTGTCCGATCATGATTTGTAAGTCAGTTGTTAAAGACCTAACTAGCGCATTAATATCAAGAAAGAAAACAGCAGGTTTTCTAGTACAAAGTAAAATATATTCACTCAGTGCCTAAGCATTTTCCTACTACAATACAGATAAAACAGTATTTTTGTAAAGCCAGTGAATAAATGATTTTATACAATGTACAGCAGCTTTAATATTGTAAAACATTAGTGTAGATATCTGTGAATCATGTTCTTCATCTCTTTATTTTGAAGATGTGAAAACATTAACACCAAATGGGCATTAAACCTAGAGTTCTTCAAAATCATGGCACCTGGGATTGCAGGACCTACCACTCACCTCTTATTTCAGGACATCTGATCTGAACTCAGGATTAAATTTTTTTTTTTTGTCTTGTAACTTTTACAAATCCAAACAAAATACACACACAGATGTTAGGTTACACCATATATTATAGTCTGTGTTGTTATATGTTAAATTCATTATCTAAACTGTTACACTTCAACTGTACAGCTTTAATAAATGTTTTACTCCTATGGGCTTTTCCAAAGAAAGGAACAAAACATAGTTAATCCATCCTTACAAATCTTATGTAGCTTTTTTGGAAAATATTTATTTTAGGATATCGAATGTCCTCATTAAATCCTGTACTTCAAGTATGGTAGAGTTTAAGCAATCCAGGAGCTTTGAATAACCCATACAGGTTTGGTGCTATTTGCAGATATGTAAAATACTGGGAGCCATGGATTCAAAGCCAACTTGGTGCTAGCTAGCATTTTCGTTCATTTTCGTATGCTGTGTAATATAGATAACTGCATTTTAGTGTTTAATATAGTTTCTGTATGCTGGAATGTTTATTCCTATGAGTACAGTATTGTGTAATTCTAGGCACTTGTTACTAAAACTGTTCACAGTATATTTATTTTCTTAGCCAAAGAAACATGCACTGATGGCTGCTTGTGTTGATAGTACCAATACACGCTAACAACACGTATTGAATAAGCTTTAAGTTTGCAGCTGTTATGGTGATGAAAGTCTTGCATAATTAATCATATATATAATGGAATTATTGGTTACAAGAAAGGCAATTCAAAATAAAAACTGTAATGTTCGCTTGAGATATTTCGTGTATTTACCGAACACTGAGAGTAGCCACTTCAGTATTCCAAATGGAAGAGTGATGGGGTTCGAACTTGATGTCTGGCAGTCGTCCTAGAATTATCAGTCTGGTGTCTTCGCCAGCTGCACTACACAGTGAAAGAATTTTCTGAAACCAGATTTATCGAGAACGATTGGGATGGCCTCCAACGTAGGTTTGAACCCTGTCACTCCATTTGAGCTATTTCAATACATTTAGTACACTAGTTGATTTATAACTGTTATTGTAGTTAATAATGTTTTAAATAATAAAAATTATTTATAATTTTTTTTCTTTATTTTATGCTGTACCTCATCAACTAGAATAAAAGTTAAAAGATTTGCAGATAAAGGTTCAAGACTGTGGCAAGTTGCCATGGCACCTTGCCTTCCTTATGTAAGCCACAACATTTTAACCACTACACATCTAGTTTCAACTGCCTCTGCAAAAACCCCAAACTTTTAACTAAAATGTAAATGTACTGTACAGAAAAAATACATGGAGTTGGGGTATGCATTACATTGGTAACTGCCTTTTTACTTACAAGTAATAATAATAATCAAATTCAGCAATAAACCCAAAGGGATCATATAATGCTGCAGGTAGGGATGTGTGAGAGGATTAACCCTTTCACTGTGTTAGGAAGAAATACATCACTGAGGCCAGGGGTCCCTGATATTGTTCTACGTCATAAGCTCAGCTCACTAAAATAAGCTGTGAGCAGTAAATTTTGGCCTACATATGAAAGAATAGGTCTGTGTAGTGAGTGTGCACATTATTATTATTATTATAATCCTGCCCCATGCATTGCATGATGGGGGGAAAACAAAACTGTGTTTGGTATATAATAATGAATTTGAGTATTCTAGGATGGTCTTCATAGTTTTATTGGCTGTTGCTTGGTATCATTTGATAGAATGGAAGACAACTACTACTGATTTTGATGGGTTTCAGGACGGGAAGTAGCTCATAGCGGACATTTTATTTTTTGCCAATTTGCTTGTGGACAGGTAATGCTTTACCCCTACACCCACCAGACTGTTTTATGGGTTTTTAAAATAATCTGATTCAATTACTGGGATGCTGTAAACCATGAACAATCATTCCTGGTTATATTTTATTATCCAGTAAACTGAGTAACTATTTTTATGTGATTATGAATTCAAAATGGAAGGCAAGTGTAATATAGGAGAGTCCTGGGAACATTATTATTATTATAATCAAAAAGAAGCGCTAAGCCACAAGGGCTATACAGCGCTGCAGGGTAGGGAAGGAAGCGAGGGTATTGGATGGCAGAAGGGAGGAGGGATGATCAGTAGGTTACAGAAAACAGCGGGGCAGGGGATAGTACGGGGGTAGAGGGTAGCAAGAGATTGAAGGTATCAGAATTTGTAAAGTAAGTCAGTTGTTGTCAAAAAGTCAATGAGAGAGTCCGGATGAAAGGTGGGTCCATCAGCGAGAAGGGAAGGTAAAGAGAGAGCAGTGGAGCGAAGACGATGATGGAGGTAAATTCTGCGTGCTCGTTGATAAAGTGGGCAGTCCAACAGAATGTGGCTGACTGATAATGGAACTTGGCAATTCTCACAGAGAGGAGCAGGGCGCCTCTCCATGAGATATCCATGAGTAAGACGAGTATGGCCAATGCGAAGACGGGAGAGAGTAGTCTCCCAACCTCGACACTGGTGATAAGAAGACGGCCAGTAACCTATACTCGGTTTAATAGATTGAAGTTTGTTGCCGAGCATAGTAGACCAACGTTGTTGCCAACGGGTGTGAAGGTGGGAAGATATTGCAGCAAAATAGTCCGTAAATGGAATACCTCTACATGAAACTGGTAGGTCATGTACTGCTGACCGCGCAGCAGTGTCTGCCTGTTCATTGCCCTGTACGTCAACATGACCAGGGACCCAACAAAAAACAATATCTTTATGCTTGGTAAAGATGCGGCGTAGCCAAAGTTGGATACGGAGGACTAAGGGGTGAGGTGTATCAAATTTCTGTATAGCCTGTAAAGCACTAAGGGAGTCTGAGACAACCACAAATGATGACACAGGCATAGATGCAATACAGATAAGTGCTCTAAAGATGGCATACAATTCAGCAGTAAAAATACTAGCCGAAGATAGTAAATGCCCTTGTACGACGCTGTCCGGAAACACTGCTGCGAATCCTACGCCGTCAGAAGACTTAGAGCCATCTGTGTACACAGCAATGGCATGAGAATGAGAGTGAAAGTGGTCAAGAAAAGGAGAGTGGGAAGCGACCGTAGACAGTTGGGCTTTCGAGCAAGGGAGAGAGAAAGAACAGACTCGAACAGCTGGAACTTCCCAGGGGGGTAGGGAAAAGTGAGATGCTACATGTACATAGAAAGGTGGTAATTGAAGAGGAGACAAGAGCGAATGAAGGCGAAGAGAGAAGGGACGGAGTAAACAGGGGCGGCGAACAAATAAAGAATGTCTACTAATATCAGTGACCATTCTATAAATGGAAGGATTGCGGAGATCATGAGAGCGTACATAGTAGCGAAGGCAATGGGCATCACGGCGATCGGATATGGATGGAACGTTCGCTTCTGCATAGAGGCTCTCGACAAGGGAAGAGCGAAAAGTACCAAGGCATAAACGTAATCCTTGGTGATGAATGGGGTTAAGGCTAGAGAGAGTAGCAGGAGATGCCGCTGAATAGATCTGGTCACCATAATCAAGCTTCGATAAAATAAGGGTGGAATGTAGGCGAAGGAGGGTTCGACGATCAGCTCCCCATGAAAGATGAGCAAGGGTTTTAAGAAGGTTCAGCCGGCTGTGACAAGTTGCCTTCAGAGAGGTAAGTGAGGTTTCCAGGATAACCTACGATCAAAGAGGAGGCCCAGAAACTTGACTGTATCACGTTCAGGGATACGGGAGCCATAGAGGTACAAAGGATGATCGGAGATGACAGAGCATCTAGTGAAAGTAATTTGCTGGGTTTTAGTGCTGGAAAATTTAAACCCACATGTGGTGGCCCAATTGGAAACACGGTCGACTGCATGCTGGAGAGAAACTGTAATAAGGTGACAGTCAGCGCCTCCACAGGCAATAGCGAAGTCATCAACATAGAGTGATGACCAAATATTTGATGGAAGATTAAAGGCCAAATCATTAATAGCAAGGAGAAAAAGTGTTGTGCTCAGAACACATCCCTGGGGGACACCTTCAGCTTGGATCAAGTCCGGGGAGAGCACATTATTAACCCGAACACAGAAATGCCTGTCAGTTAAAAAGTCCTTAAGGAAGGATGGTAGATTGCCTCGAAGGCCTAAGGAGTGGGCTTGGGCTAAAATATTATACCTCCAAGTTGTGTCATATGCCTTCTTAAGGTCAAAAAAATATGGAAATAACTGAGTGGTTATTCGCAAAGGCATTACGAACATACGTATCCAAGTGTAGTAAGGGGTCTATGGTAGAACGTCCCTTACGAAAGCCATATTGAAGAGTGGAGAGACTGTTGTGTGTGTCTACCTCTTCAAGGGGGGCTCCTTGGCGTGGTGAAGAGGCTCTTGGTCTGAGGAATTAGCCCTGTCGGTCTTCTTCCTCAGACCAAACCTAATTACCCCCCATTCTCCCCTCCCCTATCCCATCCTCCCCTTTTTCCATTCCTCCTCCTCCTCCTCACCCCTCCCTTTTGCCCTTCCTCTTTTTGGCCTTTGGGATTTCTCCCACAGGCGCGCTAGTTCCTAGGTAGGGGAAAGGATACCGGGGTCCATCCCATTCCGTTGAGGTTCTTGGCGGTGGCGTAGTTTGCCGTGGAATCTGGATTGCCTGGGGATGTCCCGATCCCTCTCTGGTATCCCGGAGTAGCTTTGGGTGTCTTTCGGGCGGCGGGTGTATCTCTGGAAGCCACCTTTCGGATTCCGGGGGTGGTGGCCGAAGGAGGTATACTTTGTGGCAGATATCCGGCCGCCCTCTCTGTTGTCCACCGAGGTAGCTCGGCAGATGTGAGGTTGCTATCCCGGATTGCTGGTTTACTGGCATGAAGGGTAGGGTATGGCACGGGTTCCATGCTGCATCTGCGCTACTAGCGGTGCTGAGGTCCTCTTGGGCGTGGAGGGAGATTTCCGGCCCTTTCATTCCTCCTGGGAACTATTCCTCCCCGCTCCCCCCCTTTCTTTTCTTTTTTTTATTTTTATTTTTTCTTTTTTTTTTTCTTAAAAACAAAAAGCAAAGGAGTAACCTAACCATGGCAGCCCTAGTCCATGAACCCACTACCCCCGGGCCCCTTCTTGATACCGCACCCCATTCTGACCCTGCCTTGTGTTTAGACCACTCTTCGGACACTCCTGATGCCCCTGTACCTCTTGCTGGTGCTGTTTCCTCACCCGCTTCAGGTACCGGGGCTTCGACTGACTCCTTCGATTTGTCTGAACTCCGCTCTCCTTTGACTATGCTTCCGGCTTCTCCCTCTACGGTACGGCACCTCTTCAATCTTATTTGGGCACAAGGAGTTCTTCCCCAGCTGTGGAAATCTGCCATTGTTCTCCCTTTCCGCAAACCAGGTACTACAGGACATGATGCCTCCCACTATCGCCCTATCGCTCTTACCAGTGCAGTTTGCAAAGTGATGGAACGTCTCGTACATCGACGTTTAATGTGGTATTTAGAGACACACAACAGTCTCTCCGCTAGTCAATATGGCTTTCGTAAGGGTCGTTCTACCATAGACCCCTTACTATGCTTGGATACGTATGTTCGTAATGCCTTTGCAAATAATCACTCAGTTATTGCCATATTTTTTGACCTTGAGAAGGCATATGACACAACTTGGAGGTATAATATTTTGGCCCAGGCCCATTCCTTAGGCCTCCGAGGCAATCTACCATCCTTCCTTAAGAACTTTTTAACTGACAGACATTTCCGTGTTCGAGTCAATAATGTTCTTTCCCCGGACTTCGTCCAAGCTGAAGGTGTCCCTCAGGGATGTGTTCTAAGCACAACACTTTTTCTCCTTGCTATAAATGATTTGGCCTCTGTTCTTCCACCCAATATTTGGTCATCACTTTATGTTGATGACTTCGCTATTGCTTGTGCAGGCGCTGACTGTCACCTTATTGCAGTTTCTCTCCAGCATGCGGTCGACCGTGTTTCCACTTGGGCCACCACGCATGGGTTTAAATTTTCAAGTACCAAAACTCACCAAATTACTTTCACTAGACGCTCTGTTATCTCCGATCATCCTTTGTATCTCTATGTCTCCCATATCCCCACACGTGATACAGTCAGGTTTCTAGGCTTTCTCTTTGACCGTCGGTTATCCTGGAAACCTCACATTACCTCTCTGAAGGCAACTTGTCACAGCCGGCTAAACCTTCTTAAAACCCTTGCTCATCTTTCCTGGGGAGCTGATCGTCGAACTCTGCTTCGCCTACATTCAGCCCTCGTTTTATCGAAACTCGATTATGGTGACCAGATTTATTCCGCGGCCTCTCCTGCTACTCTCTCTAGCCTTAACTCTATCCATCACCAAGGATTACGTTTGTGCCTTGGTGCTTTTCGCTCTTCCCCTGTTGAGAGCCTCTATACAGAAGCAAATGTTCCATCCTTGTCTGATCGCCGTGATGCCCATTGCCTTCGCTACTATGTATGTTCTCACGATCTACACAATCCTTCCATTTATAGAATGGTCACCGATATTAGTAGACATTCTTTATTCGTTCGCCGCCCCTGTTTGCTCCGTCCCTTTTCTCTTCGCCTACATTCACTCTTGTCTTCCCTTCAGTTACCACCTTTATATGTTCATGTAGCATCTCACTTTTCCCTACCCCCCTGGGAAGTTCCAGCTGTTCGGGTCTGTTCTTTCTCACTCCCTTGCTTCAAAGCTCAACTGCCTACGGTGGCTTCCCGCTCTCTTTTTCTTGATCACTTCCACTCCCATTCTCATGCCACCGCTGTTTACACAGATGGCTCTAAGTCTTCAGACGGCATCGGATTCGCAGAAGTGTTTCCAGACAGCGTCGTGCGGGGACATTTACTATCTTCAGCTAGCATTTTTACTGCTGAACTGTATGCCATTCTTGCAGCACTTACTCGTATCGCATCTATGCCTGTGTCATCATTTGTAGTAGTCTCAGACTCCCTTAGTGCTCTACAGGCTATACGAAAATTTGATACATCTCATCCCCTAGTTCTCCATATCCAACTTTGGCTACGCCATATCTCTACCAAACATAAAGATATTGTTTTTTGTTGGGTCCCTGGTCATGTCGACGTACAGGGCAATGAACAGGCAGACACTGCTGCGCGGTCAGCAGTACATGACCTACCAATTTCCTATCGAGGTATTCCATTTCTGGACTATTTTGCTGCAATAGCTACCCACCTTCGCACCCGTTGGCAACAACGTTGGTCAACTCTGCTCGGTAACAAACTTTATTCTATTAAACCGAGCATAGGTTACTGGCCGTCTTCTTGTCATCAGTGCCGAGGTTGCGAGACCACTCTCTCCCGCCTTCGCATTGGCTACACTCGTCTTACTCATGGGGAGGCACCCTGTTCCTCTCTGTGAGCAGTGTCAAGTTCCAGTATCGATTAGCCACATTCTGTTAGACTGCCCTCTCTATCGACGAGCACGCAGAATTTACCTCCAACGTCGTCTTCGTTCTACTACTCTCTCTTTACCTTCCCTTCTTGCTGATGGACCCTCCTTTAATCCTGACTCTCTCATTGACTTCTTGACAACGACTGATTTACTCCACAAACTCTGATGATACTTTTCGCACTCCCCTCAGCCCTTTCTAGTTCAGTCTTTTGCTGCCTTTTACCCTTTCACCATCCACTACCCCGCTGTTATCCGTAACCTATTACTCATCCATCTCCCTTTTGCCACCTGATACCCTCGCTTCCTTCCTGCCCTGCAGCGCTGTATAGTCCTTGTGGCTTAGCGCTTCTATTTGATTATAATAATAATAATGTGTGTCTCTAAATACCACACTAAACGTCTATTTACTAGGCGTTCCATCACTTTGCAAACTGCACTGGTAAGAGCAATGGGATGATAGTGGGAGGTTTCATGTCCCGTAGTGCCTGCTTTGCGGAAAGGGAGAACAATGGCAGATTTTCACAGCTGTGGAAGAACTCCTTGTGACCAAATAAGATTGTAAAGGCGTAATAGGACTGCAAGGGCTGACTGATGTAAATGTTGTAGCATACGAATATGAATGTCGTCGGGCCCAGCTGCCGATGATTGGCAAGCTGAGAGTGTTACCTCCAGTTCTTGAAGTGTAAAAGGCACATTATACTGTTCTTCTCTGAGAGAAGAAAAGTCCAAGGGTGCTAACTCTCTGGCAGACTTTGAGGAAAGAAATGAGGGGCATAGATGGAGTCCCTGAGAAATACGGACCAGATGATTGCCAATTTCATTGGCAACATCTAGTGGGTTTGCTATATCAACACCGGCAACCCGCAGAACAGGAGCCGGGTCAGGAGAATATTTACCACTCAGTTTTCGTACTTTTTTCCAGACTGCACTCATAGAGGAAGCAGAGGTGATGGTGGACACACAATCTCGCCAGCAAGTGTGTTTAGCGTCACGGATGACACGGCGAGTGATCGCACGCTTCTGCTTAAAATCAAGAAGTCTCTCTGTGGTTCTATTGTACCGGTACCTGCCCCATGCAGCGCGTTTCAAACATACTGCACGAGCACAAGCAGGAGACCACCAAGGCACGCATTTCTGAGAATGCCTTCCCGAAGTTTGGGGTATAGAATGAGAAGCTGCGGTTAAAACGGAGGATGAGAAGAGGTGTAAAAGCTCATCGATGGAGGACAAAGAAGGAACCTCTCTAAAAACAGTTAGGTGTGAGTAAAGGTTCCAATTTGCCTGATCAAATTGCCAGCGTGGGATGCGAAGAGGTGGTGAATATGAAGGGGAAGTAAGAATGATTGGGAAATGATCGCTGTCATGTAAGTCCGGAAGAACAGACCAAGTGAAGTCTAATGCGGCGGAGGAAGAGCAGACTGAGAGATCGATGCAAGAGAGAGTGTGAGTCCGAGGATCAAAATGGGTGTGAGTACCTGTATTTAAAATATGGAGGGGGTGGGTGGCAAGAAAAGCCTCTAACTGAATGCCACGGGAATCACAGTGAGACCCCCCCCCCCCAGAGGAAATGGTGGGCATTAATATCACCAAGTAACAGAATCGGTGGTGGTAATGACGAAACAAGAAAGGCAATATCCGGAATAGATAATGCCCGAGAAGGAGAGAGATATAAAGAACAGAGCGTATACCACCTATGCAAGTGGATACGGGCTGCTGTGTAATGCAGCGAAGTACGAACAAATAGCTGATGGTACGGAATATCAGTGCGTAGAGGAAGGGCACTTTCATTAAAGGTCCCATCAGGAAAAGGATCTGAAGAATACAATAAATTATAGCCTGAGATGGGAGAGATAACAGCAGAGTGTAATTCTGGTTCCTGTAAGCAAACACCAACAGGGGAAAACTGGGAGAGTAACATCTGAAGCTCACCCCGATTACCCCTGAGGCCGCGTATATTCCACTGTAAATAGGCCATGATTGGCAATGATAAAGATACCTGAAATCCGCAGGTAAGGGTTCCTATGGACTAGAGGGGTTAGAAAAGTCCACATGCGGAGGCAGTGGAAAACGTTCAAGCAGCGAAGGAACGGTGCGCTGTGAAGAAAGGAGTTGCGCAGATGGAGTAGAGGAGAGAGAAGGAGTGGAGGGTGGATCAGTGTCCATTGATGGTTTGGTCTCAGCAATATATTCAGAGATTGCTTCAAGTGTTTCAGAATTCAGAGACGTCGTATGGGAGACAATATTGGAAATGGTAGGGAGAGGATGAGTAAAGATTGGAACTGTAATGGACTGTACCAAGGTAGGGGGGGGCAAAAGGGTGGAGGGAACTGGAGAAGCATGGAAGGGGACAGAAGAGGCAGAAACCTGGGAGGTGGCAGAAGAGGAAGAAACTTGGGAGGGAACAGGGGAGGAAGGTACAGTACGAGGAGGAGGGTGAACATCTACACTTGTAACAGAGCCAGTGAGAGGGGGAGAACCAGGTACAGAGACAGGGAAGGGAAAATGAGGAGGTGGAAGATGGGTAGGAGGTGTTAACGGACCTTTTTTTGACTTTTGAGAAGTAAAGGGACGATTGGAAGGAGGTGTCATACGAGATCTCGTCGCTACTGAGGCTTGTGAGAGAGAACATGAAGAAGCGAGATCAGACTGAGACGTTGAAGTAGGGACATCTGAGCCGAGGACAGCAAAAGAATTAGCTACAGGAGTGACTATGGGAGAGGTAACCACAGAGGTGGGTGAAGAAGATGGGATACCAGAAGTGGGGGGACGTTTTGAAACACGGGAATAAGAAATACGAGGTAGTCTCCCTTGGAGGCGGAGATGAGAAACTGTCATGGCATAAGGGAGACCTTCTGCCTCTTTGAGGTAACGGATTTCCCGCTCGTTTAAGTAGACTTGACAACGGCGAGTGTACGAAGGGTGAGCCTCATGACAATTAAGGCAAGAGGGAGGTCGATTGCAAGACGTATTAGAATGGTCATCGGCACCACAGACTGGGCATTCGGCGATAGATCTGCAATATTTCGCTGGATGGCCAAATCGCCAGCAATTTCTACACTGTTGCGGTGTAGGGATCACCTTTCGAACTTGTAACCAATGTCCTGCTACATAAACTGAGGATGGGAGTTCACGGCTGTCAAAAGTTAAACGAGCCACATTGCTAGGGTATCTTCTCCGCCCGCGGGCAGGAAGAACGTAAGTGTCTACCTTGAGGATTGGGAGATCTTGGAGTTCCAGCTGTTCAAGAATGTCAGTGCCACATGTCTGGAAATTTTGTTGAACTATGGTATGGGGCAGAATGACGGTACCACTACAAGAATTGAGGGAATGATGCTTTTCAATAGTGACAGGAACAGTATTGATATGGGAAAGACGAGAAAGCTCATGAGCCTGGGTAGCATTCTGTACGGTGATGATGTGCGTACCGCTCTTAAGAGCATGAAAAGAAATATCTTTACCAACATGGCGTAGGAGTGCCTTGCCAATACTGTGGTCAGAAAGATAGGCAGTAGAGGAAGTCGGTCGTAAAGTGAAGAATTTAGTCCATTGTGCAGTCTGAAACTGAGCGAGGAAAGGTAGTGAAGGACGTGTCGATCTTTTCTGAGAAGAACGAGAAGGTGGAGAAGTATCATCAGCAGGTAATTGCCGTTGGCGTTTAGGCATGGGACCAGAGTTGGTCCGACGTGGAACGGGCCGGCGATTCAAAAATTGCCGCACCGTAGAGGGAGAGGCCGGAAGCATAGTCAGAGGAGAGCGAAGGTCAGATAAATCGAAGGAGTCAGTCGAGGCCTCAGTACCTGAAGCGGGTGAGGAAACAGCACCGGCAAGAGGTACAGAGGCATGAGGAGTGTCCGAAGAGTGGTCCAAAGATGAGGCGGGGTCAGAACGGGGTGCAGTATCAAGAAGGGGCCCGGGGGTAGCAGGTTCATGGACTAGGGCTGCCATGGTTAGGTTACTTCTTTCTTTTTGTTTTTAAGAAAAAAAAAGAAAAGAAAAGAAAATAAAAAAAAAAAATAAAAAAAGGGAGGACCGGGGAGGGATAGTTCCTAGGAGGAATGAAAGGGCCAGAAATCTCCCTCCGCGCCCAAGAGGACCTCAGCACCGCAAGTAGTGCAGATGCAGCATGGAACCCGTGCCATACCCTACCCATCATGCCAGTAAACCAGCAATCCGGGATAGCAACCTCACATCTGCCGAGCTACCTCTGTGGACAAAAGAGAGGGCGGCCGGAAATCTGCCACAAAGCATACCTCCTTCGGCCACCACCCCCGGAATCCGAAAGGTGGCTTCCAGAGATACACCCGTCGCCCGAGAGACACCCAAAGCCACTCTCCGGGATACTGTAGAGGGATCGGGACATCCCCAGGCAATCCAGATTCCACGGCAAACTACGCCACCGCCAAGAACCTCAACGGAATGGGATGGACCCCGGTACCCTTTCCCCTACCTAGGAACTAGAGTGCCTGTGGGAAAAAAAAAAAAAAAAAAAGGAAGGGGTGGGGAGGAGGAGGAGGAAAGGAAAAAGGGGAGGATGGGATAGGGAACGGGGGATTGGGAGGTAATTAGGTTCAGTCTGAGGAAGGAGACCGACAGGTCTAATTCCTCAGACCAAGAGCCTCTTCACCACGCCAAGGAGCCCCCCTTGAAGAGGTCCTGGGAACATGATGAATTGAATAGAGGAAATGTTTTAGTGCCAGTAATGTTTACCTTGTTAATGTTGCACTCTATTTTTAAATTGGTAATATTTTAACCATAAAATTGGTCATATTACCAACTTCTGTGCACTTCATGGGGTAGTTGTAATAGTTAAATGGGCAGTTTCTTGTGCTCAATAAGTAGAACAGAAGGCATACTAGTGAAATAGCTAAAAAATCTAGTCAAATGGAGCAATGGAATTGACTTACAAGAGGACTCAAAGTCAGCAACATTGCCAATGCATAAACTTGTGGTGTTGCTAACTCTGAGCCTGAGTAATTTCATCACATTTCATAATTTTGGTGTCATTACCTTGAGAAAAAGATTCTCTACCATTTCAAAAGATTTTTTTTTTTTTTTCAAGTGGACACTAGGAGCAATATTAATTTTCAGAGTCTGGACAGTGGAAGGGTTAATCCACCACTGAAATATACTACAAATCCCATTTGTGTGTTGACATATTGAGGCTCACTTGTTATTACACATAGCTACAATCTCAACTGGCATTGCATATAGCTATTGCAAAAATAAGTAACTATGTCAATGACTAGAGTGAAGAACTGATCATATTAGAGCAACAGGGAAAAAACTATAGCAATCAAACAATCCAACTGATGGGAAGGCAAGTTCAGCATTGTTTGCATGGTTTCAAACAATGATTAAAAAACAAAATGAATAACAGGTCAAGAATGTTCTGTACATATTATATTGCATTTTTTTTTACTGTAGTTTAATGTCACCTCAGGGATTAAAGGGCTCTTGATTAAATGAATTGGAGCTGTCCTTCCCTTCCTTGGATCAACCCTGATTGCCTCTCATTCCTATAGCATATGATCCCTAAGGCTTTAGAACTTTACCATAAATATAATAGTAGGATAAAGTCTTCAAACTTTCATTTTATGGACACTGTCATACAAATATCCACAAAACTGTTCAACTTATTATTAACCAGTAGCACATTTTTCAATATTTTATGCAAGATATTGCAGTTACTCATAATTCATAAATAATTTTATTGTGTAGACATGTAAATAGGTCAAGTCAATTTCTTAACACTCTAAAATGTTATGATCATAAAACACTTAATAAATAAAAACTGCTACAGTGTAATGTGAATTTTACACACTTTTAAACATATACATTACAGCAATACCTTGCATAGCACAGGTTTTGATATAATCCAGTTCATAAATTTAATAATATAAATTTTATTTAACTGTATTAGACACCGATACTGGACTGCTGCTATGTACCAGGCTAGTATGATGCAAACATCAGTATCACTCCAGACTCTGAGTAGTGAAGTCTTATACAGTACATACATATATAAAAAAATTCTTCATTATATAAAGTACTGGTACCCCTTTTATATGCAAATATGAGTGGAAAGAGGAAATGAAATGATACTGAGTGTACTAGAAGATGTAAATAGTTAACATTAGATGAAAAACTAGAATTTATAAAACATGAAGATGATGCATCATATGCTAAAATACCAGGTGACAAGAAAATGAATGAAGCATCGGTATGTGCGCACATTAGGAATAAAGATAAAATTAAAAGAATGACACAGTAGAATGACATGGAAAGCATATAAATCTATAGGGGAAGGAAGGCGAGGTAGGGGTCGTCCTCGAAAGGGTTGGAGAGAGGGGGTAAAGGAGGTTTTGTGGGCGAGGGGCTTGGACTTCCAGCAAGCGTGCATGAGCGTGTTAGATAGGAGTGAATGGAGACAAGTGGTACTTGGGACCTGACGATCTGTTGGAGTGTGAGCAGGGTAATATTTAGTGAAAGGATTCAGGGAAACCGGTTAATTTCATATAGTCGGACTTGAGTCCTGGAAATGGGAAGTACAATGCCTGCACTTTAAAGGAGGGCTTGGGATATTGGCAGTTTGGAGGGATATGTTGTGTATCTTTATACGTATATGCTTCTAAACTGTTGTATTCTGAGCACCTCTGCAAAAACAGTGATAATGTGTGAGTGTGGTGAAAGTGTTGAATGATGATGAAAGCATTTTCTTTTTGGGGATTTTCTTTCTTTTTTTGGGTCACCCTGCCTCGGTGGGAGATGGCCGACTTGTTGAAAAAAAAAATAAATAAAAGACGTGGAATGGCTACAGCATCTGTATGTCAAGAATGATTGTTAATGTTCGTAGTTCTGAAGTGGATAATTTGGAACGTCTTTTAACGTTATGGATTGAAGACTGCAGCCAGAAAAGAATTCCTTTAATTCAGATGACGATTCAAGATAATGCACCAAGTCTCTATTCAATGTTAAAAAAAGAAAATGGCAATGGAGAAAGCTTTTTGGCAAGGTGTGGTTCGTTTTACAACTTTTAAAAAGCATATGAGGAGTGATTGGTGGAATGATGAGGTAAAGGGTGAGATAAAAGAGAAAAAGGTTGCTAATAAGTTTTTACAAAGAAGTGATATAAGAAGGGTGGAGTATATGGAGAGTAAAAGAGAAGTGAAGAGAGTAGTAAGGGAGTACAAAAGGAGAGCAAATGATAGAGTGGGTGAAAATAAGAACAAAATTTGGAGTGAGATAAATAGGTTAAAAAAGCCTAGGGAACAAATGGATTTGAGTTAAAAAACAGAATAGGGGAGTGAGTAGATGGGGACCTGGAGGTATTGGGAAGATGGTGGGAATATTTTGAGGAGCTTAAATGTCGATGAAGAGAGAGAGGCAGTAATTTCGTGCATTGGTCAGGAAGGTCCAATATCTTTTAGGAGTGAAAAGCTGGATGGCACTGGGTAGACTGAAAGGGGGTAAAGCAGCTGGAACTGATGGGATCGTGACAGAAATATTAAAAGCAAGTGGGGATATAGTTTTGGAGTGGTTGGTACTTTTGTTCAATAAATGTATGAAAGAGGGGAAGGTACCTAGGTATTGGTGGAGTGTGTATGTCCTTTATACAAAAGGAAGGGGGACAAAGGAGAATGTAAAAATTACAGGGGAATAAGTTTACTGAGTAAACCTGGTAAAGTGTATGGTAAGAGTTATTACTGAAAGAATTAGAGGAAAGACAGAGCAGGATTGCAGATGAACAAGGAGGCTTTAGAATGGGTAAGGGATGTGAGACCAAGTGTTTACATTGAAGCATATAAGTGAACAATATTTAGACCAAGGTAGGGAAGTTTTTATTGCATTTATGGATTCAGAAAAGGCATATGATAGGGTGGATAGGGGTGCAATGTGGCAGATGTTGCAAGTGTATGGAATTAGTAGTAATTTAATAAATGCTGTAAAGAGTTTTTATGAGGATAGGCTCAGGTCAGGAAAGAGAGATTACTATCCAGTAAAAGTAGGTCTTGGACAGGGATGTGTAATGTCACTATGGTTGTTTAACATATTTATAGATTTAATTGTAAAAGAAGTATATGCTAGGGTGCAGGCGAGAGGGGTGGGATTCAACTATGGGGAATCAAATACAAAATGGGAATTGACGTGGTTACTTTTTGCTGATGACACTGTGCTTATGGAAGATTTTAAAAGAAAAGCTGCAAAGGTTAGTGGACGAGTTTGGGAGGGTGTGTAAAGGTAGAAAGTTGAAAGTGAACATAGATAAAAGGTGATGAGGGTATCAAACAATTTAGATAAAGAAAAACTGTATATCACATTGGAGAGAGGGAGTATGGAAGAAGTGAATGTTTTCAGATATTTGGGAGTTGACTTGTCAGTGGATGGGTTTTTGAAGGATGAGGTTAACCACAGACTTGATGACGGAAAAATGGTGAGCGGTGCACTGAGGTATCTGTGGAGATAAAAAAATGTTATCCATGAAGGCAAAGTACAGTGGTGCCAACACTCTTATGTGGGTGTGAAGCTTGAGTTGCAAATGCTGCAGCAAGGAGGTGGATGAAGGCAGTGGAGATGTCCTGTCTAAGGGCAATATGTGGTCTAAATATTATGCAGAGAATTTGGAGTGTGGAAATTAGGTGTGGAGTTACTAAAAGTATTAGTCAGAGGGCTGAAGAGGGGTTGTTGAGGTGGTTTGGTCATTTAGAGAGAATGGATCAAAGTAGAACGACTTAGAGAGCATATAAATCTGTAGGGGAAGGAATGCGGGGTAGGGGTCGTCCTCAAAAAGGTTGGAGGGAGGAGGTAAAGGTGGCTTTGTGGGCGAGGGGCTTGGACTTCAAGCAAGTGTGCGTGAGTGTGTTAGATAGGAGTGAATGGAGACGAATGGTTTTTGGGACCTGACGAGCTGTTGGAGTGTGAGCAGGGTAATATTTTGTGAAGGGATTCAGGGAAACCGGTTAGCCGGACTTGAGTCCTGGAAATGGGAAGTACAATGTATGCACATTAAAGGAGGGGTTTGGGATATTGGCAGTTTCGAGGGACTTCTGAACTGCCATATCTGAGTGCCTCTGCAAAGACAGTGATTATGTATGAGTGAGGTGAAAGTGTTGAATGATGAAAGTATTTTCTTTTTTGGGGATTTTCTTTCTTTTTGGGTCATCCTGCCTCGGTGGGAGATGACCGACATGTTGAAAAAAAAATATACATGTATATATCAACACTCCTCTGAAGCAAGATTTCTCTTACATATTAATTAGAATAAATAAATAACATTTGTTCAAAATCAGAAATAAATTTATATTAATGAAAATAACTCTAGTATACATGTACTAGTTGTCAGAGTTGAAGCATCAGCTGGGCTTTCCTCCTTTCTGCAGTACAGTCAATAACTGCGTGTGAAGAGCAGCTGCTGCCTTTCTCCTCGTGGGTAGGGCATGAGTGTAGGCATTTGTGCCAGAGGGATGGCCTGCACAGTCTTCAACCAAGGATAACAGTAATGGATACTCCTCGAATACCCAGGAGGGAGGTGAGTGCAAGAGACCTTCAGGGAGATCTTGTGAAAATGCACTTGATGAAAGTATACCCTGAATAAAATGGCAGAGAAAAAGGCATTGTACATTTTGATTATTATATTTGCAAGATATGAATATGGCATAATAATTCAACAAGCATCTGCTTTCAGTTTTTTTGCTTTTAACATAATTCAGCAGTCTTGTCCGATCTAGCACTTAAACAAGTACTGTAATGCTAAGAAAAAATGTGCCACAAAAGAGAGGCATGCAAAAATGTGATCATTCAGTGTGAATAAAAATCTGGTGCATCTTCTACCCTGAGAGCAATGAATAATCAATAATATTAATAATAATCATAGGTAGTAGGTTGGTAGACAGCAACCGCCCAGGAAGGTACTACCATCCTGCCAAGTGAGTGTAAAACAAAAGCCTGTAATTGTTTTACATGATGGTAGGATTGCTGGTGTCCTTTTTTCTGTCTCATGAACATGCAAGATTTCAGGTACGTCTTCCCCTCAAGGAAGGTTCCTTGATGTTGGTGAGGGGCTCTTGATTTAGGGAATTGGATCTGTGCTCCAGTTCCCCAAATTAAGCCTGAATGCCTTCCACATCCCCCCCCCAGGCGCTGTATAATCCTCCGGGTTTAGCGCTTCCCCTTTGATTATAATAATAATCAGGTACGTCTTGCTACTTCCACTTACACTTAGGTCACACTACACATACATGTACAAGCATATATATACACACACCCCTCTGGGTTTTCTGCTATTTTCTTTCTAGTTCTTGTTCTTCTTTATTTCCTCTTATCTCCATAGGGAAGTGGAACAGAATTCTTCCTCCGTAAGCCATGTGTGTTGTAAGAAGTGACTAAAATGCCGGGAGCAAGGGGCTAGTAACCCCTTCTCCTGTATATATTACTAAATGTAAAAGGAGAAGCTTTCGTTTTTCCTTTTGGGCCACCTCGCCTCAGTGGGATATGGCCAGTGTGTTGAAAGAAAGAAGATTAATAATAATATTTTAGTTTAGCATGATACATGTTTGTACAAAGGAATATAATACTGTACAGTGGTACCCAGGGTTTCAGCCATAATTCATTCCAGAAGGCTGTTCGAGTGCCGTTATCAAACGAATTTGTTCCTATAAGGAATAATGTAAATTAGATTAGTCCGTTTCAGATCACCAAAGCTACACTTACAAAAGCACTTAAAATAATGCACTTATATAACTGAGTTGGGAGCTGTACGAAACTCAGGGTACCACTGTACTTGGGTGTACATGCCAAAAGCCCCTTTATATGCAAAGCATTTTGGGCAAACTTAAAACTAACTTAAAATTAATAAGGCAATAACAGTACACATGGTCATTGTGCGAGTTACAATGAATACAAGAGAACTGAATACAGCCTCTCCTCACTTAACGACATACTCGTTTACTGATGACTCAGACTTACGACGGGCTCTCTGACCTGTATGCATACCTAAATAATGTATATAAGAGCTGATTTCCTCTATTCTGTTTATTACAATATATATACAGTACACTACTGTATAAACATTTAAATATATATTAACAATGTTATAAATGGTGCAAAGGTGACATTAAAGCAATATCAAAGATGGTTGACATACACCCACTACCATTATAGTATGCTCCTCTTTTAGCGATGAATTCATTCATCGATGCGGTACTAGGAATGGAACTCCGTTGTTAAGTGAGGAGAGGATGTATGTATTCTATTAGATTATGCTATATGGCTTTAATAAGTTTTGTAGGGAAGAATTACAATTTTGATTATGTATTAACCTTAGGTGGACACAATGGAGTGATTAACATTTGAAGTGAATACAGATATTGAGAGTAAGTACATATTGACTATAAAGTTTTACCTATATTCATGATATTGAGCAAATGAATGTACAGTGGACCCCTCAACTAACGGCGGCATCGTCTAACGCCAAAATCAACTAACGGCTCTCTTTGGCGTCAAAATATTGGCTCTACCAATGCCGAAAGACTCTTCTAAAGGCTTTCGTCCTGAGTGAGTCCAGCCACTCCAAGACTCCATGTATAGCCAGTGTCCCACTGTTTACAAGCCGTTGTGGTTGATTCCATGCATACATGTGATATATTTTGTATTATGCCATTGTTTTTAGTGCTTGTAACTGCTAAATAAGCCACCATGGGCCCAAAGAAAGTTTCTAGTGCCAGCCCTGTGATAAAGAAGGAAAAAAACAAAAAATTCAAGAAAAAACTTGTAGCAAAGTACCAAAGTGGAGGAGGAAGAGAGAGGGGACAATGTGCCTTCTGCAGTGATTCAGTGATTCTACAATATGTACGATACTAAAGCAGCAGGTATCAATAAAGGCTATAGTGCCAGCCAGCGATAAAGTGTAGAATTAACAGTGTAGCAAGTAAGTTAAGTGAGTAAGTGATAGAAAAATGACATGAAAGTAACTCTCCAATGTTGTTGGATGTGTGTATATCCGCTGAACATATGCCGGCCTGCTATCTTCCACTACCCTAAACCTCTGCCAGCATCTCCTCCATCAAACTAACTAATTAACACCTCCTGCGAGGTAAGTGTAAATATAAAAGTGTAAACACAAAAGTAAATACAGTGGTCCCTCAATAATTGTCCGGCCTGAAAGTCGTCCATTTCGGAAATAGTCACGTTATTTCGTCTAAACATTGGCTCGCAAATGGTCCGTTAACTTGCTAATCGTCTTTCGTCCTGGATGCGTACTCATGGCTCTGAGCACCTCGGCCTCCCTTCCCAGCCAGTGTGCCATTGTTTACCAGTGAGCGACGGTCTCCTCACGTGTTCATACGAAATATTTCGTAATATTCCATTCCAAAGAAAGCTCCTAGTGCCAAGCCTTTGGTAAAGAAGGTGAGAAATACGACTGAATTTAAGAAAAACATCACTGAACAATATGAAAGTGGCATACGTGTGGGCGAACTGGCCAGGATGTATAACAAATCCCGTACAACCATATCTTCCATCATAGCCAAGAAAAAGGAAATCAAAGAAGCTGTTGTTGCAAAGGGGGTAAATATGCTGACAAAAATGAGATCACCAGTACTCGAAGATGTTGAGAAGTTATTATTGGTGTGGATAAACGAGAAACAATTAGCAGGAGATAGTCTTATGATGTCAATTTTTTTTTAAAAGGCTAGGCAGTTGCATGACGATTTGGTAAAGAAATTGCCTGCAACTAGTGGTGAGGTGAGTGAATTTAAGGCCAGCAAAGGCTGGTTTGAGAGATTTAAGAAGCGTACTGGCATACACAGTGTGATAAGGCATGGTGAGGCTGCCAGTTCGGACCAAAAAGCAGCTGAAAAATATGTGCAGGAATTCAAGGAGTACATAAACAGTGAAGGACTGAAACCTGAACAAGTGTTCAATTGTGACGAAACAGGCCTCTTTTGGAAGAAAATGCCAAAGAGGACCTACATTACTCAGGAAGAAAAGGCACTGCCAGGACACAAGCCTATGAAAGACAGGCTGACACTCATGCTGTGCTAATGCTAGTGGGGATTTCAAAGTGAAGCCGTTACTAGTGTACCATTCTGAAAATCCCAGTGTGTTCAAGAAAAACAATGTTATGAAGAGTAAATTGTGTGTGTTTTGGAGATCTAATAATAAGGCATGGGTCATGAGGGAAATTTTCGTCGAGTGGTTCAATAAAGTGTTTGGCCCTAGTGTGAAGAATTACCTCCTGGAAAAGAAATTGGATCTCTAAGTGCCTCCTAGTAATGGACAATGCACCTGCTCATCCTCCAAACTTGGATGACCTAATTCTGAAGGAGTTTGGGTTCATCACAGTAAAGTTCTTGCCCCTGAATACCACTCCTCTCCTCCAGCCCATAGACCAGCAGGTCATTTCAAACTTTAAAAAACTCTACAGCAAAGCAATGTTTGAAAGGTGCTTTAATGTGACCTCAGACACTCACTTGACCCTAAGCGATTTTTGGAAAGAACATTTCAGTATTCTCCATTGCATAAGCCTTATAGGTAAGGCTTGGGAGGGAGTGACTACCAGAAACTTGTGGCCAGACTGTGTCCACAGGAGGGATTCTGAAGGGTTTGAAGCGGCCCCTGATGACCCTATGTCAGTTGTGAACTCTATTGTGGCACTGGGGAGTTCCATGGGGTTGGATGCGAGTTTGGAGGATGTGGAAGAGTTGGTGGAGGACCACAACGAAGAGCTAACCACTGAGGAGCTGCAAGAGCTTCAGCAGGAAGAGCAACAGATTGCAGCTCAGAATCTTGCTGCAGAGGAGGAGGAGGAAGAGAGATGGAAGAAGGTGCCTTCTTCAGAAATTAAGGAGATTTTTGAAATGTGGGGGAGGATGGAAAGATTTATGGAGAAACATCACCCTGAGAAGGATGTTGCAAACCATATTGGCAACCTGTACAGTGACAGAGTCTTGGCCCGTTTTAGGGAAGTTTTAAAGAGACTCCAGAAACAGAGCTCTCTGGACAGTTTTTTTGTGAGACAGGACTCAGTGACTCTCAAGCTGGTCCTAGTGGCATTAAGAAACAAAGAAGAGAAGTAACCCCAGAAAAGCACTTGGTAGCTGAGGTATTGATGGAAGGGGATTCCCCTTCCAAACAGTAATTCAATCTCTCTCCTCCTCCAGTCTTCCATACATTAAGAAGAATCGCCAATAAAGGTAAGTGTTATGCTGTTAATGTTTTATTCATCATGTCCCATTGTATTGTTTATGTACTACATTTATATTTCATGTAAAAATTTTTTATATTTTAATACTTCTGGGTGTCAGGAACGGATTAATTGTATTTACATTATTTCTTATGGGGAAAATTGATTTGAAAATCATCTATTTCGATAATAGTCCCACTTCCAGGAACGGATTAAGGATGATAATTGAGGGACCACTGTACATGTATATTACGTGTAAATATGAAAGGACCCCAATGGAAATACATAAGTCACTCTGACTTTTTTGGGTTATCCTAGATACTTTACACATATGCTGCTATATATGATAATGTATGTAACTGTATTTGTGTATACCTGAATAAACTTACTTAATTATTTATAAATTAATGGTAAGTACAATGCCTGCACTCTAAAGGAGGGGTTTGGGATATTGGCAGTTTGGAGGGATATATTGTGTATTTTTATACGTATATACAGTGGACCCCTGCCTTACGAATGCATTGGGTTACGTTAAATCCGCCATATGAAGCATTTGAACGCAAAAATTTTGCCTCGCCTCACGTGATTTGTCCGGGACACGTTCCACGTGGCCTCAGCTGCCCCGTGCATGCCAGTGTTTACAAGCCAGCCAGTGCAGTCGCATCTAAGCATACATTCGGTACATTTCACATTATCACAGTGTTTTTAGTGCTTGTAACTGCAAAATAAGTCACCATGCGCCCCAAGAAAGCTTCTAGTGCCAACCCTGTGGTAAAAAGGGTGAAAATTACTATGGAAATGAAGAAAGAGATAATAGCTAAGTATGAAAGTGGAGTGCGTGTCTTGGAGCTGGCCAGGCTGTATACCAAACCCCAATCGACCATCGCTACTATCTTGGCCAACAAAATGGCAATCAAGGAAGCTGTTCTTGCAAAAGGTGCAAGTTTGTTTTTGAAACAGAGATCACAAGTGATAGAAGATGTTGCGAGACTGTTATTGGTGTGGATAAATGAAAAACAGATAGCAGGAGATAGCATCTCTCAAGCGATCATATGTGAAAATGCCTGCTAGCCCCTCGCACACAAAACCTCCTTTACCCCCTCCCTCCAAAGTTAGCCCGCCTTCCTTCCACTACATGAGAAGATTCGCTCCATTCTCATTAGAACAATGCCTGCAACTAGTGGTGATGTGAGTGAATTTAAGGCCAGCAAAGGTTGGTTTGAGAGATTTAAGAATCGTAGTGGCATACACAGTGTGAGAAGGCATGGTGAGGCTGCCAGTTCGGACCAAAAAAAATATGTGAAGGAATTCAAGGAGTACATAGACAGTGAAGAATTGCAACCTGAACAAGTGTTTAATTGCGATGAAACAGGCCTGTTTTGGAAGAAAATGCCAAGCAGGACCTACATTACTCAGGAGGAAAAGGCACTCCCAGGACATAAGCCTATGAAAGGCAGGCTTACTCTTCTGATGTGTGCTAATGCTAGTGGTGATTGCAAAGTGAAGCCTTTATTGGTGTATCACTCTGAAACTCCCAGAGCATTCAGGCAAAACAATGTCGTCAAGGCTAATTTGTACGTGCTGTGGAGGGCAAACAGTAAGGCATGGGTCACTAGGGACTTTTTCTATGACTGGTTACACCATGCATTTGCCCCCACTCTGAAAAATTACCTAATGGAAAAGAAATTGGACCTTAAGTGCCTCCTGGTATTAGACAATGCTCCCGGTCATCCTTCAGACTTGGCAGACCAACTTTCTAGGGACATGAGCTTCATTAAGGTCAAGTTTTTGCCTCCTAATACCACTCCTCTCCTGCAGCCCATGGACCAGCAGGTCATTTCAAACTTCAAAAAAATCTACAAAAAAGCTATGTTTCAAAAGTGCTTTGAAGTGACCTCAGACACTCGATTGACTCTAAGAGAGTTTTGGAAACATCACGTTAGCATCCTCAGTTGTGTAAACCTTATAGGTAAGGCTTGGGAGGGAGTGACTAAGAGGACCTTGAACTCTGCTTGGAAGAAACTGTGGCCACAATGTATAGAAGAAAAGGATTTTGAAGGGTTTGAGGCTAACCCTGAGAAGCATATACCAGTTGTGGAATCCATTGTGGCATTGGGAAAGTCCTTGGGGTTGGAGGTTAGTGGGGAGGATGTGGAAGAGTTGGTGGAGGAGGACAATGAAGAACTAACCACTGAAGAGCTGCAAGATCATCTTCAACAGCAAGAGGCCACACCTGAGGAAACTGCTTCAGAGGAGGGGAGAGAGAAATTGAGGAAGTTGCCTACTTCAAAGATTAAGGAAATGTGTGCAAAGTGGGTTGAACTGCAAACCTTTGCTGATGAAAATCACCCTGACACAGCTACTGCAAGCCGTGCTGGTGACTATTACAATGACAATGTTATGGCCCATTTTAGGAAAGTCTTAAAGGAGCGGGAGGTACAGAGCTCTATGGACAGATTTATTGTGCGACAGAGGTCCAGTGACTCTCAAGCTGGTCCTAGTGGCATTAAAAGAAGAAGGGAAGTAACCCTGGAAAAGGACTTGATACCTCAAGTCTCCTCCCATCAATCATCACCAGATCTACAATAAAGGTAAGTGTCATGTATTCTATTCTTAGTAGAGTAGTAATTGTGCATGTCTTCTTCAGTTTGTGTGTATTAAAATTAATATTTCATGTGGTAAAAAAAAAAATTTTTCATACTTTGGGGTGTCAGGAATGGATTAATGATTTCCATTATTTCTTATGGGGAAAATTAATTTGCCTTACGATGAGCTCTCAGGAACAGATTAATATCGTAAGGCAGGGGTCCACTGTAATTCTAAACTGTTGTATTCTGGGCACCTCTGCAAAAACAGTGATTATGTGCGAGTGAGGTGAAAGTGTAGAATGATGATGAAAGTATTTTCTTTTTTGGGATTTTATTTCTTTTTGGGTCACCCTGCCTCGGTGGGAGACGGCCGACTTGTTAAAAAAAAAAAAAAAAATTGTTTAAGTGTGATAAGTGTTGGTGGCAGAAGCCTCCACCTCCAACATGGCTTCTCTCAGTGGCAGCCCTTAAACCCAACAATAACACTTACACCATTTACTCCTCTCATACATTATGACATATTTTATTCATTCTAGAGTATATATCATGTTTCTATGTTATTAATATCGTTTATAATGTCATATTAGATGAATTGTGATTAGATAAATAAGCCGCAGAGATGATATTAGCGTCATATTGAAGCATAAAAAACTTGCCTTCCTCTTGCGTCCTACGTGTCTATCATACAAGTCAAGTCAATAAAGATAAATCAATAAAGGTAAGTGATGTTAAATATTCATTTATCCATTTTATTAGTGCTTATATTTATGTCATTGTTTTCTGTATGTATATTTATATTTAATCTTCAAAAAAAATAATTTTTGTTAATACTTTTGGCTGTCTGAAATGGATTAATTATATTTCCATTATTTCTTATGGGGAAAATTAATTTGACTAAAGGCTAGTTCTCTGGAACAGACTAAAGCCATTGGTTGAGGGTCCACTGTAAAGTTTTTTACATATGTATTTATGATGGGCTGGGATAGGTTAGGGAGATAAGGTGTTTTTAACTGTAGTTTTAAAAAATGCTAGCTGAGCCAGTGGTTCTGGAGATTTCTGGGCCCTTTTATGTACATTGAGTAGTATTTGAAAAGATTTAGCCTGACATGGGGAATGTCACAGAGGTTTTTGTGCCTACCTAGTGTTGTGTCTATGAGTCCTATTGCAACTGTCAATGAAGCACTTCAGGTCAGGATTTATGTTAGAATTGATTGTTTTGTAAATGTAGGTTGCACAATAGTATGAGTGAATGCTTTGTATAGTGAGTACATTTAGGTCTTTGAAAAGTGGGGGATGTGTGCTGTCTAGCAGGGGATTGTGTGATCATTCGCACTGCAGCTTTCTGTTGTGTTATTACTGGTTTTAGGTGATTTGTTGTTGTGGAACCCCAGGCACAAATAGCATAGGTGAGGTAGGGGTAGATCAGTGAATAGTATAGTGTAAGCAGTGCTGTTTGTGATACATAGTAACATATCTTTGAGAGGATGCCAACTGTTTTAAAGAATCTTTTTATGTGTTGGATATGGGTGTTGAATTTCAGGTTGCTGTCAAGGTGCTGACCCAGGAATTTTCCCTCATAATGTTTAGTTGGACCTCACTTGCTCTACTCCCAAACATAATGCAAAAAGGTTTTATCTACATTAAGTGTAAGTTTACTGACAGTAATCCAGGTTGCTATTTTTGTGAGCTCTTCTTTAACAATAGTGATGAGTGAGGCTAGATTTTGGTGAGAGATGACAAAAGTCATGTTGTTAGCAAAGAGAAAAGGCATAAGTCGTTGTGATATGCTTGGAAGATCGCTGATGTATAAAAGGAAAAGGAGGGAGCCAAGAATGTTTCCCTGTGGTACACTAGTGTCCAAGGGTCTTGTTGAGGAGGTTGCGTCCTTGACAAGATATGTATTGCTTTCTACTAGAAAGGTATGACTTGAATGCAAGTGCATGGCCTCTTATACCGTAATGATCAAGCTTGAGGACCTATTATGGCCTATTATGGTTTTCAAATTATGCTACATGTCAGTGCTGTATGACCCTTGTGGGTTTAGTGCTTAGTTTTGAATATAATAATTATGCTACAGGTATTTGACAAAAGGAATAACATTATTTGTACAATACACATTAAGTAACAATTTTTTTTTTTTTTAACAAGTCGGCCGTCTCCCACCGAGGCAGGGTGACCCAAAAAAGAAAGAAAATCCCCAAAAAGAAAATACTCTCATCATCATTCAACACTTTCACCACACTCACACATTATCACTGTTTTTGCAGAGGTGCTCAGAATACAACAGTTTAGAAGCATACACATATAAAGATACACAACATATCCCTCCAAACTGCCAATATCCCAAACCCCTCCTTTAAAGTGCAGGCACTGTACTTCCCATTTCCAGGACTCAAGTCCGACTATATGAAAATAACTGGTTTCCCTGAATCCCTTCACTAAATATTACCCTGCTCACACTCCAACAGATTGTCAGGTCCCAAGTACCATTCGTCTCCATTCACTCCTATCTAACACGCTCACGCACGCTTGCTTGAAGTCCAAGCCCCTCACCCACAAAACCTCCTTTACCCCCTCTCTCCAACCCTTTCGAGGACGACCCCTACCCCGCCTTCCTTCCCCTATAGATTTATATGCTTTCCATGTCATTCTACTTTGATCCATTCTCTCTAAATGACCAAACCACCTCAAAAACCCCTCTTCTGCCCTCTGACTAATACTTTTATTAACTCCACACCTTTTCCTAATTTCTACACTTCAAATTTTCTGCATAATATTTACACCACACATTGCCCTTAAACAGGACATCTCCACTGCCTCCAATCGTCTCCTCGCTGCTGCATTTACCACCCAAGCTTCACACTCATATAAGAGTGTTGGTACTACTATACTTTCATACATTCCCTTCTTTGCCTCCATAGATAACGTTTTTTGACTCCACATATACCTCAATGCACCACTTACCTTTATTCCCTCATCAATTCTATGATTAACCTCATCCTTCATAAATCCATCCGCCGACACGTCAACTCCCAAGTATCTGAAAACTTTCACTTCTTCCATACTCCTCCTCCCCAATTTGATATCCAATTTTTCTTTATCTAAATCATTTGATACCCTCATCACCTTACTCTTTTCTATGTTCACTTTCAACTTTCTACCTTTACACACATTCCCAAACTCAAATATTTACATATATTGCTTCAACTTGTTGGAAATAATTATAAGCTTATTCTTTCAAGAAGGCTGTGGAAATGCTGGTTAAGAGCTCTTTCTCCAAAGAATCTTAACTAACCTCTCCTTCCTTAGATCAAACCTGATTACCTTCCATTCCTTGGGCACTGTATGACCCTTATGGGTTTAGCACTTCCCTATGAATATAATAATAATAAATAATGTGCTTATGGAATCAAAGCACAATATGTATGTGTGATATGTGAATGCTCAAGAGTCATCTGAAGAATCTCTGATCACAGGACAGTGCTGGGTGGCAAGAAAATAATGGTGGTGCTTTCATACATGCAAGAGAAAAATCAAAAGCTTGAAAGTTCAACCCCTCAAGGAAGATTCCTTGATGCTTATGAGGGGCTCTTGATATAAGGAATTGGACCTGTGATCCAATTCCTTGAATCAAGTCCAAATGCCTTCCATGAATGTAAATGGAAAGTTCAAGGTTAGCCACATACAAAATAAAAGCTAGTAGTAATGCTCATTGAAGAACTAAAAACAAATGAATGTGAATAACATATAGGATGAATACAAAGAATGATTGGTTGAAAAGAAGGATGTGGTGTGGAAACTTGAGATCAACTAAAGAAAACTTTATTCAGATTGTGAACCCAGCAGGGTAAATAACTGAAGATACCCTAAGAAAGTCAACATGTGTGACTTAATTTTGTTCAGGTCTTGTGGTTCTCTAACATAGGATGTAACACATAAGTTGACTATTCTTAGGTATTTAACCCTTTCAGGGTCCGTGCCGTAGTTCTACGGCTTTGAGTTGAGGGTCCAAACCGTAGATCTATGCCATGAGCTCAGCTCATTCTGATAAGCTGTGAGCGGTAAATCTGGGCCTAGATATGAGAGAATACATCTATGTGGTATGTGTGCACCACATAAAGCAAATCCTGCAGCACACAGTGCATAATGAGAGAAAAAACCGAGACTGTAATTTTCGTTTAAAACAGTGACTTTGAGGTGTTTTTTTTTTGTATGTTTTTTATAGATGTGGATAGGGGATAGTGGATAGGGGAGCAATGTGGCAGATGTTGCAAGTATATGGAATAGGTGGTAAGTTACTAAATGATGTAAAGAGTTTTTATGAGGAAAGTGAGGCTCAGGTTAGGGTATGTAGAAGAGAGGGAGACTACTTCCCGGTAAAAGTAGGTCTTAGACTGGGATGTGTAATGTTACCATGGTTGTTTAATATATTTATAGATGAGGTTGTAAAAGAAGTAAATGCTAGAGTGTTCAGGAGAGGGGTGGGATTAAATTATGGGGAATCAAATACAAAATGGGAATTGACACAGCTACTTTTTGCTGATGATACTGTGCTTATGGGAGATTCTAAAAAAAAATTGCAAAGGTTAGTGGATGAGTTTGGGAGTGTGTGTAAAGGTAGAAAGTTGAAAGTGAACATAGAAAAGAGTAAGGTGATGAGGGTATCAAATGATTTAAATAAAGAAAAATTGGATATCAAATTGGGGAGGAGGAGTATGGAAGAAGTGAATGTTTTCAGATACTTGGGAGTTGACGTGTCGGCGGATGGATTTATGAAGGATGAGGTTAATCATAGAATTGATGAGGGAAAAAAGGTGAGTGGTGCGTTGAGGTATATGTGGAGTCAAAAAACGTTATCTATGGAGGCAAAGAAGGGAATGTACGAAAGTATAGTAGTACCAACACTCTTATATGGGTGTGAAGCTTGGGTTGTGAATGCAGCAGCGAGGAGGCAGTTGGAGGCAGTGGAGATGTCCTGTCTAAGGGCAATGTGCAGTGTAAATAATATGCAGAAAATTCGGAGTGTGGAAATTAGGAGAAGGTGTGGAGTTAATAAAAGTATTAGTCAGAGGGCTGAAGAGGGGTTGTTGAGGTGGTTTGGTCATTTAGAGAGAATGAATCAAAGTAGAATGACATGGAGAGCATTTAAATCTGTAGGAGAAGGAAGGCGGGGTAGGGGTTGTCCTCGAAAAGGTTGGAAGGAAGGGGTAAGGGAGGTTTTGTGGGCGAGGGGCTTGGACTTCCAGCAGGCATGCATGAGCGTGTTCGATAGGAGTGAATGGAGACGAATGGTATTTGGGACCTGACGATCTGTCGGAATGTGAGCAGGGTAATATTTAGTGAAGGGATTCAGGGAAACCGGTTATTTTTATATAGCCAGACTTGAGTCCTGGAAATGGGAAGTACAATGCCTGCACTCTAAAGGAGGGGTTTCGGGATATTAGCAGTTTGGAGGGATATGTTGTATATCTTTATACATATATGCTTCTAAACTGTTGTGTTCTGGGCACCTCTGCAAAAACAGTGATTATGTGTGAGTGAGGTGAAAGTGTTGAATGATGATGAAAGTATTTTCTTTTGGGGGATTTTCTTTCTTTTTGGGTCACCCTGCCTCAGTGGGAGATGGCCGACTTGTTGAAAAAAAAAAATTGGATTTCTTGGTCTCATTTCATATGTAGGCTGGTAGGCCTACATATGAAAGAATGGGGCTGTGTGGTCAGTGTGCACAGTATAAAAAAAAATCCTGCAGCACACAGTGCATGATGAGAAAAAAAACTTCGACCATGTTTTTCGTTTAAAACGGCGACTTTGCAGTGTATTTTCATATGGTATTTATGGTTGTATTCTCGTTTTCTTGGTCTTGTTTTATAGTACCTTGAGTGCAAAGTAGCAGAAATGTTCAACTTTTGCCAGTGTTCAAAAGTAAACAAATCATGCCACGCGTCCAATACACATCAACTGGTAAGTCTAATATTCTTTCACAAGTGCACTGATATTATTTATACCATTTCTGCACTAATGCAGTAGTCTGCATAACAGTAAATCCTCTATTTTTTGTGAATAAAAATTTAAAGTGGAAAGCAAAAGAAATGTAAGAGGGGCCTGGAGACATAATTAATGAACAGAGAAAATGTTATTTTAGTGCCAGGAATGTCTGTCTTGTTTATTATGGACCCTATTTTGAAAATGGCATCTTTTGAAATTTGTGTAAAATTGGCAAAATTGCCAATTTCTGACCACTTTATTGGATAGTTGAAATCAGTAAATGGGTGGTTTCTTGTACTCATTCGATAGAACAAACAGAGTTCTAGCGAAATAGCTACAACTTTTGTTGACTGGTAGATTGGAATTGGTGGAAAACAGGTCTCAAAGTGGGCGAAATCGCCAATGCGTAAACATCGTCAAGACCACTAACTTTGCGAGAGCATATTTCCGTAAGTTTTCCATCAAATTTCATACTTTTGGTGTCATTATGATCGGGAAAAGACTGTCATTTCACAAGAAAAAAATTTTTTTATTTTTTTCGAAAAATTTTCAACCCTTAGAACGAGTTTAGGAGAGGGCCCCTCGACCCTGAAAGGGTTAAATTTTTGCCGATGTTCAAGAGTAAACGAATGACCTCTCACGTCTAATACACTGCAGTTGGTGGGTCTAATATACATTCACAAATGTGGTGATATTATTTATACAATTATTATAATATTGCATAATAGTAAATCTTCTATTTTTATGGTTTGAATAAAAATTCATTATGTGAATAAAAAATAAAAATGAAATTCATTTGTAAAGCCTCAAAACATAACTAATGAACAGAGGAAATGTTAGTTTAGTGCCAGGAATGCCTGCATTGTTTATTCTGGACCCTATTTTGAAATTGGAATATTTTGAACTCTGCGTTAAATTGGGCAAATTACCAATTTCCAATCACTTTGTTTTGTAGTTGAATCAGTTGACTTGGCAATTTCTTGTGCTCAATCGATAGAACAAATGTAGTACTAGTAAAATAGCTAAGAATTTGGTCGACTGGAATAATGTCATTGGTCTAAAATGGGAGTCAAAGTCGGCAAAATTGCCAATGCGCAAATATCGCTGACACATCAAAATTCGCGAGAGCATAATTTCTTCAGTTTTCCATCAAATTTTGTACTTTTTGTTTTATTACCTTCAGAAAAAGATTCTCTACCATTTCATAAGAAAAATAAATTTTTTTTTTTGATAATTCTTGGACCCTGGTGCACACTTTGAAATTTGGTCTCTGGACCCTGAAAGGGTTAATTACTGCTAGATGAACAGGAGATTTGCCAATAAGTCTCACCTTGCTCTGGATTCAAACTTGAATCTTTTCTGTTGTGAACAAATGCTCTAGCACTAAGCTACAAGAATGAGGAAGTGAAGAGAGCACTTGATGAGAACAGTAATAAGAAGAACCTGCAGATGCTGAGAAGGCAGGGAGAGTAATTATAACAAATTCCCATTTGTTACTGATACTGACAGTAGACTAAAATATGAACTCATTTAATTATTTAACATATGTGGCAACTATAACTTAAATTACAGATCTATTAAACAAAGGAAGTTACCATAAATTTAAGTAGTTATAATATTTTACTTTCAATTAGAAAATTATTTTTAGTTTAGTAATGAAATACTGTAATTTATAAATTTTTAATTATAGGACAACTATTTTTTTGAGAAATTTATTTGCCAACTCTTAAGAGTTTTGTGGTCTCCTTGTGTTACTGAACTGAAAAATTAATTTTTGGGGGGCTGATATTAAAAATATTTAATATTTCTGAGAGAAAAAAAAGTTTCCTCTGAACTAAAATCAACCTGTTCTCTGATATCCTGACCTAAGTAAATTAATTTTTTCTTGTGGTATTGTTTTGTATTATCATAAAATCATTATTTTCCTAGTTAATAAACATTTTTTTAAACTACATTTTTATATGTGTAATAAAAAGATGTGTAATAAAAAGATGGAAATGGGAAGTACATTGCCTGCACTTTAAAGGAGGAGTTTGGGATATTGGCAGTTTGGAGGGATATGTTGTGTATCTTTATATGTGTATGCTTCTAGACTGTTGTATTCTGAGCACCTCTGCAAAAACAGTGATAATGTATGAGTGTGGTGAAAGTGTTGAATGATGATGAAAGTATTTTCTTTTTGGGGATTTTCTTTCTTTTTTGGGTCACCCTGCCTCGGTGGGAGACAACCGACTTGTTGAAAAAAAACAAAAAAATTTACTGTAGGGCTTTGAAAATGTGAAATAATGATGTTGTATATTGTACTAACCTTGCATACTGCAAAGAAGTTATGATCAGAAAAGGTATGACCACAAAGATCTTCATATGAAAAACTTAGACAGTCTCGGCATCCGAATCCATCATTAACATGTTCTGTGGGGTCTGCAAGAGCTTGACGTAAGTATTGGTATTCTTTGAAATTCTATTAAGACTACTTATCTAAGTATGTACATTTATAATGTTGTTACACTCTACTAAAAAATTTATTGTACGGTAATACGCACATAAAATTCCAACAAATTATTCAGTAAATTATAGTGGCTGAATTATACAAATTTAAGTCAAAGCATAAAAATGTTTCTGTAATGCTTGAATTTTTTTTATAAGATGAAGCTCAGAAAGCATAACTTCATCTCCCTTTAAGTCACAGAAATATGCAATACAGTAGACCCTCACATTACACAGTAGTTACATTCCTGAAAATGCCGTGTTAGATAAAACTCGTGTTATACAAACTGAAAATCTTATGGGGAAAATATGCTTACATTCCTGGGATCCTCCCCAAAAGCCAAACAACTTTTTTTTAGACATCCAGATCTTACAAAAATAAAAATGATAACATTGTTTTTGTTACTTAATACTACAAATGCAACAGAAATATTATTATTTACCTTAAATTGTGGTTGAAGAGAGTGGAGATGCATGGTGTGGCCCTACTGGGCTGAGGTAGATGGTTGTTAGTTGTCGGCAGAAATGGATGGTTGAGGTTCTGGTACTAAAGTTGATGGCTGTATTGGAGTGTGCATAAATTCTGTAATGGATCTCTGGTTTCTTTTACCCTGCAGTGCATTATAGTATATTATTCCAGAAGCTTGGTACTGCCAAGTTGGAGTCAGAGTCCATTGATGTAACTAGTTTTTTCATCACTTTTCTTGTGTAGTTACTCGTGAATGACTTAATAATTCCCCGATCCAGTGGTTGTATTAAAGATGTTGTATTTGGAGGTAAAAATACAACTTTTACATGTGGGGTAACATCCAGCAAAGCTTCTGGATGAGTATGGGAATTATCTAGAATGAAGAGAGCTTTGAATGCAAGGTTCTTGCTGTGCAGACAAAACTTGGCTTCAGGAATAAAGTGATGCTTAAATCAGTCAATAAATATTTCCTCTGTCGTCCTTGCTGACTGGTTTGACCTCCAAATTACTGGTAAGGTGTTTATATCTACACCTTTCAAAGCACGAGGATTCTTAGTGGTAAATACTATGGGCTTACACTTGAAATCACCTGATGCATTACCACAAAGGAGAAAGGTGAATGATCCTTTGCTGCCTTGAAGCCCGGTGCTGCCCTGTAGAGTAATCTAACCCACAGCCAGGTGGCAGCCTGAGCTAGGGAAATATCCCGTAGTACTAAGTAAATTTTACAAAGCGTTGTATAAAATTATGCCGCAATTTTTCAAAAGTGTAATCAAAACGTGCCAAATAAATCCATGTAATATGAGGGTCTACTGTATTAAATTCATTTTGTGTTTCTTTCCCTTCCTGCCACTTCTATTGTCTTTTATCAGATCTTTCTTATTCTTATCACATACAATATCACCACTATAAAAAGCTCTCATCTTATTTGTCCCTTTCTATTATAAAAGAAACATGTTTGTAATTTCAGGAAATTTTTGTAAGGATGCTCTTTGGTCACCAGGAGCCTAATCAATTGAATGGATTGACACATGTCTATTTATACATCTGTCAGTATTCCATAGTGTACCTTGTGTGATACTTTTTCCCTTACTTAGTTGTCAGTCTTTATTTTTCTGCCTGCTGGTATATAAAATTAACACTGTCACATGACATCACCTTCTCTTAATACTGTACTACAGTTTCTTTTAAGCAAATTTCTGCACATCTAAATCCTAATTCCCCAGTATTGTTTCAAATTTGTTAATATTATAAAATGGATACAAGCATATCTGGTTCTACATTTGAAGTTGGTTCCATGATTTCTGAGCCCCACCACAAAAACTGGTGATTATGGTCTGGATACAATAACACTGAGTGATTTTAGCAGGAGCTCTGACAACTAAAAATCTTGAGTGAATGGTTTGATCATTCAAACACTTAAGAGTGTTCATGAGTCTGTGTCATTCTCCTGTTCACTTAACCCTTTCTGGGTCAGTCCCATAGTTCTACTCCATGAGCTCAGCTCACTCAGATAAGCTATGAGTGGTACATTTGGGCCAAGATATGAGAGAATTGGTCTATGTGGTAAGTGTGCATCATACAAAAAAATCCTGCAGCATGCAGTACATAACGAGAAAAAATGTGACCATGTTATTGGTTTAAAACAGTGACTTTGCAGTTTATTTTCATATGGTTTTTATGGTTGTATTCATGGTTTCTTGGTCTCATTTGATAGAATGGAAAATATATTACAGAAACAGAGATGATTCTGATTGGTTTGAGGACTGAAAATAGCTCAAAATTAAGCTCAAAATAACAGAAATCACATAACTCGTCTAATACGCGTCCACTGTTTGGTTTAATATGTGTTCACAAATGCACTGATGTTATTTACACAATTATTACAATAACACACGACAGTAAATCTCCTATTTTTGTGTGTGAATACAAATTCAATAAGGATTCACATGTAAAGCCTCAGAATGTAACTAATGAACACAGGAAATGTTATTTTAGTACCAGGATGCCTACACTGTTTATTCTGGACCCTATTTTGAAATTGGCATATTTTGAAATTTGTGTGAAATTAGCCAAATTATCAATTTCTGATCACTTTACTGGGTAGTTGAAATAGTTGATTGGAAGGCATACTAGTAAAATAGCTAAGAATTTGATCAACTGGAACAATGTAATTAGCCTAAAATAGAACTCAAAGTGGGCAAAATCGCTGATGCATAAATATTGCTGACACAGCAAAATTCAAGATAATGTAACTTTGTCAATTTTCCATCAAATTTCATACTTTTTTTTATTACTTTCAGAAAAAGTTTCTCTACCATTTAATAAGAAAAAATAATTTTTTTTTTTTTTAAATTCTTGGACCTTGTGGACAAGTTTCAGATTAGGGGTCTGGCTATTGAAAGAGTTAATCACTAAAAAGTGTACTAAGAGTATAAAATCTGTTCAGATCATTTAACCCTTTCAGGGTCCAAGGCCAAAATCTGAAGTCACGCACCAGTGTCCAAGGAATTTTGAAAAAAAAAAAAATTATTTTTTCTTACAGAATTAAAGAGCATATTTTTGTGAAGGTAATAAAACAAAAAAAATTAGAATCTGATCAGTACTTACCGAGATACAGTGCCAAGAAGTTTGTAGAAAATGATGTGGTGGCGGCAACATCGACGAATTCCACATACGCGTATTATATTATTTTGTTTTTTTTGTTGTTTTTTCTTTTCTTTTCCAATTTTTTTCTATTCCTACTAACATTTGGGGCCTGAGAGACCAATACTGTATATAATTTATATATATAAACTCACTGTATTGAACACAATAACCGCACTAAAGTTATTATCATATTATTGTTTACCACTATTGTTTATTACAATAAACATGCACAAATATTGTATAATACTAATGTTCTATCATATATTTACATATTTACAATCACTGGACATGGTTTTAGAACTGCTGGAGCTTGTGGAACTCCTTGAAACAAGGCACCATGCACAGAGGCACCTTACATTCCTCACACATAAACCGAGTGTCTTTGCGTCTTTGTTGCCGTCGTTTTGTTTGTGCACAGACAATGCATCTCTTCTGAGCAAATTTCTTTTGAGTTGAAGGAAGCTGTATTATGAAATGATCACCTTCTCTCCTCAAACGCTTGGGTATATTGTGATGAATTCGAGGACCTTGTTGTATTGCAGGTGTTGTTACCTGGTACTTCATTATGAGTTGTCTGACAACAGACAAACAAAATTCACCATACGGTGGTCTGTTACCAGTCTTTATTTGGTACATATTATATGCATTCAGCATTGAAATGTCCATGAGATGGAAGAAAAGTTTCATGTACCACTTGTAACTCTTACGAACACAGTCAACAAAACCAATCTGCATGTCACACTTGTCAACCAAGCGCATGTTTTGTGTATAATCAATCACTGTCACTGGTTTTCGAATACGTTCATTAGTCACTCGATCAACTTTGCCACTGTCTTGCATTTCATTACGGTGAATGGTTGTCAACAATGTGACATCTCGTTTGTCATGCCACCGTAATGCCATGATGTCATTGGCAGTAAACACCTGCACGTCATCACCACGAACACCTGCATTGAGCCTGGGCATATGTTTACGATTAGAACGCACTGTGCCACACACATCTGTCTTGTTCACTCGCATGAAATCACTGAGTAATGGGCTTGTGTACCAGTTATCGGTATATAATGTATGGCCCTTACCAAGATATGGTGCCATCATGTTTCTCACTACGTCACCTGATATACCCAATAACATCTTGGTATCTTTCAATGTTTTACTACCCGTGTATACAACAATATCCAACACCAGGCCACTGTCACAATCACAGAGTACAAACAATTTTATACCAAAGCGGTTCCTCTTGCTCGGTATATACTGCTTGAATGACAGTCTACCTTTGAACAAAATCAAAGACTCGTCAATTACAAGATTCTTGAATGGATAAAAGTATATCCTGAACTTTTGTTTGAGATACATGAAAACATTTCTAATCTTGTATAACCTGTCACTTCTGTCAGGCCTGGTTTTGTCAGAGAAGTGCAACATACGTAACAGTAAGATAAACCTGTTCACTGGTATTATTTCACTGAAGGATGGGGTACAAATTAGCCGATCTGTGGACCAGTATGCTTTTATATTATGCTTATAGACGTGAGGCATAAGCATTATTGTTGCAAAAAGCAAATACATTTCTGCAACAGTCGTCTCTTTCCACCTGTGTAGTCTTGACTGTGGTGATAGGATCGTATTTGCCATGGTGTACTGAAAATACTTATTACTTTCCCTGACAATAATTTCCATCAATGGCTGGTCAAAGAATAATTCAAAGAATTCCAGTTCATTGGCCGTGGTTCCAAGGGGACAGGTAGGTAGAATTCCACTTTGAGAGTCATCAAAGTGGTGAGGGCTGGGAACAAAATTGGGATTTTGCTGCCAATCCCAGATACGGTTTGCTGGTGGATACTGGACATCATAGGCTGGTTGAACGGGTGGTTGTGGCGGGCTCGTGGGTGACGCTCCGCTTTGTCCTTGAACTGACGAGTCAGCAGCGTGGGTCCCCGCGTGGAGCAGCGAGTCACGCATGGCGGTGCCACTACCACCACCAGCCCCACTAACACCATCCACTGATGTTTGTGGCCCATCCATGCCAAGTGTAGCCACATCATCCTCACTATCACTACCTAAAACGGGTGTAGGGCCACGGGATGTACTCCGGGATGTACTCCGGGATGTACTACGGGATGTACTCCGTCCCCTAGACACAGCATAGGGTACACTACCCGAGCGCATGCGGCGGCGAACATACCGACGCTTCACTGGTGAATATGTTTCCTCACTATCACTACTCGAATGATCGTCGAGCGCAATAAAATCACAATCCACGTCAGAATCATCGTCATTACTGAAGTCAGAGGCCAGGCCACGGGAAAATATTAGTTTTCTCTTACGTTTAGGAACACCCGACCGTGAGTCACGAGTGCCCACACCAGAGGTAGAAGGTCGAGGATCGTCGGGGTTTTCTGCACTATTATCGATATCCTGGTCATTCTTTTCGGTCACTAACTGATCAAAGCCGTAGAATTCGTCTTCATTTCCACTTCCATCAGTGTCAGAACTATCAGATAGGAAGAGGAGAGTCCCAATTTTCCGGGGAGTGAGAGCTGACTTGCGACGAGGCATGGTGAACAAGGGCGACTGAGCCGGCGTTCCCACAATGCTATGCAGGCGCCTAGATTTTTTGTTTATGGCGCACACCCACGGCGCAGACCCATTCTCTCATATGTAGGCCTATGAGCGCTTTCGCGCTAAATTTGACGGCGCTAGAATTTTGGCGTAGATCTACGGTTTGGACACTCACCGACCAGCCGTAGATCTACGGGACGGACCCTGAAAGGGTTAAACAGATTTTGTAAAAAAAATATCTGAGACATCTCAAGAAAAAAAAGAAAATTTCTGTGGGAGTTCAAACATATTTCAAGAACTGTGCACCATCTTGAGGATTCACGGGTACTGGATGTGTCTATTTACCCAGTTTCCCAATGTCTCAAATGTTACTCCTTTAATTAAAAAACGGATTCCAGGAACAAAGGTAAATAGCAATGGTCAATGTGCTTTCTTCTTTAGATAACTCTAGGCCTTGGTGGGTAACAGCAAATGGATTAAAATAAAATAGCATAACTGAGTGCAGTACTTACCAAGGCCAGGAATGGAGGGATCCACCATCACGATATTCTCAGCATCAATTATTTTGACTTTTCCTTTCGAGTCAACAGCAAAATTATCCAATGACACATCTGTCAAGTAAAGGCGAAACTCTCCTTCTGAGAAGTCTTGAGCCAACTCCAGCAACTGATGAGCATAATCAGCACGGACAATCCAAGGCACTTGACTAAGCTGCGTGAGAGTAGGTCCAACATAATTTTCCACCATGACCCGACCACACATTCCATGGAGGAAGGGGAACCACTGCTGCTGCTGGTAAGCCTAGAAGGCAATACAGTACTAGCATGCAACATCAAATTCCTATATAGTATGTATATGCATGAAAATTAAATCAATGAATATAAAAATAGCACATATTTATGCCATGAAAACTTATTATCGTAATTATATAAACTATACATTTAAAAAATATGAGCATGCAATGTCCCCAATACAATAACTGTGCATGTGATAGTACAGCTCAGTATACTGCTGTGCATGTCCAGCCTCCACACTATGTATGAAAAAGACTGCTTTATATTCAATCACCTTTACTTTTTCCCACTTTCATTAGATGGGGATTATTTCTGTACTACTGTACTATATTATATTCACAGGGAAGTACTAAACTGATTACCCTTGCCAGCACTTCAGATGAGTGGGGAAGGTGATCAGGTTTTATTAAAAGAAAAGGAGGCTAGCTCCAATACCTTGGTTCAAAAACTCTTCACCAGCATCAAGGCACTTTCTTGAAGGAATAAGGATCCTAATTACTATTATATTCATGGAAAATGCTAAACACATAAGGGTCATTTGTGCTATATGGCAGAGGTAAAACAAAAAGATGCCAGAGAAAGAGGGAAGGGCATCAGCAGAAAGAAATGGATCACAATCGATGCAGAAAACTGGAGTCAGTTAAGAAATCAGAGAGTGAATCTGCACAAAAGGTGGGTCTATTTGAGATGGGGCAAGATTATTTAAATAATGCAGTACTTGAAGGATCAGTTATGGAAGGAGAAAAGAGAATATGAATGTGTAAATTCAAGGATTATGTGGATTAAAGTAAAGGTTGGATGCGAAAAGTGGGTCATAATAAGCGTGTATGCACCTGTTAATCCGTTCCTGAGAGCTCATCGTTAGTCAAAATTATCGTTAGTCAAGTTAATTTTCCCCATAAGAAATAATGGAAATCAAATTAATCCGTGTAGGACACCCCAAAGTATGAAAAAAAAATTGTTTTTACCACATGAAATATTAATTTTAATACACACAAACTGAAGAAGACATGCACAGTTACATGACACTTACCTTTATTGAAGATCTGGTGATGATTGTTGGGATGGGAGGAGGGGAGAGTGTTGATGGTCTTAGTGTTTAGAAGGGGAATCCCCTTCCATTAGGACTTCAGGTGGCAAGTCCTTTTCCGGGGTTACTTCCCTTCCCTTTAAATCTCTCAAACCAACCTTTGCTGGCCTTAAATTCACTCACATCACCACTAGTTGCTGGCAATTTTTTCATTAAATCGTCATGCAACTTCCTAGCCTTTTCACATATGATCGCTTGAGAGATGCTATCTCCTGCTATCTGTTTTTCGTTTATCCACACCAATAACAGTCTCTCAACATCTTCGAGTACTTGCGATCTCAGTTTCGAAAACATATTTGCACCTTTGGCAAGAACAGCTTCCTTGATTGCCGTTTTCTTGGCCACAATAGTAGCGGTGGTTGATTGGGGTTTTGTGTACAACCTGGCCAGCTCGGAGACACGCACTCCACTTTCATACTTAGCAATGATCTCTTTCTTCATATCCATAGTAATTCTCACCCTTTTTGCTGTAGGGTTGGCACTAGATTTCTTGGGGCCCATGGTGACTTATTTTGCAGGTGCAATCACTAAAAAGGCTGTGATAACATGAAATGTTCCGATTGTATGCTTAGAAGCGACCGCGGTGGCTGGCTGGCTTGTAAACACTGGCCAGAAGTGGACGCGTCTGACGGAACAAATAGTGTTGGTCGAGTTTTTTAGCGCTAGTCGAGGCAAAAATTTTGCGTTAAAATGTATCGCTAGTCGGATTTATCGTTAATCGATGCCATCGTTGGTCGAGGGTCCACTGTAGAGGAGAGAGAGAGATTTTGGGAGAAGTTAAGTGAATGTATAGGAACCTTTGAACCAAATGAGAGAGTAATTGTGGTAGGGGACCTGAATGCTAAAGTAGGAGAAACTTTTAGAGAGGGTGTGGTAGGTAAGTTTGGGGTGCCAGGTGTAAATGATAATGGGAGCCCTTTGATTGAACTTTGTATAGAAAGGGGTTTAGTTATAGGTAATACATATTTTAAGAAAAAGAGGATAAATAAGTATACAAGATATGATGTAGGGCAAAATGACAGTAGTAGTTTGTTGGATTATGCATTGGTAGATAAAAGGCTGTTGAGTAGACTTCAGGATGTACATGTTTACAGAGGGGCCACAGATATATCAGATCAATTTTCAGTTGTAGCTACACTGAGAGTAAAAGGTAGATGGGATACAAGGAGAATAGAAGCATCAGGGAAGAGAGAGGTGAAGGTTTATAAACTAAAAGAGGAGGCAGTTAGGGTAAGATATAAACAACTATTGGAGGATAGATGGGCTAAGGAGAGCATAGGCAATGGGGTCGAAGAGGTATGGGGTAGGTTTAAAAATGTAGTGTTAGAGTGTTCAGCAGAAGTTTGTGGTTACAGGAAAGTGGGTGCGGGAGGGAAGAGGAGCGACTGGTGGAATGATGATGTAAAGAGAGTAGTAAGGGAGAAAAAGTTAGCATATGAGAAGTTTTTATAAAGTAGAAGTGATGCAAGGAGGGAAGAGTATGTGGAGAAAAAGAGAGAGGTTAAGAGAGTGATGAAGCAATGTAAAAAGAGAGCAAAGGGGAGAGTGGGTGAGATGTTATCAACAAATTTTGTTGAAAATAAGAAAAAGTTTTGGAGTGATATTAACAAGTTAAGGAAGCCTAGAGTGTTCTCACAGATCAAGTGGGCAGGAATAGGAAACAAAGACCCTCCACTATAAATAACAATAAAAACCAATGTAAATACTATAATGATCCACAGCTGCGCAATCTAACACATGCAGCTAGGAGGATTGGTAAAGCATACCGTGAATGTAGAACCCCAGACCTGCTCAGAACGTTCCAAGCTGCACTAACAAATGCAAGGAATAGAAAGGAAGAACTTAGGCAACAGGAATGGGAACAGTTTGTTAGTGGATTAAATAGGTCCACCCCTTTGAGTTTGGCTTGGAAAGGTATAAATAAAATAACCAGGAAAAAGACTGGCAATGTTGCTCATCCCTTTCCTCTTGAAAAAGCAAATGACCTCATAAATGACTGGTCCAAAACATCCAGGCATGAAAGCCTTCCATCTCATATTAGAAAAAATTTAGAGAGTACTTCTGAAGAAATGTTGAAACTGATTAATTTTATGAGCCAAAATATTGATGAGAGTGATTGCCTCTTTACCGAGTATGAATTAGATAATGCATTAACCAAAGGTCGATCAACTGCTCCTGGAGAGGATGGTATAACCTATGATATTCTCAGAACTCTAAGGCACGTGCCTGATAACCCTTTGTTGGCACTGTATAATCTCAGTTACATTGAGGGCGTTCTTCCTACTTCCTGGACCAATAGTCTCATTGTGCCTATCCCTAAGCCCCAACAGCCTGATACATTTAGGCCGATCTCCTTAACTAGTTGTCTTTGCAAAACTTTTGAAAGAATGATGCTTAACAGATTGTACTACAGAATCAGACATCAACTTTCCCCCTACCTCTATGGGTTCATGAAAGGTAAAAGTGTGCAGAACTGTATTTCCACCTTTCTCACTGCACACACCTCTACTAGTTTTACCACTTTTCTTGATCTAAAATCTGCATTTGATATTGCAAACAGAACCGTTATACTACATGAACTAGCCAAAATGAATATTGGTGGTAGCTTACTCTGCTGGATAATAGGATACCTGTCAAATAGAGTATCCTCTGTCCTTTACCAAGGCTTCAGAAGTGATTCTAAAGAAATGTCTTTAGGTACACCGCAGGGAGGAGTTCTTAGTCCCATGCTATTTAATATTCTGATTAATGCTCTCCTAAATGCTCTACCTGCCTCACCTAAACATATAGCTATAAGCTATGCTGATGATATCATGATCCATACAACAGGGCATAAGAAGATGAATACCATTCTTAATGAAGTTCAAGCAATTTGTAATCGACTAGGCCTCATAATATCTTCCTCTAAAACAAAGATATTAACAAGCAAACGACATCCCCCACCCATCTATTTGCAGGGTGAAATCATTAGCTACGTTAAAACTTACAGATATCTTGGTGTAGATGTACCCTTTAACAAATCCACTATACCACAACTAAACAAGAAATGTAAAGCTAGGCTAAATGCTCTCAAAGCTGTTGCTGGCTACAATCCCAACTATGGTGCTAATGTGAGAATCGTGAGAATGATGTACATAGCCTATGTTAGGTCCTTAATTGATTATGCTGCTCCCATGTTGATATTAGCTAGAGAAAGTTCCCTCCGACCCTTGGAGTTAATGCAAAATGAAGCTCTCAGGACTATTCTTGGATTTCCCAGATCTACAAAAGTTCTTAACATGAGGAAGGAGCTTGGTATTTCTAGTATCAGTGATAGGATTGTTGAAATTAACACTGTACTCGGTATTAGAATGTTGAGAAACGAACCAGACACTGTCACAGTGAATCTTACCAAGTGTCTAGAGGTAAATACACACAGATCTAAATGGATTGTGAAAACGTGCAATTGCATTAAGTTTTATAACCTGCATGAACTGTATCACTGTAGGCAACAAGAGCATTTCACCCCTCCATGGAAGATGTGTTCATTTAATATCACATACCTACAAGTCCCTCCCAAGAAGCTCATTGCTAGTAAACCCTTCCTTACATCTCTTGTTAGAGCAACTGCTCAAGAAGAATTTTTTCGCCTAGCTGGTAGTAATAAGTTATCACAAGTTATATACACTGATGGATCTAAACAGGAGTCTTCTGGCAGGGCTGCATCTGCTCTTGTTGCCACCTCCCTAGTTAAGAACGATAATAAATTTGTTGAGTTAGGCATAAGAATTAACAACTGGGCGTCTACACTGCAAACTGAATTGTTTGCAATCCTAATGGCGCTAAAGCTAACCTATGACACTGAGCTTGACTCTATCATCATTACTGATTCTATGTCATCATTGAAGGCTCTTGGCTCATATAATGACTCCAACAACATGCTCATTGGGGAAGCCAGGTATAGATACTCAAAAATTAGGGACAAAGGAATTAATGTACAATTGCTATGGATCCCATCACACATTGGATTACTCCTTCATGATAAAGTTGATATGTTAGCCAAGAAGAGTATCCAGAAGGAGAACGTAGAATATAACTTTGGTATAACTGTGTCTAGCATTAGGAATAATATTAGGAGAGAAGTAAATAATGAAGATGATTGTTATAGGAATGCAGTTAGAAGCCTGAGTAGATCTATAACCCACTATGATAACATGAATGTAGATAAGTATGTTTATGGAGCAACTTGCAATGTGAACAGACTGACTGATGTTGTAGTGGCCAGGCTTAGGCTTGGTTACAAGTACTTCTGGCAGTTTGGGAGACACACAGATGATGATCAAACTAAATGTAAATTATGTGATCAGGCATATGGTCACTCTCTTGAACACTATGTGCTTAATTGTCCACTTATTGAGGAATACAGAGACAGACAGTATAATAACCTATGTGACATGTCAAGATATCTTATTAATGAAAATAAGATACCAGATATACTAAGCAAATTTCCTAAATTTGCTTGTAACAGATAAGTGAACTATAGATATGTAGATATAAATCCATATGTATTCCTGTTAACCCTTTGGGGCCTAGTTCCTAGGCCTTTTGTGTATCCACATGTTCTCACGCTACCGTCCACAGGATGGATATGGGGTGCACAATAAACTAGCCACTTCGGTGGCAAAATCTAAAAATCTAGAGAACAAATGGATTTGTCAGTTAAAAATAGGAGAGGAGAGTTATTAAATGGAGAGTTAGAGGTATTGGGAAGCTGGAGGGAATTTTTTGAGGAATTGTTAAATGTTGATGAAGATAGGGAAGCTGTGATTTCGTGTATAGGGCAAGGAGGAATAACATCTTGTAGGAGTGAGGAAGAGCCAGTTGTGAGTGTGGGAGAAGTTTGTGAGGCAGTAGGTAAAATGAAAGGTGGTAAGGCAGCCGGGATTGATGGGATAAAGATAGAGATGTTAAAAGCAGGTGGGGATATAGTTTTGGAGTGGTTGGTGCAATTATTTAATAAATGTATGGAAGAGGGTAAGGTACCTAGGGATTGGCAGAGAGCATGCATAGTTCCTTTGTATAAAGGCAAAGGGGACAAAAGAGAGTGCAAAAATTATAGGGGGTTAAGTCTGTTGAGTATACCTGGTAAAGTGTATGGTAGAGTTATTATTGAAAGAACTAAGAGTAAGACAGAGAATAGGATAGCAGATGAACAAGGAGGCTTTAGGAAAGGTAGGGGGTGTGTGGACCAGGTGTTTACAGTGAAACATATAACTGAACAGTATTTAGATAAGGCTAAAGAGGTTTTTGTGGCATTTATGGATTTGGAAAAGGCATATGACAGGGTGGATAGGGGATCAATGTGGCAGATGTTGCAGGTGTATGGTGTAGGAGGTAAGTTACTGAAAGCAGTGAAGAGTTTTTACGAGGATAGTGAGGCTCAAGTTAGAGTATGTAGGAAAGAGGGAGATTATTTCCCAGTAAAAGTAGGCCTTAGACAAGGATGTGTGATGTCACTGTGGTTGTTTAATATATTTATAGATGGGGTTGTAAGAGAAGTAAATGCGAGGGTCTTGGCAAGAGGCGTGGAGTTAAAAGATAAAGAATTACACATAAAGTGGGAGTTGTCACAGTTGCTCTTTGCTGATGACACTGTGCTCTTAGGAGATTCTGAAGAGAAGTTGCAGAGGTTGGTGGATGAATTTGGTAGGGTATGTAAAAGAAGAAAATTAAAAGTGAAAACAGGAAAGAGTAAGGTTATGAGGATAACAAAAAGATTAGGTGATGAAAGATTGGATATCAGATTGAAGGGAGAGAGTATGGAGGAGGTGAATGTATTCAGATATTTGGGAGTGGACGTGTCAGCGGATGGGTCTATGAAAGATGAGGTGAATCATAGAATTGATGAGGGGAAAAGGGTGAGCGGTGCACTTAGGAGTCTGTGGAGACAAAGAACTTTGTCCTTGGAGGCAAAGAGGGGAATGTATGAGAGTATAGTTTTACCAACGCTCTTATATGGGTGTGAAGCATGGGTGATGAATGTTGCAGCGAGGAGAAGGCTGGAGGCAGTGGAGATGTCATGTCTGAGGGCAATGTGTGGTGTGAATATAATGCAGAGAATTCGTAGTTTGGAAGTTAGGAGGAGGTGCGAGATTACCAAAACTGTTGTCCAGAGGGCTGAGGAAGGGTTGTTGAGGTGGTTCGGACATGTAGAGAGAATGGAGCAAAACAGAATGACTTCAAGAGTGTATCAGTCTGTAGTGGAAGGAAGGCGGGGTAGGGGTCGGCCTAGGAAAGGTTGGAGAGAGGGGGTAAAGGAGGTTTTGTGTGCGAGGGGCTTGGACTTCCAGCAGGTATGCATGAGCGTGTTTGATAGGAGTGAATGGAGACAAATGGTTTTTAATACTTGACGTGCTGTTGGAGTGTAAGCAAAGTAACATTTATGAAGGGGTTCAGGGAAACCGGCAGGCCGGACTTGAGTCCTGGAGATGGGAAGTACAGTGCCTGCACTCTGAAGGAGGGGTGTTAATGTTGCAGTTTAAAAACTGTAGTGTAAAGCACCCTTCTGGCAAGACAGTGATGGAGTGAATGATGGTGAAAGTTTTTCTTTTTCGGGCCACCCTGCCTTGGTGGGAATCAGTCAGTGTGTTAATAATAATAATAATAATTGCAGCATCAGCTGTGGCTGCACAATTTTAAGTTCATTATTTAGAGTCCAAACTGTGTCACAGGCTGAAAATACTGAAGATGCTCATGCTGGCTAACAGGAGGAAAAGATAAGATATAATTACAACATAATGTTATAAAGGATATGAAAGAATAGATAAAGAGTATAACAAGAAGCTACTCTTCTAACACACTACAGACTGGCAGACAAATGAAATAAATTGAAAATTTAAAAAAAAATTGTAAGATGAACATAGCTCAATAGTCCTGTAGTTACAAATAAGTAATTACAAATACACCAGGTAATTACATAAGAGAGTATGAAAGACTTTTACATACAAATCTACTTAAGAGGTTAATAGTAAATGAACTTACATTTAATATGAGAGGTTCCATGTTGACTGCTAACATGGTGATAAAATGATGATGATGATAAGGTCCTGCATCAATTTTGATGTAGTTATCATATAAATTTTGAATGCTTCTGTTATGATTGCATCTCACTCCTTCGCTTATTTCAAACAACTGTGGGTACCTACTAATTATCTGTGAAAAATTATGGTTGGTCTTGATTAAAATATTTTTTATAGCCTGTGATACATCACAGTTTTCAGTTTCTTTGCTTGCTTTACACAGATTTTGGTCGAATTCCTTTAGCTCAGAATTATGAGCCAACTTCTTTAATACAATTGAATTTTCTCCACTTTGCCCATAATACACATTTTTAACATTAAAAAAGTTAATAATTTTCCAGCTTGTAAAACCTGTTAATTCTATCTTGCTATGTGATGAGTATTCATCTCTTAATAACTGGGAACACAGTGTCTGGCCGTAACAAGCTGGGCAGGTGTGTAACTCAAAAAATTGCTCGTCAAGTCTCTGATACCAGCCACCAAGATAAACTAACAGCAGTAGCAACACACCACATAGTGTCCACATCTTTTTTCGTCGTCTTCTCATTGCTGCTGTCATCTGCAAAGTATAGAAAATTACAATACGGAATGTTATTAGCAAATTCATCCACTTCTGTCCTTGTTCTTTTTGTTCCAACTTTCCTTTAACTCCCACATATGTTTGAACTGTAGTATCGACATGCCTCTGGCAAGACAGTGATGAAGTGAGTGATAATGAAAGTGTTTCTTCTTTTTTTGGGTAACCCTGCCTTAGTGGTAAATGGGTGATGTGTTAAAAAAATATTATTAGATATGCATCTCATCATATTTTGTATTATAATTCAAGTAATTAGTCCCACTCACCCTGCAAAATTTGACAAATATATCTTTTTATCGTGATTTTTATTATGAATTAAATGAGTAAATTTTAAGTAGTATAGACACTAAGACAGTACTGAAATTTAGATCACAAGTTGCATTTATATTTGACCAGCATTTGTAGTAACCTTCAAAAATGTTATAAAAAATTAATTTGCTTGAACTTCCAACAAACTGCTTGCAAAATATTCCAGCAGCAGTTATAAGTAGCTATAAGATCATCTTAAGGCTGCCTGAAATGCTCTGCATAACCAGGGGCTTTCTGTAAAGTATGAGAACAATGTCACCTTTTTCTAAATCAATTGTAAACCATATTTTGTAGAAATAAAGTAGTATATCATTCATCAATAAACTTGAAAACCAAAAGATGTAAGTGACAATATTTCACTTTACTGGGCTATCCTAGGTTAAATATACGCACAGCCTCTCCTCACTTAGTGACATACTCGTTAACTGACGACTCCGACTTACGATGGGCTCTCTGACCAGTATGCATACATAAATAATGTACATTAGAGTTGATTTCCTCTATTCTGTTTATTACAATATAAAGTACATTATGTACTTCATAAATATTTAAAAATATACTAAAAATGTTATAAATTGTGCAAAGGTGACATTAAAACATTATCAAAAATAGTTGACACAATCCTACTACCATTATACAGTAGTATGCTCCTTGCTTAGCGACGAATTTGTTTACCAACGTGGTCTTAAGAACGAAACTCTGAGGAGAGACTGTAATGCACATTTTGTATGTGCCTTCAAGAATACGGTAAAAAAAATTTTTATGATCCCTGAGGCTAAATAAAGAGTGACTTAACTGACTTTCTTAAGTTATCCTGGGCGACTAACCCTCTGGGTTAAAAACACAAACTAATCTTATCTTATCCCTTCAGTATCTGTAGATGATTGTCACTTCCCGAGAATGATTGTCAGCACCTGTTGGCCTGGTGGTTAACGCTCTCGCTTCACACGGTGAGGGCCTGGGTTCGATTCCCAGCCAGAGTAGAAACATTGGACGTGTTTCTTTCCTCCTGTTGTCTATGTTCCCCATCAGTAAAATGGGTACCTGGGTGTTAGTCGACTGGTGTGGGTCGCATCCTGGGACACTGACCTAAGGAGGCCTGGTCACAGACCGGGCCGCGGGGGCGTTGACCCCCGGAACTCTCTCCAGATAAACTCCAGATAAACCTGAGGATGATTGTCAGCACCTGTGAATGATTGTCAGTACCTGAGGATGACAGTCAGTACCTGGGAATGATCATCAGTGCCTGAGAATGATCGTCAGTGCCTGAGAATGATCGTCAGTGCCTGAGAATGATCATCAGTGCCTGAGAATGATCATCAGTGCCTGAGAATGATCGTCAGTGCCTGAGAATGATCGTCAGTGCCTGAGAATGATCATCAATGCCTGAGAATGATCGTCAGTGCATGAGAATGATCATCAATGCCTGAGAATGATCGTCAGTGCATGAGAATGATCATCAGTGCCTGAGAATGATCGTCAGTGCCTGAGAATGATCATCAATGCCTGAGAATGATCGTCAGTGCATGAGAATGATCATCAGTGCCTGAGAATGATCATGAGTACCTGAGAATGATCGTCAGTAGCTGTGAATGATCATCAGTACCTGAGAATGATCGTTAGTACCTGAAAATGACTGCTAGTACCAGAGAAAGATTAGTACCTTAGAATGATTGTTAGTAACTGAGAATGACTATTAGTACCAGAGAATGAATTTTAGTACCAGAGAATGACTGTTAGTACCAGAGAACGAGTGTTAATTCCTGAGAATGATTGTTAGTACCCGAGAATAACTATTAGTACCAGAGGATGATCGTAAGAACCATATTATTATTATTATAATCAAGGGGGAAGTGCTAAACCCGGAGGATTATACAGTGCCTGGGGGGGGATGTGGAAGGCATTCAGGCTTAATTCGGGGAACTGGAGCAAAGATCCAATTCCCTAAATCAAGAGCCCCTCACCAACATCAAGGAACCTTCCTTGAGGGGTAAGAACCACAGAATGATTGTTAGTACCTGAGAATGATCGTTAGTACCTGAGAATAACTGTTAGCACCTGAGAATAATTGTTAGTATCAGAGAATGATCGTTAGTACCTGAGAATGACTGTTAGTACCTGAGAATGACTGTTAGTACCTGAGAATGACTGTTAGTACCTGAGAATGACTGTTAGTACCTGAGAATGACTGTTAGTACCTGAGAATGACTGTTAGTACCTGAGAATGATCGTTAGTACCTGAGAATGACTGTTAGTACCTGAGAATGACTGTTAGTACCTGAGAATAACTGTTAGCACCTGAGAATAATTGTTAGTATCAGAGAATGATCGTTAGTACCTGAGAATGACTGTTAGTACCTGAGAATGACTGTTAGTACCTGAGAATGACTGTTAGTACCTGAGAATAACTGTTAGCACCTGAGAATAATTGTTAGTATCAGAGAATGATCGTTAGTACCTGAGAATGACTGTTAGTACCTGAGAATGACTGTTAGTACCTGAGAATAACTGTTAGCACCTGAGAATAATTGTTAGTATCAGAGAATGATCGTTAGTACCTGAGAATGACTGTTAGTACCTGAGAATGACTGTTAGTACCTGAGAATAACTGTTAGCACCTGAGAATAATTGTTAGTATCAGAGAATGATCGTTAGTACCTGAGAATGACTGTTAGTACCTGAGAATGACTGTTAGTACCTGAGAATGACTGTTAGTACCTGAGAATAACTGTTAGCACCTGAGAATAATTGTTAGTATCAGAGAATGATCGTTAGTACCTGAGAATGACTGTTAGTACCTGAGAATGACTGTTAGTACCTGAGAATGATTTTTTTGTACCTGAGAATGATCGTTAGTACCTGAGAATGATTTTTGTACCTGAGAATGATCGATAGTACCTGAGAATAACTGTTAGTATCTGAGGATGTTAGTACCTGAGAACGATAATTAGCACCTGAAAATGATCGTTAGCGCCTGAGAATAATTGTCAGCATCTATCCGAGAGGGGGGCAGGTTAAGCTACTCTTTTCAACATACAATAGATCAACAATGACTCTTTTCAACATACAATACATCAACAATGACAATTATTCTGTCAAAATTTCTTTTGTTGTTTAATTATACCTACCGTATGCTTGTTCGCGTTGGAATTAAGGGTCGTTATTGCTGGAGGAGCCGTATGCAATACCGCTGGAGCATTGGCTTCATTAAAAATAATAATATTAATAATAATATCTTTATTTACTACATGTACATGGCATACAAACCATAGCTGACATCAGTGACGTACTACTATATGGAAAGCCCCTTGTTATGCTGAGCATTTCGGGCAAATTATTTCAGGGTCCCAGGATGCGACCCACACCAGTCGACTAACACCCAGGTACCCATTTTACTGATGGGTGAACATAGACAACAGGTGTAAAGAAACACGCCTAATGTTTCTACCCTGGCTGGAAATCGAACCCGGACACTTGTCGTGTGAAGCGAGAGCTTTACCCACCAGGCCACCAGAGCCCCTTATTACTATTACTATTATATTTATGGAGAAGAGCGAAAGCCGTATGGCATGCAGTTCCTAATGATTGGGAAGTTCCATCATTTGATCAGAGGAAGATAAGAATAGTCATAATTCGTTAGATGAAGTGTCTTTCACGAGGACGCAAGAGGTCCGGGTTCAGATGCTTACCAAACCCTCCAAGCTCACCCCGCCCGCCGGCTCATACATGGAAAAAGCTATCATAATTTTTACTATATTCATGGAGAAGTGCTAAACTCGCATGCTTAATGCAATTCCTAATAACCAAGATCTTGAAAGCTTTGATCGGAGGAAGATAAGATAGTCCCAGTTAGTTAGATGAAATGTCCTTCACGAGGACACAAGAGATCTGGGTTCAGATGTTATCGAACCCTGGAAGCTCACCTCGCCCGCCCGCTCGTACATGGAAAACTAGTATAATTTTTTTTTTGTATCCTTGGAGAAGTGCTAAAGCCAAGGAGACAGGTGGTACGTTTAATATAGAATTAAAAAAGGTTAGCTTACATCATTACTCCTCCTCTAATATAATAACGGAGGAACATCATCTCTCCCCACCCGAAAATAAAAGTAATCGTGAGAATATGGTTCTTGTTTGGCGATAATTTATTATTATAAGTGTCTAATGATATCGGACATTGCTTTGCGATGTGCAAATATAAAAAAAAACAATAAAGTAACTTAACCTTACACCGCCCGCAGTCGACATGGGGCTCTAGTGGCTAAAGCTCTCGCGTCACACGGTGAGGGTCCGGGTTCGATTCCCAGCCAGGTTAGAAACATTAGGCGTGTTTCTTTACACCTGTTGTCTATGTTTCCCATCAGTAAAATGGTTACCTGGTGTGAGTCGCATCCTGGGACAGTGACCTAATTTGTCCGAAATGCTCAGGCCTGGTGGCTAAAGCTCCCGCTTCACACTCGGAGGGCCCGGGTTCGATTCCCGGCGGGTGGAAACATTTCGACACGTTTCCTTACACCTGTTGTCCTGTTCACCTAGCAGCAAATAGGTACCTGGGTGTTAGTCGACTGGTGTGGGTCGCATCCTGGGGGACAAGATTAAGGACCCCAATGGAAATAAGTTAGACAGTCCTCGATGACGCACTGACTTTCTTGGGTTATCCTGGGTTGCTAGCCCTCCGGGGTTAAAAATCCGAACGAAATCTTATCTTATCTTATCTTATCTTATTTAGTAGTATGTCATTGATGTCAGCTATGGTCTGTATACCTTGTACATGTACTTGTAGTAAATAGATATTATTATTATTATTATTATTATTATTATTATTATTATTATTATTATTATTATTATTATTATTATTATTATTATTATTATTATTATTATTATTATTATTATTATTATTATTATTATTATTATTATTATTATTATTATTATTATGGGACTTGTGCGACTTTGTTTACATTTGGATCGTCCCTGTTACCTTGGCTGTGATTGGTCAGGAGCAGCAATGCTAACTTTTGATTGGTCCCGGCGTCAGGCAACTCCCCCTAAGAGAAATGTACTGTTTTTGCACAAGAAATAATAATTTGTGCTGAGGTAAAGACAGCGTGATTATATTTGAAAACATAACGGGATTTCTCAAAAATGGTGAAAGTTATTAGTAAAACAAATATATATTGCAAGGGTAAGGAGAGGCAGCGCGCCTGCGCGCCAGCACCTGCAACCCCCCCAACACCTCACTCAGCTGCAGTGTTGACACTACTACATATATTGACGGTACACAGGTGTCTTAGGTGTTGATGGCAGGTGTGGTGAGGTGTACTAGGTGTTGATGGCAGGTGTGGTGAGGTGTACTAGGTGTTGATGGCAGGTGTGGTGAGGTGTACTAGGTGTTGATGGCAGGTGTGGTGAGGTGTACTAGGTGTTGATGGCAGATGTGGTGAGGTGTACTAGGTGTTGATGGCAGGTGTGGTGAGGTGTACTAGGTGTTGATGGCAGGTGTGGTGAGGTGTACTAGGTGTTGATGGCAGGTGTGGTGAGGTGTACTAGGTGTTGATGGCAGATGTGGTGAGGTGTACTAGGTGTTGATGGCAGGTGTGGTGAGGTGTACTAGGTGTTGATGGCAGGTGTGGTGAGGTGTACTAGGTGTTGATGGCAGGTGTGGTGAGGTGTACTAGGTGTTGATGGCAGGTGTGGTGAGGTGTACTAGGTGTTGATGGCAGGTGTGGTGAGGTGTACTAGGTGTTGATGGCAGGTGTGGTGAGGTGTACTAGGTGTTGATGGCAGGTGTGGTGAGGTGTACTAGGTGTTGATGGCAGGTGTGGTGAGGTGTACTAGGTGTTGATGGCAGGTGTGGTGAGGTGTACTAGGTGTTGATGGCAGGTGTGGTGAGGTGTACTAGGTGTTGATGGCAGATGTGGTGTGAGGTGCAGGTGTACTAAGTGTTGATGGCAGGTGTGGTGTGAGGCGCAGGTGTACTGTGTTTATGGCAGGTGTTCGTGAGGTGCAGGTGTACTAAGTGTTGATGGCAGGTGTGGTGTGAGGTGTAGGTGTACTAAGTGTTGATGGCAGGTGTGGTGTGAGGTGCAGGTGTACTGTGTTTATGGCAGGTGTGGTGTGAGGTGCAGGTGTACTAAGTGTTGATGGCAGGTGTGGTGTGAGGTGCAGGTGTACTGTGTTTATGGCAGGTGTGGTGTGAGGTGCAGGTGTACTAAGTGTTGATGGCAGGTGTGGTGTGAGGTGCAGGTGTACTGTGTTTATGGCAGGTGTGGTGTGAGGTGCAGGTGTACTGTGTTTATGGCAGGTGTGGTGTGAGGTGCAGGTGTACTAAGTGTTGATGGCAGGTGTGGTGTGAGGTGCAGGGGTACTGTGTTTATGGCAGGTGTGGTGTGAGGTGCAGGTGTACTGTGTTTATGGCAGGTGTGGTGTGAGGTGCAGGTGTACTAAGTGTTGATGGCAGGTATGGTGTGAGGTGCAGGTGTACTGTGTTTATGGCAGGTGTGGTGTGAGGTGCAGGTGTACTAAGTGTTGATGGCAGGTGTGGTGTGAGGTGCAGGTGTACTGTGTTTATGGCAGGTGTGGTGTGAGGTGCAGGTGTACTGTGTTTATGGCAGGTGTGGTGTGAGGTGCAGGTGTACTAAGTGTTTATGGCAGGTGTGGTGTGAGGTGCAGGCGTACTAAGTGTTGATGGCAGGTGTGGTGTGAGGTGCAGGTGTACTGTGTTTATGGCAGGTGTGGTGTGAGGTGCAGGTGTACTGTGTTTATGGCAGGTGTGGTGTGAGGTGCAGGTGTACTAAGTGTTGATGGCAGGTGTGGTGTGAGGTGCAGGTGTACTAAGTGTTGATGGCAGGTGTGGTGTGAGGTGCAGGTGTACTAAGTGTTGATGGCAGGTGTGGTGTGAGGTGCAGGTGTACTAAGTGTTGATGGCAGGTGTGGTGTGAGGTGCAGGTGTACTGTGTTTATGGCAGGTGTGGTGTGAGGTGCAGGTGTACTGTGTTTATGGCAGGTGTGGTGTGAGGTGCAGGTGTACTAAGTGTTTATGGCAGGTGTGGTGTGAGGTGCAGGTGTACTGAGTGTTGATGGCAGGTGTGGTGTGAGGTGCAGGTGTACTGTGTTTATGGCAGGTGTGGTGTGAGGTGCAGGTGTACTGTGTTTATGGCAGGTGTGGTGTGAGGTGCAGGTGTACTGTGTTTATGGCAGGTGTGGTGTGAGGTGCAGGTGTACTGTGTTTATGGCAGGTGTGGTGTGAGGTGCAGGTGTACTGTGTTTATGGCAGGTGTGGTGTGAGGTACAGGTGTACTAAGTGTTGATGGCAGGTGTGGTGTGAGGTGCAGGTGTGTTAGGTGTTGCTGGCAGGTGTGGTGTGAGGGACAAGTGTGTTAGGTGTTAATGGTAGGTCACAGTTTACAAATAAATATGAAAGTAATTCATCAGTCACTTGCATCTCCTTATGATTTGCCGTAATAAATTATTGGCTGTACCATTTTTTCAGACATTGTTTATTGAATAGGTAATGTTGAGAGATACTCAGTGACATGGACAGATACACTCTCGTGGAACCTTTATTAATGTCTCATCCACAGTGAGCTTTATCGTGTCAGACTCATTCTCTCATCAATACAATGTACGGTATTGTATTTGTGTCGACAAGAATACTAGTTGATTAGATACTGTCAGGACATCTTAGATTGAGTTTTGGGTTATCATTGGTAATTTACACTGTACACCTGGAGTATACTTGGAGAGGGTTTCGGGGTCAAAGCCCCCACTGCTCGGTCTGAGACCAGGCCTCGAGGTGGATCAGGGTCTGATCAACCAAGCTGTTACTGCAGGTGGCACGCAAACTGACGTACGAAACACAGCCCGGCTGGTCAGGTACTGACTTTAGGTGCCTGTCCAGTGCCTTCTTGAGGACAGCCAGGGGTCTATTGGTAATCTCCTGTATGTATGCTGGGAGGCAGTTGAACAGTCTTGAGCCCCTGACACTTACTGTGTTGTCTCTCAGTGTACTTGTGGCACCCCTGCTTTTCATTGGGGAAATGTTGCCTCTCCTGCCGAGTCTTTTGCTTTCATAGGGAGTGATTTTTGTGCACAAGTTTGGTACAAACTTGTTCAACGATGAGAAATTTCAATTACTCCAATATGGTAAACATGAGGAAATTAAAACTTCACCAGAGTACAAAACAAATTCCGGCCACAAAATAGAGCGAAAAACCAACGTCAAAGACCTGGGAGTGATCATGTCGGAGGATCTCACCTTCAAGGACCATAACATTGTATCAATCGCATCTGCTAGAAAAATGACAGGATGGATAATGAGAACCTTCAAAACTAGGGATGCCAAGCCCATGATGACACTCTTCAGGTCGCTTGTTCTATCTAGGCTGGAATATTGCTGCACACTAACAGCACCTTTCAAGGCAGGTGAAATTGCTGACCTAGAAAATGTACAGAGAACCTTCACGGCACGCATAACGGAGATAAAACACCTCCATTACTGGGAGCACTTGAAGTTCCTGAACCTGTATTCCCTGGAATGCAGGCAGGAGAGATACATGATTATATACACCTGGAAAATCCTAGAGGGACTAGTACCGAACTTGCACACGAAAATCACTCACAACGAAAGCGAAAGACTTGGCAGACAATGCAACATCCCCCCAATGAAAAGCAGAGGTGTCACTAGCACGTTAAGAGACAATACAATAAGTGTCAGGGGCCCGAGACTGTTCAACTGCCTCCCAGCATACATAAGGGGGATTATGAATAGACCCCTGGCAGTCTTCAAGCTGGCACTGGACAAGCACCTAAAGTCGGTACCTGACCAGCTGGGCTGTGGCTCGTACGTTGGATTGCGTGCAGCCAGCAGTAACAGCCTGGTTGATCAGACTCTTATCCACCAGGAGGCCTGGTCACAGATCGGGCCATGGGGGCATTGACCCCCGGAACTCTCTCCAGGTAAACTAATCCCTGAAGGATTTTCCAAGTGTATATTATTATGTATCTCTCGCCTGCATTCCAGGGAATACAAATCAAGAGACTTCAACCGCTCCCAGTAATTTAGGTGCCTTTTCGTACTTATGTGTGCTGTGAAAGTTCTTTGTACACTCTCTAGGCCAGCAATTTTGTCTGCCTTGAAGGGAACAGTTAGTGTACAGCTGTATTCCAGCCTAGAGAGAACAACTAATTTGAAGAGAATCATCATTGGCTTAGCGACCATAGTTTTGAAGGTTCTCATTATCCATCCTATCATTTTCCTAACAGATGCAGTAGGTACATTGTTGTGATCTTTGAAAGTGAAATCCACTTGACATTATCACTTCCATATCTGAGTAGTTGAAATTTCTCTTCACTGAGCTGTATGATAATTGTACTTATTAAAAGATTAAAAATTAAAGATTTTATTTCTTTGCAAAGGTTACAATAATTAATTACAATTTTGATTTCTTAAGTACAAAGAAAGCCACTATCATGCTTGGGAATTTCGGGCAAACTAACCCTAGAACATATTAACTACTTAAGTCTAGACAAGATAAGAATGGTTAACCTTTTAATAAATCTTTATTGTATCTTAATACTAATGCAAGGTAGTCAGGGTGGAGGTTTATAAGATTAATAATCTTGAGGTTGCACATAAAAAAGTATTACAATTAATGGTTCAGACAGTAATATTTTAGGGACTGGCTGATGTTTTAATTGACTAGAGGTCATATAATATATTTGGGAGAGTTGCTTCAAACTGATTTAGAAGTTGTTTTGTTTGGTTTAGTTAGTACTGAGAGATGAAATTATTTTTAAGCATGGCCCTAAAGTTGTATGTAGTCAGGGGATCCTTAACCAGTTCAGGTAGTGAATTCCAGATCTTCAGACCCTTTATGTGTATTGCATTTTTACATAGTATGAGACTTACACAAGGGATGTCGAAGAGTGCCTTGTACCTTGTATTGTGACTGTGCATTCTGTTGTAGCTATCAAGGAGAAGTTTAACCCTCAAACTGTCCAAACGAATTTACGTTCACATGTGTAGTGCTCCAAAAAGTAGATCTACGTTTTTTTACATATTTTCAAATATAACAAAAAAAAGTAGATCAAAGTTTTTTTCACACGTTTTCAAATGTAAAAAAAAAGGAAAGAAGATCTACTTTTTTTACATACTTTCAAATGTTGAAAAAACGTAGATCTACGTTTGGACAGTTTAAGGGTTAAGCAGAGGGTTTGTATTGGAGTTTAATGTTCTGTATATATAGTAGGTACAATAATAATTATGTACCTGTACCTAAATAAACTTAAGTCAGAATAAAGTCACTTGTAGAATTGGTATTTTTTGTTATGTAATATTAAGGGGCTTTTTGCATGCATACCTAAATGTTATTTGCCTAAAATATCCTATCATACCTTAACCCTGCTCTCCTATGTTTTCTGTGATTGGCCAGGTTGCAATACTAAGCATTGATTGGTTCTTACATTCCACTCGTGCCAAAATAAATATTAAGTCTCGCTAGTACAGCTGAGAATCCTTTATCCGAAATGCCTGAAACCAGAAGTGTTTTGGATTTAGGTTTTTTGGAATACAGTGGACCCCCGCTTAACGAACTTTTTTCATTCCAGTAGTATGTTCAGGTGCCAGTACTGACCGAATTTTTCCCCATAAGGAATATTGTGAAGTAGATTAGTCCATTTCAGACCCCCAAACATACACGTACAAACGCACTTACATAAATACACTTACATAATTGGTCGCATTTGGAGGTGATCGTTAAGCGGGGGTCCACTGTATTTGTATATTTGCTTCTATAAAATGGAGCAGCTTACTGCTAGGTAAACAGGGAAAGCTGGTGTAAGGAAACATGCCCAGCATTTCCACCCGTGTAGGGGATCAACCACTGACGCTCAGGTCACAGGATACCTTCATTTTTCTCCTCTATGTAATGTTTATCTATTTTTCATTAACGTCTGTTCATCACTTCCGTCACAGAACTTAAACAGTTTGTCCTTCTGTTTCTTTAGGTGGTAGGTAATGGTGGTTCCAACACCAAACTGCTCAGTCAGACGCTTGACACTTACACCGCTCAACTTTTTCCAACATCTTGTTTTTTTTGCTTACTCTTTTTCTTTTCACTGTTATCCATAGGCATTTTCAACAGTATCTTCACACCACAGAGAACAAAACACATGGTAACCAGTGAGTGATTGCTGCTGACAAACTGAATGATCCATTTGTGGTTTGTTATGTCAACGCTTGAAAAACTTTCGAATTTTGGAATTTTGGATAAAGGATTCTTTACTGTATCTCCCAAAATGACAATTTACCTAAGAAATAACTGCTTTTTCTGTGTTATAAATAGCTCTTATATTATTGTTAAATATGAAATATCTGATTTCTGCAGAGGAGTAGCCTTTAATTATAGCCCTAAATAATAAATTGTTAAATATATCTGTGATTACAAAGTTGTATATAGAGTTGTTTTATGTGCTTGCTGAGTTGTGTGCCATTGCTGATGAGACTACATTTTCACATCAGCCAAACTTATCTCACTCATGGGTATCTCATGGAGAGGCACCCTGTTCCTCTCTGTGAGAATTGTCAAATTCCAGTATCTGTTAGCCACATTCTGTTGGACTGCCCACTCTGTCAACGAGCACGCAGAATTTACCTCCAGCATCGTCTCCACTCTGCTGCCCTTTCTTTACCTTCCCTTCTTGCTGATGGACCCTTCTTTAATCCAGACTCGTTGACTTTTTTTACAGCAACTGATACAAAACACTGTACACTGTGTACGTCAGGCCCATACTGGAGTACGCAGCACCAGTTTGGAACCCACACCTGGTCAAGCACGTCAGGAAGTTAAAGAAAGTACAAAGGTTTGCAACAAGGCTAGATCCACAGCTCAGGATAATGTCCTATGATGAAAGGTTGAGGGAAATCGGACTGACGACACTGGAGGACAGAAGGGTCAGGGGAAGCATTATAACGACATACAGGTCTCCCTCAACATTCGCGAGGGTTAAGGGATCAAGAGCCTCGCGAATGTTGAAAAACCGTGAATGTTTGGTGCCCCAATATATTGTAGGGAAATATAATACAATACTGCCTCCTTAACTTGTTGAACCATGAACAATCATAAAATACATGAAAACGTCGTAAATTGTACTAAATATATACATGTTATGCTTTAATAACATGTATGTTATTAAATACCACAGACTCCACCAATGCCTCCACCAATGCCTCCACCACTTCCCCAACCACTGCGAGTCCCTACTACCCTCCCTCCGACCCCTGCAACTGGCAGCCAGCCCTCCCACCACTCGGTGTGGTGAGTGTTTTGTTTGTTCATTATTTGCTATTAAACTACAGTATAAATAATGTAAACCCATTCATGACTGCATATTGGAATGGCTATTCGGACAGGTATTGGACGGTGACATCATGTGTTTACTCTTGAACACAGCAAAGAATCGAACTTTCTGCTACTGCTAATAATAACAATAGTAATAATAATAATAATAATAATAATAATAATACGATATAATTGAAGAAGGAAATTGTACAAAAATACGAGGGAGTGGTTGACACATTGTCAGTGTGGCTTTGTTTATGCTGGAGTGAGCATTAGTCTCCCTGCTCTTCCAAAAATTTCACAATAATTCAGCAGTTGAGGCAGTGGTATTTAATAACATATGTGTTGTAAATAATAATAGTACATATTAATAACATGTATTATTATTATTAATAACATGTATGTTATTAAATGCCACTGCCTCAATCGCTTCCTCACCAGCTGCCTCACCCACTGCCTCAGTCGCTGCCTCAATCGCTGCCTCAATCGCTGCCTCAATCACTGCCTCAACAGCTGCCTCAACAGCTGCCTCAACAGCTGCCTCAACCGCTGCCTCAATCGCTGCCTCAACAGCTGCCTCACCCACTGCCTCAATCGCTGCCTCAATCGCTGCCTCAATCGCTGCCTCAACAGCTGCCTCAACAGCTGCCTCAACAGCTGCCTCAACCCTGCCTCAATCGCTGCCTCAACAGCTGCCTCACCCACTGCCTCAATCGCTGCCTCAACAGCTGCCTCGCCCACTGCCACAATCGCTGCCTCAACAGCTCCCTCAATCGCTTCCTCAACAGCTGCCTCAATCGCTGCCTCAATCGCTGCCTCAACAGCTGCCTCAACCACTGCCTCTACCCCTCCAGTCGCACTCAATCTACAAGTACCAAACACAATGAATTATTGTGAAATGTTTAGAAGAGCAGGGAGACTAATGTTCACTCCAGCACAAACAAAGCCACACTGACGATGTGTCAACCACTCCCTCGTATTTTTGTACAACTTCCTTCTTCAATTATATCGTATTTATTATTATTATTATTATTATTATTATTATTATTATTATTATTATTACTATTGTTATTATTAGCAGTAGCAGAAATGTTTGATTCTTTGCTGTGTTCAAGAGTAAACACATGTCACCGTCTAATACCTGTCCGAATAGCCATTCCAATATGCAGTCATGAATGGGTTTACATTATTTATACTGCAGTTTAATAGCAAATAATGAACAAACAAAACTCTCACCACACTGAGTGGTGGGAGGGCTGGCTGCCAGTTGCGGGGGTCGGTGGGAGGGTAGTAGGGACTCGCAGGTGGCGGGAAACTTGAATATGATTTGGCGGCTGGGAATTTGGCATTTGGGAATTCGCGAATGTGTGAAGCCCGCGAAAGCTGAAAACGTGAATGTTGAGGGAGACCTGTACAAGATACTGTGGAAATAGATAAGGTGGACAGGGACAGGATGTTCCAGAGAGGGGACACAGAAACAAGGGGTCACAATTGGAAGCCGAAGACTCAGAGGAGTCACAGGGATGTTAGGAAGTATTTCTTCAGTCATAGAGTTGTCAGGAAGTGGAATAGCCTAGCAAGTGACATAGTGGAGGCAGGAACCATACATAGCTTTAAGACGAGGTATGACAAAGCTCAGGAAGCAGAGAGAGAGAGGACCGAGTAACTATCAGTGAAGAGGCGGGGCCAGGAGCTGAGTCTCGACCCCTACAACTACAATTAGGTGAGTACAAACTCTGGTGATGATGCCTCTAGCACTCTCCTCAGGCCTTTATACCTTAATCTCTAGCTACCCTCTTCCCCTGCACTATCCATTGCCCTGCTGCACTCCATAATCATCCCTCTCCCTCTTGCTACCCATTACCCCTGCATCTTTCCCTGCCCTGCTGTGCTGTATAACCCTTGTGGTTTAGCACTTCTTTTTTTATTATAATTATAATGTAGTAACCAGGAAATGGCAACACTTACAGCAGCAGTTATCTGAACAAAGTCTTGGCTAAGACAGTGTCCAGTTAAACTTATAAAGGCATCACACTGACTGAGTGATATGTAACGGTGTGTGTTGTGTTCATGTGAGAGTATGTGAGTTAACCTTAAAATTGTGAGGTGTGGTGTTAGTGTTACTATTTTAAGCATGTACATTATGTAATAATATTTTAAGAATATCAGTTGTTGACAAATTTTCTCCGATACCATTACCATGGATATAGCTGATACCCACTATAGTACTGATATGTTGGCACAACCCTACTCAAAAGATCACAGTGTATGTATACTTGAAAAATTGATTTGTAATGAAAAAAAAGAAAAGTTCAATAAACTAGTCTCTCTGGACTCTAGCTTAGTACTTGTTTTCCTGTCTAAGGCTGTTTTTATCTTCCTAAGCAGTATTTATATGCAACATATATTATTAGGATAGGATAGATAGAAGTGAATGGAGACGAATGGTACTTGGGACCTGACGATCTGTTGGAGTGTGAGCAGGGTAATATTTAGTGAAGGGATTCAGGGAAACCGGTTATTTTCATATAGTCGGACTTGAGTCCTGGAAATGGGAAGTACAATGCCTGCACTTTAAAGGAGGGGTTTGGGATATTGGCAGTTTGGAGGGATATGTTGTGTATCTTTATATGTGTATGCTTCTAAACTGTTGTATTCTGAGCACCTCTGCAAAAACAGTGATAATGTGTGAGTGTGGTGAAAGTGTTGAATGATGATGAAAGTATTTTCTTTTTGGGGATTTTCTTTCTTTTTTGGGTCACCCTGCCTTGGTGGGAGACGGCCGACTTGTTGAAAAAAAAATATATATATATATATAATTAGGATTCTAGATTGTACTTAGCATTTTTTTTTTTCTAGAGTTTGTTAACTGGTCTTCAACTACAGTTTTTAATTAAATTAGGTACCGCATTCTACGATGAATTTAAATTTTATAATGCTTTTGAATGTTTTTTTTTTTTTTAAAGCTGAACAATATTATTTGCATTACCCAGGTACACATGCAGGATTTAAAAAATAAGGGATAACCTTCATTTGTATAAATGGAGCTATATACTGTGCAGTACTTGGGAGATGAATTGAAATGCTGAGCAGAGTTACAAATAGTGTAACTGCCTGTCTTCTGCTTGCAGTTCGGTATGTTGATATGTTTTCAATATTGAATATAGGGAGAGGTTTGCTTCATTTTATTGAAAGATATTTATTTAAAGTTGTGCAGGCAGATTCATTTAAAGAGTGTTATAACAGTGTATTGCTTTATTCTGGCTTAACCCACATTTGAAGCAGTCTCCCTCTGACTTTTTGTCAGCAACTGCTTTATTGCAGCAACTTTGATTATACAGTGGACCCCCTCTTAACGATCAACTCCCAATGCGAACAAATATGTAAGTGTATTTATGTAAGTGCGTTTGTACGTGTATGTTTGGGGTCTGAAATGGACTAATCTACTTCACAATATTCCTTATGGGAACAAATACGGTCAGTACTGGCACCTGAACATACTTCTGGAATGAAAAAATATCGTTAACCGGGGGTCCACTGTATTTTCCCTTCAGCACTCCCCTCTACCCTTACTGACTGTCTCTAGCATACTTCTAACCCTCACTGGTCTCTGATCTTGGCATATTTCATCTTTAGCACATCCCACCCTTCAGTGCTGTATGACTCTTGTGGGTTTAGGACTTAGTTTTGATTGTACTATAATAATATTCTGGCTTAAATTTACAAATGGTTTTAACATATTAAGATTGTAAATTTCTATAATGGGCATAGAAAGCTTATTATAGGGATTCAGTAGTAGTACTACTAAATTTTAAAAATTTTATCAAGCATAACCTGACAGTCAGTAAATTTACATTGTAGTACATATACTTTATCTTTATGCACTTGTGTATGTCTTCAGTCAAGTTTAGGCAAATATATTTGCCTTCAAGTTTAGGCACGTGTTTGTCTTCAAGTTTAGGCACATATGTTTAGGCACTTGCATGTACAGTGTACTTTAAGTCGAGGTACAAATTCCTTCTTAAGTTTAATAAATAATATTCTTTGATAATATAAAATGTAAAAAGTTTTCAAAAAGAAGTTACTAGTGTACTGATATATATATATTATACCAAAATTAATATAAGTCAGATCAAGGATAGTTTCTTGATACTCATTGACAACTTCTAGCACAGCAATATATTATAAATACCTTAACATCATTTTCTTTACCCTGTCTCTGTATTCATTTCTGTAATTAAGTACTCCTTAGCTTTAGTCTGTATGAGTATACCTGGCAAAGTGTATGGTAGAGTTATTATTGAAAGAATTAAGAGTAAGACGGAGAATAGGATAGCAGATGAACAAGGAGGCTTTAGGAAAGGTAGGGGGTGTGTGGACCAGGTGTTTACAGTGAAACATATAACTGAACAGTATTTAGATAAGGCTAAAGAGGTCTTTGTGGCATTTATGGATTTGGAAAAGGCATATGACAGGGTGGATAGGGGGGCAATGTGGCAAATGTTGCAGGTGTATGGTGTAGGAGGTAGGTTACTGAAAGCAGTGAAGAGTTTTTACGAGGATAGTGAGACTCAAGTTAGAGTATGTAGGAAAGAGGGAAATTATTTCCCAGTAAAAGTAGGCCTTAGACAAGGATGTGTGATGTCACCATGGTTGTTTAATATATTTATAGATGGGGTTGTAAGAGAAGTAAATGCGAGGGTCTTGGCAAGAGGCGTGGAGTTAAAAGAAAAAGAATCACACAAAGTGGGAGTTGTCACAGTTGCTCTTTGCTGATGACACTGTGCTCTTGGGAGATTCTGAAGAGAAGTTGCAGAGATTGGTGGATGAATTTGGTAGGGTGTGCAAAAGAAGAAAATTGAAAGTGAATACACGAAAGAGTAAGGTTATGAGGATAACAAAAAGATTAGGTGATGAAAGATTGGATATCAGATTGGAGGGAGAGAGTATGGAGGAGGTGAATGTATTCAGATATTTGGGAGTGGACGTGTCAGCGGATGGGTCTATGAAAGATGAGGTGAATCATAGAATTGATGAGGGGAAAAGGGTGAGTGGTGCACTTAGGAGTCTGTGGAGACAAAGAACTTTGTCCTTGGAGGCAAAGAGGGGAATGTATGAGAGTATAGTTTTACCAACGCTCTTATATGGGTGTGAAGCATGGGTGATGAATGTTGCAGCGAGGAGAAGGCTGGAGGCAGTGGAGATGTCATGTCTGAGAGCAATGTGTGGTGTGAATATAATGCAGAGAATTCGTAGTTTGGAAGTTAGGAGGAGGTGCGGGATTACCAAAACTGTTGTCCAGAGGGCTGAGGAAGGGTTGTTGAGGTGGTTCGGACATGTGGAGAGAATGGAGCGAAACAGAATAACTTCAAGAGTGTATCAGTCTGTAGTGGAAGGAAGGCGGGGTAGGGGTCGGCCTAGGAAAGGTTGGAGGGAGGGGGTAAAGGAGGTTTTGTGTGCTAGGGGCTTGGACTTCCAGCAGGCATGCGTGAGTGTGTTTGATAGGAGTGAATGGAGACAAATGGTTTTTAATACTTGACGTGCTGTTGGAGTGTGAGCAAAGTAACATTTATGAAGGGGTTCAGGGAAACCGGCAGGCCGGACTTGAGTCCTGGAGATGGGAAGTACAGTGCTTGCACTCTGAAGGAGGGGTGTTAATGTTGCAGTTTAAAAACTGTAGTGTAAAGCACCCTTCTGGCAAGACAGTGATGGAGTGAATGATAGTGAAAGTTTTTCTTTTTCGGGCCACCCTGCCTTGGTGGGAATCGGCCAGTGTGATAATAAAAAAAAAAAATAATTTATTTATGCTATTAGATATTAAGCAACTTTATTTTTTTTTTTAACAAGTCGGCCATCTCCCACCAAGGCAGGGTGACCCAAAAAAGAAAGAAAATCCCCAAAAAGAAAATACTTTCATCATCATTCAACACTTTCACCTCACTCACACATAATCACTGTTTTTGCGGAGGTGCTCAGAACACAACAGCTTAGAAGCGTATACGTATAAAGATACACAACATATCCCTCCAAACTGCTAATATCCCAAACCCCTCCTTTAGAGTGCAGGCATTGTACTTCCCATTTCCAGGACTCTAGTCCGGCTATATAAAAATAACCGGTTTCCCTGAATCCCTTCACTAAATATTACCCTGCTCACACTCCAACAGATCATCAGGTCCCAAATACCATTAGTCTCCATTCACTCCTATCGAACACGCTCATGAACGCCTGCTGGAAGTCCAAGCCCCTCGCCCACAAAACCTCCCTTACCCCTTCCTTCCAACCTTTTCGAGGACGACCCCTACCCTGCCTTCCTTCCCCTACAGATTTAAATGCTCTCCATGTCATTCTACTTTGATCCATTCTCTCTAAATGACCAAACCACCTCAACAACCCCTCTTCAGCCCTCTAATACTTTTATTAACTCCACACCTAATTTCCACACTCCGAATTTTCTGCATAATATTTACACCACACATTGCCCTTAGACAGGACATCTCCACTGCCTCCAACCGCCTCCTCGCTGCTGCATTCACAACCCAAGCTTCACACCCATATAAGAGTGTTGGTACTACTATACTTTCATACATTCTCTTCTTTCCTTCCATAGATATGTTTTTTGACTCCACATATACCTCAACGCACCACTCACCTTTTTTCCCTCATCAATTCTATGATTAACCTCATCCTTCATAAATCCATCTGCCAACACGTCAACTCCCAAGTATCTGAAAACATTCACTTCTTCCATACTCCTCCTCCCCAATTTGATATCCAATTTTTCTTTATCTAAATCATTTGATACCCTCATCACCTTACTCTTTTCTATGTTCACATTCAACTTTCTACCTTTACACACACTCCCAAACTCATCCACTAACCTTTGCAATTTTTCTTTAGAATCTCCCATGATCACAGTATCATTAGCAAAAAACAACTGTGTCAATTCCCATTTTGTACTTGATTCCCCCTTAATTTAATCCCACCCTTCTCCCGAACACCCTAGCATTTACTTCTTTTACAACCCCATCTATAAATATATTAAACAACCATGGTGACATTACACATCCCTGTCTAAGACCTACTTTTACTGGGAAGTAGTCTCCCTCTCTTCTACACACCCTAACATGAGCCTCACTATCCACATAAAAACTCTTTACAGCATTTAGTAACTTACCACCTATTCCATATACTTGGAACATCTGCCACATTGCTCCCCTATCCACTCTATCATATGCCTTTTCTAAATCCATAAATGCAGTAAAATCTTCCCTACCTTTATCTAAATACTGTTCACATATATGCTTCAATGTAAAAACTTGATCTACACATCCCCTACCCACTCTGAAACCTCCTTGCTTATCTGCAATCCTACATTCTGTATTACCTCTAATTCTTTCAATTATAACCCTGCTGTACACTTTTCCTGGTATACTCAGTAAACTTATTCCTCTATATTTTTAACAATCTCTTTTGTCCCCCTTCCCTTTATATAAAGGGACTATACATGCTCTCTGCCAATCCCTAGGTACCTTCCCCTCTTTCATACATTTATTAAACAAAAGTACCAACCACTCCAACACTATATCCCCCCCTGCTTTTAACATTTCTGTCATGATCCCGTCAGTTCCAGCTGCTTTACCCCCTTTCATTCTACGTAATGCCTCACGCACCTCCCCCACACTCATATCCTGTTCTTCACTCCTAAAAGATATTATACCTCCCTGGCCAGTGCATGAAATTACCGCTTCCCTTTTTTCGTCGACATTTAACCCTTAAACGGTCCAAACAGATCAACGTTCAAATTCGTAGTGCTACAAAAGTAGATCTACTTTTTTTTACATAATATAACCTGCCTCGGTGGGAGACGACCGACTTGTTAAAAAAAAAAAAATAAAAAAAAAAAAATAACCAAAAAAAAAAAAATATAGATAAAAGTTTTTTTACATGTTTTCAAATGTAAAACAAAAAAGAAGAGCTACATTTTTTTACATACTTTCAGATGTTGAAAAAACGTATATATACGTTTGGACCATTTAAGGGTTAAAAGTTCTTCAAAATATTCTCGCCATCTACCCAAACCTCCATCTCCCCATCTACTAACTCCTCTACTCTGTTTTTAACTGACAAATCCATTCGTTCTCTAGACCTTCTTAACTTGTTTAACTCCAAAATTTTTTCTTATTTTCATTAAAATTTCTTGACAGTGCCTCTCCCACTAGCATCTTCTCTCCTTTTGCACTCTCTCACCACTCTCTTCACCTTTCTTTTACTCTCCATATACTCTACTCTTCTTATAACACTTCTACTTTGTAAAAAGCTCTCATAAGCTAACTTTTTCTCTTTTATCACACTTTACTTCATCATTCCACCAATCACTCCTCTTTCCTCCTGCACCCACCCTCCTATAACCACAAACTTCTGCCCCACATTCTAATACTGCAACATATTACAAAATATTTTATAGTCACAAAGAAGGTATTTGATTCCTGGTATCATACAATGGGTACTGCAGAATTATTTATTTTTCCTGTTAATATCTTTCCTAAAATGTATTAGAAATTTTGTGGACATAATTTTGTTTCAACAGTGCTCCATACCATTACATATCTTGACTAGTTTGTCTCAGATAATTATTATTCCATGATGGTGTTGTTGAAATTTGAAAATGATCATAGATCAGCTGTTTGAATCCTCCTCTCATGTGTACTAAGACTGAACAGTTGGTTCAGATGTTTCAAACATTTTTAAAATTGTTGCGTAAAAACAGATTCTGAGGATGCTTATTTTGATTGAGTCACAGCATGGAAAAGTTATACTTCTATCACTTCTGCCTTTTCAAGGGGGGCTCCTTGGTACAGGGTCTGAGGAATTAGATCTTTTGGTCTCCTTCCTCAGACTGAACCTAATTACCCCCACTCCCCCCTTCCCTATCCCATCCTCCCTTTTTCCCTTTCCTCTTCTGCCTCCTGCCCATCCCTCCCCTATTCCCTTCCTATTTTCAGCCTTTGGGATTCTTCCCACAGGCACTCTAGTTCCTAGGTAGGAGGAAGGGTACTGGGGTCCATCCCATTCTGTTGAGGTCCTTGACGGTTGTGTAGTTCGCCATGGAATCTGGATCACCTGGAGGTGTCCCGATCCCTCTCCGGTCTCCCAGGGGTGGGGAGTGTCTTTCGGGTGACGGATGTATCTCTGGAGGCTGCCTGTCAGATTCCGGGAGGTGGTGGCCGAAGCAGGTATGCTTTGTGGCTGGTGTCCGTCTGCCCTCTTTTGTCCACTGAGGTGGCTTGGCGGATATGAGGTTGCTATCCCGGATTACTGGTTTACTGGCATGAAGGATAGGGTATGGCATGGGTTCCATGCTGCATCTGCACTACTTGCGGTGCTTGAGCCCTCTTGAGCACGGAGGGAGATCTACAACCCTTTTTTACCTCCTAGGAGCTATTGCTTCACATTCCCCCCCTCCCTTTTTTTTTATACAAAACAACAAGAAAGAAGTGACATAACCATGGAGTCCCAAATCCATGAACCTGCTCACCCTGGTTCCCTTCTGATTCCGCACCCTGTTCCGACCCTGCCTCATTATTTGACCACTCTTTGGACATTCCTAATACCCCTATACCTCTTACTGGTGTCGTTTCATTACCTGCTTCAGGTACTGGGGTTTTGACTGACTCCTTCGATACGTGTGACCTCTGCTCTTCTTTGACTGTACATCCGGCTTCTCCCTCTATGGTGCGACAGTTTTCGGATCGCCTGCCCATACCACATCGGACCCACTCTTGTCCCACACCTAAACGCCCAAGACCATTCCCTGATGATACTCTTCGCTTCCTTCTCATTCTTCTCAGAAATGACTGGCACTTCATGCACTCCCTTTACACGCTATGTTTCAAAATACACAATGGACTAAGTTTTTTACTCTATGACTGACTTCCTCTACTGCCTATCTTTCTGACCATAGTATTGGCAAGGCACTCTTATGCCATATTGGTAGATATATATCCTTTCATGCTCTCAAGAGCAGTACACACATCATCACTGTCCAGAATGCAAACCAAGCTCACGATCTTTCTGTCCTTACAACTCTTGATACTATGCCTGTAACTATTGAAAAACATCATTCCCTCAATTCTTGTAGTGGTACTGTCATTCTGCCCCATACTATTGTCCAACAGAATTTCCAGACATGTGGCGATGACATTCTGGAACTGCTGGAACTCCAAGACCTCACAGTCCTCAAAGTAGACACTTATGTCCTCCCTGCCCACAGGCAGAGACGATACCCTTGCATTGTAGCTCACTTAACTTTTGACTGGCGTGAGCTTCCGTCCTCTGTATATATAGTGGGATACCATTTACAAGTACGAAAGGTGATCCCTACACCTCAACAGTGTAGAAAGTGCTGTCATTTTGGTCATCCAGCAAAATATTGCAGGTCCATGGCCTAATGCCCAGTCTGTGGTGCCGACGACCATGCCTTTACAAGTACATCTTGTAGTCTACCTCCCTCTTGCCTTAATTGTCATGAGGCTCACCCATCTTACTCTCGCCGCTGCCAAGTTTACTTAAATGAGCATGAAATTCATCGTCTCAGAGGCAGAAGGCCTACCATATGCTGTGGCAGTCTCTCATCTATGCTTTCAAGGGAAACTTCCCTGTATTTCTTATTCTCGATGTCTTATATTCATCGGATCCTTTTCCCGATGGATTCTTTAATGAAAGTGCACTTCTTATACACACTGGTATTCCATACCATCAGCTCTTTGTTTATACTTCACTGCATTACACTGCAGCTCATATCCACTTGAATAAGTGCTATACAATCTGTTCTTTGTATCTCTCTCCTTCTTGGGCATTATCTATCCCAGATGTTGCATTTTTGGTTTCTTCCTTATGACCGCCACTTCTGTTACTTGGCGATTTTAATGCCCACCATTTCCTCTGTGGGGGTAGGGTCTCGCTGTGACTCCCGCGGCATTCAGTTGGAGGCTTTTCTTGCTTCTCTCCCCCTCCATGTTTTACTTACGGGTGCTCCCACCCATTTTGATCCTCTTACTCATTCTCTCTCTCGCATCTGGTCTTCGCCTGGTCTGTCCTCCCAGACTTACATGACTGATCATTTTCCGATCATCATTACTTCTCCTTTGTATTCACCACCTCCTCGTAGTCCACACTGGCAATTTGACCAAGCAAATTGGGACCTTTACTCATATCTAACTGCTTTTAGTGAGTTTCCTTCTTCGTCCACCATTGATGAGCTTTTACACCTCTTCTCGACCTCAGTTTTAACAGCAGCTTCACATTCTGTACCCCAAGCCTCGGGCAGGCATTCTCAGAAGTGCATGCCTTGGTGGTCTCCTGCTTGTGCTTGGGCAGTACGTTTGAAGCATGCCACGTGGGGCAGGTACTGGTACAGTAGAACCACAGAGAGATTCCCTGATTTTAAGCAGAAGAGAGCAGTCGCTTACCATGTAATTTGCAACGCTAAACGCACTTGCTGGTGGGATTGTGTTTCTACCTTCACTTCTGCTTCCTCTGAGTGCAGTCTGGAAAAAAGTATGGAAACTGAGTGGTAAATGCTCTCCTGACCCAGCTCCTGTTCTTTGGGTTGCCAGTGTTGATATCACAAACCCTCTTGATGTTGCCACCAAAATTGGTAATCATCTTGTCCGTATCTCTCAGGGACTTAATCTGTGCCCTTTGTTTCATTCCTCAAAGTCTGCCAGAGAATTAGAGCACTTAAACTTTTCTTCTATCAAAGAAGACTCTTACAATGTGCCTTTTGCACTTCTGGAACTGGAGGCAACACTCAGCTTGCCAGTCATTGGCAGCTAGGCCTGACGGTATTCGTGTTTGTATGCTACAGCATTTACATCGGTCAGCCCTTGCAGTCCTCTTACGACTCTTTAATCTTATCTGGTCACAAGGAGTTCTTCCCCAGCTGTGGAAATCTACCATTGTTTTTCTTTCTGCAAACCAGGTACTACAGGACATGATGCCTCCCACTATCGTCCCATTGCTCTTACCAGTGCAGTTTGCAAGGGGATGGAATGTCTGGTAAATAGACATTTGATGTGGTATTAGAGACACACAATAGTCTCTCCACTAGTCAGTATGGCTTTCACAAGGGCCGTTCTACCATTGACAGTTTACTACATTTAGATACGTACAGTGGTCCCTCGTTTTTCGTAGTTCTTGGGAATCATATTATTATTATTATAATCAAAAAGAAGCGCTAAGCCACAAGGGCTATACAGCGCTGCAGGGTAGGGAAGGAAGCGAGGGTATTGGATGGCAGAAGGGAGCAGGGATGATCAGCAGGTTACAGAAAACAGCGGGGCAGGGGATAGTACGGGGGTAGAGGGTAGCAAGAGATTGAAGTAGAAAGGGCTGAAGGTATCAGAATTTGTGAAGTAAGTTGTTGTCAAAAAGTCAATGAGAGAGTCCGGATGAAAGGTGGGTCCATCAGTGAGAAGGGAAGGTAAAGAGAGAGTAGCGGAGCGAAGACGACGACAGAGGTAAATTCTGCGTGCTCGTTGATAAAGTGGGCAGTCCAACAGAATGTGGCTGACTGATAATGGAGCTTGGCAATTCTCACAGAGAGGAGCAGGACGCCTCTCCATGAGATATCCATGAGTAAGACGAGTATGGCCAATGCGAAGACGGGAGAGAGTAGTCTCCCAACCTCGACACTGGTGATAAGAAGACGGCCAGTAACCTATACTCGGTTTAATAGATTGAAGTTTGTTGCCGAGCATAGTAGACCAACGTTGTTGCCAACGGGTGTGAAGGTGGGAAGATATTGCAGCAAAATAGTCCGTAAATGGAATACCTCTATAAGAAACTGGTAGGTCATGTACTGCTGACCGCGCAGCAGTGTCTGCCTGTTCATTGCCCTGTACGTCAACATGACCAGGGACCCAACAAAAAACAATATCTTTATGCTTGGTAAAGATGCGGCGTAGCCAAAGTTGGATACGGAGGACTAAGGGGTGAGGTGTATCAAATTTTTGTGTAGCCTGTAAAGCACTAAGGGAGTCTGAGACAACCACAAATGATGACACAGGCATAGATGCAATATGGATAAGTGCTGTAAGGATGGCATACAATTCAGCAGTAAAAATACTAGCCGAAGATAGTAAATGCCCTTGTACGACGCTGTCCGGAAACACTGCTGCGAATCCTACGCCGTCAGAAGACTTAGAGCCATCTGTGTACACGGCAATGGCACGAGAATGAGAGTGAAAGTGGTCAAGAAAAAGAGAGCGAGAAGCGACCGTAGACAGTTGGGCTTTCGAGCAAGGGAGGGAGAAAGAACAGACTCGAACAGCTGGAACTTCCCAGGGGGGTAGGGAAAAGTGAGATGCTACATGTACATAGAAAGGTGGTAGTTGAAGAGAAGACAAGAGCGAATGAAGGCGAAGAGAGAAGGGACGGAGTAAACAGGGGCGGCGAACAAATAAAGAATGTCTACTAATGTCAGTGACCATTCTATAAATGGAAGGATTGCGGAGATCATGAGAGCGTACATAGTAGCTCAGGCAATGGGCATCATGGCGATCGGATAAGGATGGAACGTTCGCTTCTGTATAGAGGCTCTCGACAGGGGAAGAGCGAAAAGCACCAAGGCATAAACGTAATCCTTGGTGATGAATGGGGTTAAGGCTAGAGAGAGTAGCAGGAGATGCCGCTGAATAGATCTGGTCACCATAATCAAGTTTCGATAAAATGAGGGTGGAATGTAGGCGGAGGAGGGTTCGACGATCAGGTCCCCATGAAAGATGAGCAAGGGTTTTAAGAAGGTTCAGCCGGCTGTGACAAGTTGCCTTCAGAGAGGTAATGTGAGGTTTCCAGGATAACCTACGATCAAAGAGGAGGCCCAGAAACTTGACTGTATCACGTTCAGGGATACGGGAGCCATAGAGGTACAAAGGATGATCGAAGATGACAGAGCGTCTAGTGAAAGTAATTTGGTGGGTTTTAGTGCTGGAAAATTTAAACCCACGTGTGGTGGCCCAATTGGAAACACGGTCGACTGCATGTTGGAGAGAAACTGTAATGAGGTGACAGTCAGCGCCTGCACAGGCAATAGCGAAGTCATCAACATAGAGTGATGACCAAATATTTGATGGAAGACTAGAGGCCAAATCATTAATAGCAAGGAGAAAAAGTGTTGTGCTCAGAACACATCCCTGGGGGACACCTTCAGCTTGGATAAAGTCCGGGGAGAGCACATTACATGTATTAACCCGAACACTGAAATGCCTGTCAGTTAAAAAGTTCTTAAGGAAGGATGGTAGATTGCCTCGAAGGCCTAAGGAGTGGGCTTGGGCTAAAATATTATACCTCCAAGTTGTGTCATATGCCTTCTCAAGGTCAAAAAATATGGCAATAACCGAGTGGTTATTCGCAAAGGCATTACGAACATACGTATCCAAGCGTAGTAAGGGCTCTATGGTAGAACGTCCCTTACAAAAGCCATATTGACGAGTGGAGAGACTGTTATGTGTCTCTAAATACCACATTAAACGTCTATTTACTAGGCGTTCCATTACTTTGCAAACTGCACTGGTAAGAGCAATGGGATGATAGTGGGAGGTTTCATGTCCCGTAGTGCCTGGTTTGCGGAAAGGGAGAACAATGGCGGATTTCCACAGCTGTGGAAGAACTCCTTGTGACCAAATAAGATTGTAAAGGCATAATAGGACTGCAAGGGCTGACTGATGTAAATGTTGTAGCATACGGATATGAATGTCGTCGGGCCCAGCTGCCGATGATTGGCAAGCTGAGAGTGTTGCCTCCAGTTCTTGAAGTGTAGAAGGCACATTATACTGTTCTTCTCTGAGAGAAGAAAAGTCCAAGGGTGCTAACTCTCTGGCACACTTTGAGGAAAGAAATGAGGGGCATAGATGGAGTCCCTGAGAAATACGGACCAGATGATTGCCAATTTCATTGGCAACATCTAGTGGGTTTGCTATATCAACACCAGCAACCCGCAGAACAGGAGCCGGGTCAGGAGAATATTTACCACTCAGTTTTCGTACTTTTTTCCAGACTGCACTCATAGAGGAAGCAGAGGTGATAGTGGAGACATAATCTCGCCAGCAAGTGCGTTTAGCATCACGGATGACACGGCGAGCGATCGCACGCTTCTGTTTAAAATCAAGGAGTCTCTCTGTGGTTCTATTGTACTGGTACCTGCCCCATGCAGCGTGTTTCAAACGTACTGCACGAGCACAAGCAGGAGACCACCAAGGCACGCATTTCTGAGAATGCCTGCCCGAAGTTTGGGGTATAGAATGAGAAGCTGCGGTTAAAACGGAGGACGAGAAGAGGTGTAAAAGCTCATCGATGGAGGACGAAGAAGGAACCTCTCTAAAAACAGTTAGGTGTGAGTAAAGGTTCCAATTTGCCCGATCAAATTGCCAGCGTGGGATGCGAAGAGGTGGTGAATATGAAGGGGAAGTAAGAATGATTGGGAAATGATCGCTGTCATGTAAGTCCGGGAGAACAGACCAAGTGAAGTCTAATGCGGTGGAGGAAGAGCAGACTGAGAGATCGATGCAAGAGAGAGTATGAGTCCAAGGATCAAAATGGGTGTGCGTACCTGTATTTAAAACATGGAGGGGGTGGGTGGCAAGAAAAGCCTCTAACTGAATTCCACGGGAATCACAGTGAGACCCCCCCCCAGAGGAAATGGTGGGCATTAAAATCACCAAGTAACGGAATCGGTGGTGGTAATGACGAAACAAGAAAGGCAATATCCGGAATAGATAATGCCCGAGAAGGAGAGAGATATAAAGAACAGAGCGTATACCACCTATGCAAGTGGATACGGGCTGCTGTGTAATGCAGCGAAGTATGAACAAATAGCTGATGGTACGGAATATCAGTGCGTAGAAGAAGGGCACTTTCATTAAAGGTCCCATCAGGAAAAGGATCTGAAGAATACAATAAATTATAGCCTGAGATGGGAGAGATAACAGCAGAGTGTAATTTTGGTTCCTGTAAGCAAATACCAACAGGGGCAAACTGGGAGAGTAACATCTGAAGCTCATTCCGATTACCCCTGAGGCCGCGTATATTCCACTGTAAATAGGCCATGATTGGCAATGATAAAGATAATTGAAATCCGCAGGTAAGGGTTCCTACGGACTAGAGGGGTTAGAAAAGTCCACATGCGGAGGCAGTGGAAAACGTTCAAGCAGCGAAGGAACGGTGCGCTGTGAAGAAAGGAGTTGTGCAGATGGAGGAGAGGAGAGAGAAGGAACAGAGGGTGGATCAGTGTCCATTGATGGTTTGGTCTCTGCAATATATTCAGAGATTGCTTCAAGTGTTTCGGAATTCAGAGACGTCGTATGGGAGACAATATTGGAAATGGTAGGGGGAGGATGAGTAAAGATTGGAACTGTATTGGACTGTACCGAGGTAGGGGGGGTCGAAAGGGTGGAGGGAACTGGAGAAGCGTGGAAGGGGATAGAAGAGGCAGAAACCTGGGAGGTGGCAGAAGAGGAAGAAACCTGGGAGGGAACAGGGAAGGAAGGTACAGTACGAGGAGGAGGGTGAACCTCTACACTTGTAACAGAGCCAGTGAGAGGGGGAGAACCAGGGACAGAGACAGGGAGGGTAAAATGAGGAGGTGGAAGATGGGTAGGAGGTGTTAACGGACCTTTTTTTGACTTTTGAGAAGTAGAGGGACGATTGGGAGGAGGTGTCATACGAGATCTCGTCGTTACTGAGGCTTGTGAGAGAGAACACGAAGAAGCGAGATCAGACTGAGGCGTTGAAGTAGGGACGTCTGAGCCGAGGACAGCAAAAGGATTAGATACAGGAGTGACTATGGGAGAGGTAACCACAGAGGTGGGTGTAGAAGATGGGATACCAGAAGTGGGGGGACGTTTTGAAACACGGGAATAAGAAACACGTGGTAGTCTCCCTTGGAGGCAGAGATGAGAAACTGCCATGGCATAAGGGAGACCTTCTGTCTCTTTGAGGTAACAGATTTCCCGCTCGTTTAAATAGACTTGACAACGGCAAGAGTACGAAGGGTGAGCCTCATGACAGTTAAGGCAAGAGGGAGATCGATTGCAAGACGTATGAGAATGGTCATCAGCACCACAGACTGGGCATTCGGCGATAGATCTGCAATATTTCGCTGGATGGCCAAATCGCCAGCAATTTCTACACTGTTGCGGTGTAGAGATCACCTTTCGGACTTGTAACCGATGTCCTGCTATATAAACTGAGGATGGGAGTTCTCGGCTGTCAAAAGTTAAACGAGCCACATTGCTAGGGTATCGTCTCCGCCCGCGGGCAGGAAGAACGTAAGTGTCTACCTTGAGGATTGGGAGATCTTGGAGTTCCAGCTGTTCAAGAATGTCAGTGCCACATGTCTGGAAATTTTGTTGAACTATGGTATGGGGCAGAATAATGACGGTACCACTACAAGAATTGAGGGAATGATGTTTTTCAAGAGTGACAGAAACAGTATCGATATGGGAAAGACGAGAGAGCTCATGAGCCTGGGTAGCATTCTGTACGGTGATGATGCGCGTACCGCTCTTAAGAGCATGAAAAGAAATATCTTTACCAACATGGCGTAGGAGTGCCTTGCCAATACTGTGGTCAGAAAGATAGGCAGTAGAGGAAGTCGGTCGTAAAGTGAAGAATTTAGTCCATTGTTCAGTCTGAAAATGAGCGTGGAAAGGTAGTGAAGGACGTGCCGATCGTTTCTGAGAAGAATGAGAAGGTGGAGAAGTATCATCAGCAGGTAATTGTCGTTGGCGTTTAGGCGTGGGACCAGAGTTGGTCCGACGTGGAATGGGTCGGCGATTTGAAAATTGCTGCACCGTAGAGGGAGAGGCCGGAAGCATAGTCAGAGGAGAGCGAAGGTCCAATAAATCGAAGGAGTCAGTCAAGGCCTCAGTACCTGAAGTGGGTGAGGAAACAGCACCGGCAAGAGGTACAGAGGCATGAGGAGTGTCTGAAGAGTGGTCCAAAGATGAGGCGGGGTCAGAACGGGGTGCGGTATCAAGAAGGGGCCCGGGGGTAGGAGGTTCATGGACTAGGGCTGCCATGGTTAGGTTACTTCTTTCTTTTTGTTTTTAAGAAAAAAAAAGAAAGAAGAAAAGAAAATAAAAATAAAAAAAAGAATAAAAAAAGGGGGGACCGGGGAGGGATAGTTCCTAGGAGGAATGAAAGGGCCAGAAATCTCCCTCCGCGCCCAAGAGGACCTCAGCACCGCAAGTAGCGCAGATGCAGCATGGAACCCGTGCCATACCCTACCCATCATGCTAGTAAACTAACAATCCGGGATAGCAACCTCACATCTGCCGAGCTACCTCGGTGGACAAAAGAGAGGGCGGCCGGATATCCACCACAAAGCATACCTCCTTCGGCCACCACCCCCAGAATCCGAAAGGTGGCTTCCAGAGATACACCCTTCGCCCGAAAGACACCCAAAGCTACTCCGGGATACCGGAGAGGGATCGGGACATCCCCAGGCGATCCAGATTCCACGGCAAACTACGCCACCGCCAAGAACATCAACGGAATGGGATGGACCCCGGTATCCTTTCCCCTACCTAGGAACTAGCGCGCCTGTGGGAGAAATCCCAAAGGCCGAAAAGAGGAAGGGCAAAAGGGAGGGGTGGGGAGGAGGAGGAGGAAAGGAAAAAGGGGAGGATGGGATAGGGGAGGGGAGATTGGGGGGTAATTAGGTTCGGTCTGAGGAAGAAGACCGACAGGTCTAATTCCTCAGACCAAGAGCCTCTTCACCACGCCAAGGAGCCCCCCTTGAAGAGGTTGGGAATCATAGATTTTGGAAATCAAGGGATATTTTCATATAAACATGGGCTCGCTAATCATAGGTTGACTCACGAGTAGTAGTTTGTCCGGGACGCGTATGCACGGTGTGAGCCAGGGTGGCAGCCAGTCTAGCATTGTTTACCAGTGAGCGAAGGTCCCCTCACGTGCTCCTACGAAATATTTCATAATATTCCACTCATTTTAGTGCTTGCAAGTACTAAATAAGCTACCATGGCTCCAAAGAAAGCTCCTAGTGCCAAGCCTGTGGTAAAGAAGGTGAGAAATACAATTGAATTTAAGAAAAACATCATTGAACAATATGAAAGTGGCAGAAGTGCAGCCGAACTGGCCAGGATGCATAAGAAACCCTACACAACCATATGTTCCATAGTGGCCAAGAAAAAGGAAATCAAGGATGCTGTTGTTGCAAAGGAGGTAACTATGCTGACAAAAATGAGATCACCAGTACTCGAAGAGGTTGAGAAGTTATTATTGGTGTAGATAAATGAGAAACAATTAGCAGGAGATACTCTTATGACTTCAATTATTTGTGAAAAGGCTAGGCAGTTGCACAACAATCTGGTAAAGAAATTGCCTGAAAATAGTGGTGATGTGAGTGAATTTAAGGCCAGCAAAGGTTGGTTTGAGAGATTTAAGAACCGTACTAGCATACACAGTGTGGTAAGGCATAGTGAGGCTGCCAGTTCGGACCACAAAGCGGCTGAAAAATATGTGCATGAATTCAAGGAGTACATAAACAGTGAAGGACTGAAACCTGAACAAGTGTTCATTTGTGATGAAACAGGCCTCTTTTGGAAGAAAATGCCAAAGAGGACCTTCATTACACAGGAGGAAAAGGCAATGCCAGGACACAAGCCTGTGAAAGACAGGCTGACGCTCATGTTCTGTGCTAATGCTAGTGGGGATTTCAAAGTGAAGCCGTTACTAGTGTACCGTTCTGAAAATCCCAGAGTGTTCAGGAAAAACAATGTTATGAAGAGTAAATTGTGTGTGTTTTGGAAATCTAATAGTAAGGCATGGGTCACGAGGGAAATTTTCGTCGAGTGGTTCAATGAAGTGTTTGGCCCTAGTGTGAAGAATTACCTCCTGGAAAAGAAATTGGATCTCAAGTGCCTCCTAGTAATGGACAATGCACCTGCTCATCCTCCAAACTTGGATGACCTAATTTTCGAGGAATTTGGGTTCATCACAGTAAAGTTCTTGCCCCCGAATACCACTCCTCTCCTCCAACCCATGGACCAGCAGGTCATTGCAAACTTTAAAAAACTCTACACCAAAGCAATGTTTCACAGGTGCTTGACTGTGACCACAGACACTCACTTGACCCTAAGGGAATTTTGGAGAGAACACTTCAGCATCCTCCATTGCATAACCCTTATAGGTATGGCTTGGGAGGGAGTGACTACCAGGACTTTGAACTCTGCTTAGAGAAAATTGTGGCCAGATTGTGTCGACAAGAGGGATTTTGAAGGGTTTGGGGCTGACCCTGATGAGCCTATGTCTGTTGTTAAATCAGTTGTGGCACTGAGGAGTTCCATGGGGTTGGATGTGAGTTTGGAGGATGTGGAAGAATTGGTGGAAGACCACAACGAAGAGCTCACCACTGAGGAGCTGCAAGAGCTTCAGCAGGAACAGCAACAGATCGCAGCTCAGAATCTTGCTGCAGAGGAGGAGGAAGAGAGATGGAAGAAGGTGCCTTTTTCAGAAATTAAAGAGATTTTTGCTATGTGGGGTAAGATGGAAAGCTTTATGGAGAAACATCACCCTGACAAGGTTGTTGCAAGCCATGTTGGCAACATGTACAGTGACAGAGTCTTGGGCCATTTTAGGGAAGTGTTAAAGAGACACCAGAAACAGAGCTCTCTGGACAGTTATTTTGCGAGACAGGACTCCAGTGACTCTCAAGGTGGTTCTAGTGGCATTAAGAATCAGAGAAGAGAAGCAACCCCAGAAAAGCAATTGGTACCTGAGGTGTTGATGGAAGGGGATTCCCCTTCCAAACTGTAAACAATCCAATCTCTCTCCTCCTCCAGTCTCCCATACACTAAGAAGAATCTCCAGTAAAGGTAAGTGTTATGCTGTTAATGTTTCATTCATCATTTCCCATTGTATTGTTTTTGTACTACATGTATATTTCATGTAAAAAATTTTTTTGTTTTAATACTTCTGGGTGTTAGGAACGGATTAATTGTATTTACATTATTTCTTATGGGGAAAACTGATTCGCAAATCGTAGATTTCGAAAATAGTAGCAACTCCAGGAACGGATTAACTACGAAAAACGAGGGACCACTGTATGTCTGTAATACCTTTGCCAATGACCATTCAGTTACACCTTCCATCCGACTTACGACCAAGTTCCGTTCCGAGAAACCGGTCGTAAGTCGAAATGGACGTAAGTCGAACTTTACTACTGAATATCAACATCACATTTTTGTAATGACTTTTATTGTTTTATTTTGGTATTTCATGTTTTACTTTACTTTTTATGCTGTTAGTATTGTATTTTGTACTGTAAGGTTTAGGATAAACACTGTACAACACAAATAGTTGTTTATTTCCCAGAAATTTGGCATAAAAAACACGATCGTAAGTCGAGTGGTCATAAGTCGAGCAGGTCATAAGTTGGATGGTAGGTGTATTGCCATCATTCTTGACGTTGAGAAGGCATATGACACAACTTGGAGGTATAATATCTTGGCCCTGGCCCACTCCTTAGGCCTCCAAGGCAATCTACCATTTTTCCTTAAGAACTTCTTAACTGAAAGACATTTCTGTGTTCGGGTTAATAATATGCTTTCCCCAGACTTTGTCCAGCATGAAAAAATACCTCCTGGATAAGAAATTGCCACTCCAGTGCCTCCTGTTAATGGACAGTGCTCCTGCTCATCCTCCAGGGGTGTGTTCTGAGCACAACACTTTTTCCCCTGGCTGTTAATGATCTGGCCTCTATTCTTCCATCCAATATTTGGTCATCGCTCTTTGTTGATGACTTCGCTATAGCTTGTGCAGGCGCTGACTGTCACCTCATTGCAGTTTCTCTCCAGCATGTGGTCAACCGTGTTTCCAATTGGGCCACCACTCATGGATTTAAATTTTCTAGTACTAAAACTCCCCAAATTACCTTCACTAGATGCTCTGTCGTCTGTGATCACCCTGTGTACCTATATGGCTCGCGTATCCCAGAACATGATACGGTCAGGTTTCTCGGCCTTCTGTTTGACCGTAGGTTATCCTTGAAACTGCACATTACCTCTCTTAAGGCAACTTGTTATAGCCGGCTGAACCTCCTTCAAACACTCGCTCATCTTTCATGGGGAGTTGATCGTAGAATTCTCTTTCAACCACATTCAGCCCTAATTTTATCAAAACTCGATTATGGCAACCAGATATATTCAGAGGCCTCTCCTGCAACTCTCTGTAGCTTTAATCCCAACCATCTCTAGGGATTATGTTTCTGCCTTGGTGCTTTTCTCCCTTCACCGGTTGAGAGCCTCTATGCAGAGGTGAATATTCCAACCTTGTCCGATTGCCATGATGCTCATTGCTTTCGCTGTTGTGTCCGCTCTCATGACCTCCACAATCCTTCCATGTACGTATAGGATAGTCACTTATGTTAGTAGACGTTCTTTATTTGTTTGTCGCCCCTGTTTACTCCATCCCTTTTCTTTTCACCTACATTCGCTCTTGTCTTCTCTTCAGTTACCACCTTTCTTTGTTCATGTAGCATCTCACTTTTCCTTACCCCTTGGGAAGTTCCGACGGTTCATGTCTGTTCTTTCCCACTGCCATGCACGAAAGCCCAACTACCTATAGTGCCTTCACGCTCTCTTTTTCTTAACCACTTCCCATCCCATTCTCATGCCATCGCAGTGTACACCGCTGGTTCCAAGTTTTCTGACGGCATCAGATTCACAGCATTGTTTCCGGATAACGTTGTGCGAAGGCATATAATATCCCCGGCTGAATTGTATACCATTCTTGTAGCACTTATTCACATTGCATCTATGCCTCTGTCACCATTTGCTGTCGTTTCAGACTCCCTTAGTGCATTACAGGCTATAAAAAAATTTGATACACCTCATCCCCTGGTTCTTCGTATCCAGCTCTGGTTATGCCGTATCTCTAGCAAGCACAAAGATATTATTTTTTGTTGAGTCCTCGGTCATGTTGATGTACAGGGCAATGAACAGGCAGACACTGCTGCTCGGTCAGCAGTACATGACCTCCCAGTTTCATATAGAGGTGTTCCATTCATTGACTATTTTGCTGTAATTGCTACCCACCTTTTCACCTGTTGACAACAACGTTGATCTGATTTGCTCCATAATAAACTATGTACATTCTATTAAGCCAAGTATAGGTTTCTGGCCGTCTTCTTATTAGTGTCGAGGTTGGGAGACTACATCTTTGCATCGGCCACACTTGTCTTACTCACGGGTATCTCATGGAGAGGGTCCCTGTTCCACTCTGTGAGAATTGTTAGGCTCCAGTTTCTGTTAGCCACATTCTTTTGGATTGCCCACTCTATCAGTGAGCATGCAGAATTTACCTCCAGCATCATCACCACTCTATTGCCCTTACTTTACTTTACCTTCTTGCTGATGGACCCTCTTTTAACCCAGACTCTCTCATAGACTTTTTGATAGCAACTGATTTACTGCACAAACTCTGATGATGATGATGCCTCTAGTACTCCTCACAGCCCTTTCTACCTCAATCTCTTGCAACCCTCTACCCCTGCACTATCTACTGCCTCGCTGCACTCCATAACCTAATAATCATCCCTCACCCTCTTGCTACCCAATACCCCTGCATCCTTCCCTGCCCTATGGCACTGTATGACCCTTGTAGATTTAGTGTTTCTTTTTTTTTATTATAATAATATCACTTCTGCATTCATAAATTTCTGTTTTTATAAACTAGAAAATCGATAGCAAGTTGCATTGTACAGTTGCCTCTCCTCACTTATCCACAGGGTTCCGTTCTGAAGACCACGTCGGTAAATGAGTACATTACTAAGTGAGGAGAGGCTGTACATGTTAACTTTTGATATTTGTACAGAATAAACAGATTACTGTACTGTACGTACTATACATTAACCCTTAAACTGTCCAAACGTCAATCTATGTTTTCACTGCCAGCGCTCCAAATATTTTGAAAAACAAAAAATAAATTAAAGAGGGCAATTTTCTGTGTGTAATAAGACCAAAAAAAAAAATTTTAGGATCAGTACTTATCAAGATATAAGACCGTGAAGTTGGCACTGGATGCTCACCTGACAGAAACATGGAGTCCTGCTGCTTGCAGAAGTGTTGTTTGTACCTTTTTTCTTCGTTTTTATTTTAATTTATGTAATTTTTGTGTTCTGATAATTACAATTTATAGTAGTTTTAACCCATAAATGGTCCAAACGTATATATACGTTTTTACCGCTAGTGCCCCAAACGTATATATACGTTTTATTTTTCCTGCCTTCAAATTTGGCAGGATTGGCCTGAGATGCCTTGTCAGCATAGAATGGCTTCTAACACTCATTGTGCATGGTATTAAAAAAATCTGGGACCACTTAGTACCTTGTGGGATCACCAGTTCAAATGAGTGCCAGCTAGAGCAAACAGTGCAGCAAACACCTGGGTTTCACTGATGTCATGTAGTATTAACACTCCCATTTTAAGAGGAAAGTGATTTTGACCCTGAGTTTAGTGGCTTTGAGGTGGATGTGGCCACAAGTGGTCGAGGAAATATCAAAAAACCTTACTAATAACCCATGTGCAATATTTGTGCAACACCCTTTCAGAATGTCTTATAACCTATGCCCTAAGTAAAGAGAAACAATGCTGGCTGGCTGGCCGCCCGTCCGCCCTATCTTTATTTGTCTGTCTGTATCTATGTCTATCTTTGTCTATCTTTCTCTCTCAATCCCTGTCTATCTGCTTCTGTCTATCTCTTTCTATCTGTCTGTCTATCTCTGTCTCACAGGTACACATATACATAGTGTAAATTACCTAGGATAACCAAAAAAATCCAAAGTGCTATACTCTGCTTGAAGGTGTGAGTAAATGTGATGATGACGCAGGCTTGTGGCTCTCTCTGAGACAAAGAGCTAGATGGGTAGACAGACAGACAGGGAGCTTGACAGACAGACAAATAGACAGACATGTTTGTGTACCAGATAAAACAAAGGAGGGCGATGCTCATCAAACATTACCTCTAATCTTTTCTTATCAGCTGCGCCCTCCCCCACCCTCGTGTATGCTCATCAAACGTCAGCTCTTATCAGATGTTATCTCCCCTTATCATGTCACTGTCAGGGGTGGACTTTGTTTTTCATGCTTCAAGGGAACTTATTATTTTATTATTATTACGTCTCCTCCTCCTCCATCTCCTCCTCCTCCATCTCCTCCTCCTCCTCCTCATTGTTATTATATACTTTCACAAATCCAAAACATTGCTGGGACGTATAAATACTTTGTATATATTGCAAGACAATAGTTAATGGCCAAGGCAGGTGTAAATGTCCACCTGTCAGTGTGTTTGTGACAATGTGAGTACAATTTCAGTACCTAATACTAGTGTCAGAACAAAGATTTGTTATGAAATGACAAGAACTACTATAAACTGTAATTATCAGAACATGAAAATTATATAAAATAATATGAAAAACAGAAAAAAAGGTATATCGGCAACACTTTTGCAAGTGGCAGCGCTCCATGTTGCCGTCAGGTGATCGCCAAGTGCCAACTTCACGGCTTCATATCTCGGTGACTACTGACCCTAAATTTTTTTTTTATCCTATAACACTTAGAAAAATGTGCTCTTTTTTCTTCGATAAAAAAAAAACTTTTTTTATTTTTCAAAATATTCGGGGCACTGGGGTAGTGAACGTATATATACGTTTGGACCATTTACGGGTTAATGATTTCATAGCCAATCTTCGTTCTGACACTAATATTAGGTGCTGAAATAGTACAGGTCTCCCTCCACATTCACGAGCTCCACTTTCGTGGGGTTCAAACATTCGTGAATGCCCAGCCTCCCAGTCATATTTAAAATATGTCATTACATATGTTAGGAATTGTGGCGGTGGCAGAATGAATAAAATATGTCATTACGTATGTCATGAGTGGTATTGTGTTGTTGGGTGTATAAGGGCCACTGAGAGCATAAGCCTTACATAGTGGTGGTGAAGGTGGCAGCAGAGGTGGTAGAGGCGGCAGTGTTGTCAGTTGCCCTGTATACCTCCAGTAACATTGGAGGAGTTGCTGTCCTTTTTCTATTGATTAATCGCTTACCTTATTTGCTACACTGTTAATGCTACGCTGCCTGGTGCTGTAGCCTTTATCGACTCAGGCTGTTTTAGTATCATACATATTGTAGAATCACTGAAGAAGGCACATTCTTCCCTCTCTCTTCCTCCTCCACTTTGGTACTCTGCTACGAGTTCTTTCTTGAATTCTATGGTCTTTCTCACCTTCTTTACCAAGGACTGGCACTAGTACAATTTTTTACGATGTTTTCATGTGTTTTATGATTGTTCATGGTTCAATAGGTAAAGGAAGCAATATTGTTAGGTTAAGTAAATGCTATTATTATGTTTCCCTACAATATATTTGTGCACCAAACACTCGTGATTTTTCAACATTTGCAAGGTTCTTGATCCCCTAACCCTCATGAATGTGGAAGGAGACCTGTACTGTACTCATATAGTCACAAACATACCGACAGGTGAATATTTTCACCTGCCTTGCTCATTTGCTGTTGTCTGGAAATATATACGTACAAAGTATTTATGGGTCCCAGCAGTGTTTTAGACATGCTGGAGTATATATGAAACTCCTTGAAGCATGGTGTAAGACGAGTGTCACTCCACTGCTGACAGTGCATCAGTAGAGTGACACTTGATGATCGTGCACTGCTGCAGGGAACCCTGCATTTATTTGTTTTCACTGTTACACACAAACTTGTCTGTCTGCTTATCTGGCTTTCTGTTTGCCTGTGTGTCTTTGTCTGCCTGTGTGTGTCTGTCTTTGTCTGCCTGTGTGTGTGTTGTCTTTCTGTCTGCCTGTGTCTGTCTTTGTCTGCCTGTGTCTTGTCTTATCTTTCTGTCTGCCTGTGTCTTGTCTTTCTGTCTTCCTGTGTCTTGTCTTTCTGTCTGCCTGTGTGTGTCGTGTCTTTTTGTCTGCCTGTGTGTGTCCTGTCTTTGTCTACCTGTGTGTGTCTTGTCTTTCTGTCTGCCTGTGTGTCTTGTCTTTCTGTCTGCCTATGTGTGTCTTGCCTTTCTGTCTGCCTATGTGTCTGTCTTTCTGTCTGATTGTGTGTCTGTCTCAGAGAGCGGCTCATGAACCAACAGGTATTACACACAATGCAGAGTCGTCATGTCTGATTCCTGATCAAGTGAAAATGCGTGTTACTTGCCAGTCATGCTTATTATGCTTTATATCTACAGCCACAGTACAGTAGATCCTTGGTTTTCATTGATCTTGGGTATCGGCGATTTTGGTTTTGGCCAACTTTTTTTTCGTCAGTTTTTGGCTATAGTTTTTGTCAATCATACAGAACCTGTCCGGTTCCCAGCACGCAGACAAAAGCTGATGTTACGAAAGGGGTGAATGCAATAACCAAACAGAGATCCCAAACAATTGAAGTGGAGAAATTGTTGTTGGTGTGGATCAGAGAGAAAGCGTTAGCAGGAGATAGTGTTGTGCAGTCCATTATTTGTGAAAAGGCAAGGCAGTTGCATGAGGATCTCATAAAGAAACTGCCTGAAACAAGTGGTGATGAAAGTGAATTCAGGGCCAGCAAAGGCTGGTTCAAAAATTTCAAGAAGCAAAGTGGCATACACAGTGTTGTAAGGCACGGTGAGGGTGCCAGTTCAGACAAACAAGCGGCTGAAAAATTCGTTGGGGAATTCGGATGTTATGTAGAGTCTGAAAAATTCCAACCCCAACAAGTGTTCAGTTGTGACAAAACAGGCCTCTTTTGGAAGAAAATGCCAAAGAGGACCTACATCACGCAGGAGGAAAAGGCACTCCCAGGACACAAGCCTATGAAAGCCAGGCTAACTCTCTTGCTGTGTGGTAATGCTAGTGGGGATTTCAAAGTGAAGCCTTTACTGGTGTATCACTGAAAATCCCAAAGTGTTCAAGAAAGCAGTGTTCTTAAGAGTAAATTGTGTGTGATGTGGAAGGCAAACAGTAGGGCATGGGTCACAAGGGAAATTTTCCTGGAATGGTTTAATGAAGTGTTTTGCCCCAGCATGAAAAAATACCTCCTGGATAAGAAATTGCCACTCCAGTGCCTCCTGTTAATGGACAGTGCTCCTGCTCATCCTCCAGACTTGGAAGACCAGTTGTCTAAGGAATTCAATTTTGTAACAATGAAGTTTTTGCCTCCTAACACCACTCCTCTCCTCCAGCCCATGGACCAGCAGATCATTGCAAACTTCAAAAAACTGTACACCAAAATAATGTTTCAAAGGTGCTTTGATACAACCTCGGACTCTGAATTGACCCTAAGAGAGTTCTGGAAGAATCACTTCAATATCTTCCACTGCATAGGCCTTATAGATAAGGCTTGACAGGAAGTGACTTCCAGGACGATGAACTCTTGTTTGGAGAGAATTGTGGCCAGATTGTGTCCAAAAGAAGGATTTTGAAAGGTTTGAGGCTGACCCTGTTGACCCTAACCTGTTGTGCAATCAATTGTGGCATTGGGGAATTCCATGGGGTTGGATGTGAGTTTGGAGGATGTGGAAGAATTGGTGGAGGACCACAATGAAGAGCTAACCACTGATGAGCTGCAAGAGCTTCATCTGCAACAGCAACAGACCACAGCTGAGGAAATTGCTTCAGAGGAGGAGGAGGAGAGATGGAAGAAGGTGCCTTCTTCAAAGATTAAGGAGATTTGTGCAGTGTGGACTAAAGTGCATTCATTTGTGGAGGAACATCACCCTGAGAAAGCTGTTGCAATCCATGCTGGTGACTTTTATAATGACAATGCCATGTCCCATTTTAGGCAAATCTTAGAGGCCAGAAACAGACCTATCTGGACAGATATTTTGTGTGATGGGTCCAGTGACTCTCGAGCTGGTCCTATTGGCAGTAAAAAACAAAGGAGGGAAGTGACCCCAGATAAGGACTTGGTACCTAGAGTCCTTATGGAGAGGGATTCCCCTTCCAAACAATAACCTATCTTCCCTCTCCCTTCCTCCCTGCCTTCCTTCCAGCAACAACAGCCTTCAAAAAAGGTAAGTGTCATGTTTAATGCTCATTCTTTTGTGCATGTAAATGTATATTTAAGGTAAAAAAAAAATTTTTTTTGTTGATACTTCTGGGTGTCTGGAACGGCTTAATTCCATTTACATTATTTCTTATGGAGAAAATGGTTTTGGTTTTGGCCGATGGCTCTGGAATGGATTAAACACGTAAACCAAGGGTCCACTGTATAGCAGTCTGTCTGGATTTTTTGGGTTATTCTAGGTAATTTACACTATGTATGATTACTATACTTATGTGTATCTGTGAGATATAGACAAAGATAGATACAGATGGAGAGACAGCCAAAGTCAGCCAGCCAGCCAGCCAGCCAGCCAGCCAGCCAGCCAGCCAGCCAGCCAGCCAGGCAGCCAGCCGGCCTGCTGAATACGTATTGCACATGTTCCAGAATCATTTCTCTTTACTTAAAGCATAGGTTATAGGACATTCTGGCAGGATGACACTACCAGTGGTATCAAAAATGAAAGGGTATTGCACATGGGTTATTATTGAGGTTTTTAATATTTCCTTGACCACTTGTGGCCACATCCATCTCAAAGTCAACATCACTTTCCTCTTAACCTTTGAACCGTCCAAACGTAGATCTACGTTTGCATGCGTAGCGCTCCGAACATAGATCAGCGTTTTATTTTTCATTCCTTCAAATTTGGCACAATAGGCTTGAGTCGCCTAGACATGAAAGATTGGGTCTGTGCACTCAGTGTGTGCAGTATTAAAAAAATCTGGGAGCACTTAGTACCTTGTGGGAGCACCAGTTCAATTGAGCACCAGCTAGAGCAAATAGCATGGCAAACACCAGGGATTCACTGATGCCATGTTGCATTAACACTCCCATTTTAAGAGGAAAGTAAAAATAGGTTAGATAAATACATGAGTGAGTGTGGGTGGGTGTGAGTTGGACCTGACTAGCTTGTGCTACTAGGTCTGATGTCATGCTCCTTCCTTCACTGGATGTGACTTGACTAGGTGGGCCATTGGTCTAAGCTGACCAGGGGGGAGGGGGGAGTTGGAGGGTGACATGGACCTGCCTTGCATGGGCCAGTAGGCCTGCTGCAGTGTTCCTTCTTTCTTATGTTCTTATGAATTCGGCAGGCTGGCTTTGGCTGGCTTTGGCTCTGTCTCTGTCTATCTGTCTCTCTCTCACATGTACACGTAAGTACAGTTATTATACATAGTGTAAATTACCTAGGATAACCCAAAAATTCCAGGGAAAGATAGATAGACAGACGGACAAACATGTTTGTGTGTATCACTAAAAACAAATAAAGCCGGGGTTCCCTGAGCACCCATTTATCAAATATCACAGTTGTCATAACACCTTTCTTCAAGGAGTTTGATACACTCCAGGCAGACAGAAAGACAGATAAGCAGAGACAGATGGGCAGACAGATAGATAGACAGGCAGATACACAGATAGACAGAGAGACAAGACATGTTTGTAACAGTGATAAATACAGCACGGGTTAGCTGGAGCAGTGGGCATTTATCAAATGTCACTGGGCTGTCAACAGTATAGGGATGCCTTTCATAACACCATGCTTCAAGGTATATGCCAGGCCATCAGAAGCATTGCTGGGACCTATAAATACTTCGTATATATTTCTAGACAATAGTAAATAACCCAGGCAGGTGTATGTGTTCACCTGTCAATGTGACTATTTGAGTACAATTTCGGTACCTAATATTAGTGTCAGAACAAAGAGTGGCTATGAAATAACAAGAACTATTATAAATTGTAATTATCAGAACATAAAAAAACATATAAATTAAAATAAAAACAAGAAAAGGTACAGCGGTAACACTTCTGCAAGCGGCAGGAGTCGATGTTGCCATCAGGTGATCATCCAGAGCCAACTTCATGGTCTTATATCTTGGTAGGTACTGATCCTAAAAAAAAAAAAATTAATCCTGTAACGTGTATAAAAATGTGCTCTTCATTTAAAAAAAAAATTATTTTTCAAAATATTCGGAGCGCCACGCGAGTGAATGTAGATCTACGTTTGGACAGTTTAAGGGTTAAATGAGGAGTGTTAATACAACATGTCAATGAATCCCTGGTGTTTGCCACACTATTTGCTCTAGCTGGTGCTCAATTGAACTGGTGCTCCCACAAGGTGCTAAGTGGTCCCAGATTTTTTTAATACTGCACACATCAAGTATTAAGACCCATTCTATACTGACCAGACATCTCGGGCCAATCATGCCAAATTTGGAGGCAGGAAAAATGAAACATTGATCTACGTTTGGAGCACTAGCAGTAATAACGTAGATCTACGTTTGGACAGTTTAACTCTTTGACTGTCGCAACCCTAAATCTTGAAGTGTCTTCTGGTGTCTAAAAATTTTTGGGAAAAAAACATTATTTTTCCTTTGAAATGATAGAGACTCTTTTCCCAGTGGTAATGACACCAAAAGTACGAAATTTGATCAAAAACTTACAGAATTATGCTCCCACAAAGTTAGCGATCTCAGCAATGTATACGCATTGGCGATTTTGCCAATTTTGAGCCCTATTTTCAGCCAATTCCATTGTTCCAATCGACCAAACTCATAGCTATTTCTTTAGAACACCAGTTTTTCTATCATTTGAGTACAAGAAACTCACCATTTACTGATTTCAACTACCCAACAAAGTGGTCAGAAATTGGCAATTTGGCCAATTTCACACAAATTAAAAAAGATGCCAATTTCAAAATAGGGTCCAGAATAAACAGTGCAGACATTCGTGGCACTAAAATAACATATCCTCTGTTCATTAGTCACGTCTCCAGGCCTCTCTTATATTATTCTTGCTTTCTATTTTGTTTTTTTATTCACACAAAAAATAGAAGATTTACTGTTATGCAGAATACTGCATTATTGTAAAAATGGTATAAATAATATCAGTCCACTAGTGAAAGAATATTAGACTCCCCAGTTGGTGTGATTTGCTTACTCTTGAACATTGGTAAAAAATTGAACATTTCTGCTACTTTGAGCTCAATTTCAAGGTGGCTTTCATCGTGAAACTAATCAAAATTATCTCTTTCTGTAATATGTTTTCCATTCTGTCAAATGAGACCAAGAAAATGAGAATACAACCATAAATACTGTAGGAAAATACACCTCAAAATCGGCATTTTAATCCAGAAACACGGTCAGAGTTTTTTTTTCTCTCGTGCACTGCGTGCTGCAGGATTTTTTTTATACAGTGCACACTGACCACACAGACCCATTCACATGTAGGCCTACCAGTTTTCTCCTGCTTGATTTGAAGCCACTAGAATTATTGAGTATACATGTACTATATACGTCCGAAACACTAGCCCATAAGACGTAGGGGCTCTGGTGGCCTGGTGGCTAACGCTCTCGCTTCACACAGCGAGGGCCTGGGTTTGATTCCCAGCCAGAGTAGAAACATTGGACGTGTTTCTTTCCACCTGTTGTCTATGTTCCCCATCAGTAAAATGGGTACTTGGGTGTTAGTCGACTGGTGTGGGTCGCATCCCAGGACACTGACCTAATTTGCCCGAAATGCAGAGCATAACAAGGGAGTTTCTATATACTAGTAGTATGTCATTGTTGTCAGCTAGGACTGTATACCTTGTACATGTACTTGTAGTAAATAAAGATATTATTATTATTATTATTATTATTATTATTATTATTATTATTATATATATATACAGCCGAAACAGTCAGAGTTAAGGGTTAACCCTTTCAGGGCTTTGGACGTATTAGTATGGCTTACGCACCAGGGTTTTTAACGTACTAGTACGCCTAAATTCCAGCGCCCTCAAATCTAGTGAGAGAAAGCTGGTAGGCCTACATATGAAAGAATGGGTCTTTGTGGTCAGTGTGCACAGTATAAAAAAAATCCTGAAGCACACAGTGTGTAATGAGAGAAAAAAAAAAAAACTTTGACCGTGTTTTTGGGTTAAAACAGCGAATATGCACTGTATTTTCGTATGGTATTTATTGTTGTATTCTAGTTTTCCTGGTCTCATTTTATAGAATGGAAGACATATTAGAGAAATTGAGATGATTTTGACTGGTTTTACAATGAAAAGTACCTTGAAATTGAGCTCAAAGTAGCAGAAATGTTCGATTTTAACCGAAGTTCAAAAGTAAACAAATCATGCTAAGCGCCCAATACACGTCAACTGGTGAGTCTAATATACTTTCACAAGTGTGTCGATATTATTTATACCATTTCTACACTAATGCAGTAGTCTGCATAACAGTAAATCTTCTATTTTTTGTGAGAATAAAAATTCAAAGTGGAAAGCAAAAGAATGTAAGAGGGGCATGGGGACATGACTAATGCACAGAGGAAATGTTATTTTAGTGCCAGGAATGTCTTTCTTGTTTATTCTGGACCCTATTTGGAAATTGGCATCTTTTGAAATTTGTGTGAAATTGGCAAAATTGCTAAATTTTGACCACTGTATTGGATAGTTGAAATTGGTAGTGTTGGTTTCCTGTACTCATTCGATAGAAAAATTGGAGTTCTAGTGAAATAGTTATGATTTTTGTCAACTAGTACACTGGAATTGGCCGAAAATAGGGCTCAAAGTGGGCAAAATCGCCGCTGCGTAAACATTGTCGAGACCGCTAACTTCGCGAGAGCATAATTCCGTAAGTTTTCCATCAAATTTCATACTTTTGGTGTCATTATGATTGGAAAAAGATTCTCTATCTTTTCATGAGTTTTTTTTTTTTTTTTTTTTTTTTTTTTTTTTTTTTTTTTTTTTTTTTGAAATTTGGGCAACCCTGAGAACGAGTCTGGGAGAGGGCCTAGGGACCCTGAAAGGGTTAAGATTCACAATGCCTGTATAGTGATTATTTCCCAGTAATATCTTGCATGTTGACAGTGCAAGAGCTTGAAAGATCACATAAAATTTGCATAGGACATATTTTACCTTTGATATGCATTTGATGGGTTTCAACAGTTGTCCTACTGCCATAGCATGGACCTGAGCCAGGCTTGTTTTGTGCTTGCCTGGTCAACCAGGTTTTTGCTGCTGGTGACAGTCCGCTGACCCACATACCCATCACAGCTCAGTTGATCTGGCACTAGACAGAGGAAATAGCCAAGTTTTCTCTTGAAGACTTCTACATCTGTTCCAGCAGTGTTTCTGATAATATCTGATAAGATGTTAAAACTCTAGGATCACAGATTTTGATGCAATGTTCTCTTATTGTGCTCCTGCCTTTCACTGGCTTTATTCTACACCATCTACCATATGTCTCACTCCAGTATGTTCTAACAGTGTGCAAATTTGGAACCTGAGGCACCTTAAACACACCACAGCCACCCACCCACTCATCCACTGAACAGTACAATAGGGCCCCACTTATACGGCGGGTTAGGTTCCAGGCTATCGCCGGAAAGCAGACATCACCAGAAAGCAGAACGCCATTTTTTTCCATTTATAAATGCATATAAATGCCAGACAAGAAGTTTACACTAAATTATACTAAGTTAGTAATAGAACTAGGCATGAAAAACACACAAAGTAAATTACATTCACAGTACATTCATTACTTATCTTAAAGTATTTGTAATCTTAATGTAGGGAGAGAGGTGAGTAGTACTTATTTGTAGGAAGTCAGGTGCAGGTAGCCCAGGTGTAGGTAGCACTGGCTCCCCGTCTCATACTTAATATACGATATTTAAAACAGCCCAGAGAGTTAAAATACACATACAGTACACTCATTATTTACCTTAAAATATGTGTAGTCTTAATGTAGGAAGAGAGGTGATTAGTATTAATTTGTAGGAAGTCAGTGTAGGTAGCCGGTAGGTGTAGCCCGCCTGGGCTACACCTACCGGCGTTTAACTAGTAAACGAGAGAGAGAACGAGATACAGAGTTGAGACAATGTAAGAACACAAACTGAACAGGTAGTGGGCGATCACTTGATCAGGCGAAATAAATGGGTATTAATATGTGTCTACTTTTAGTTCATTCACGTACGTTTGTAAGAGTTTGTAAAACATTTACCTCAATATTTTTTTATTATAATAATTACCTCACAATACAAATATTCTTACATTGTGTACAAGTTGTACAATTTAGTACAGAATGAACAAACAGCAACACACTATTTTTAGAGGGAATGAAGATATTATCATTATTATTATTATTATTACATATTATTATTATTATTATTACATATTATTATTATTATTATTATTATTATTATTAATTGTCATTATAAAAATCACTAAACCCACAAGGGTCATGAATTGCTATATATAGAGTGAAGGCGTATGAAAAGAATATTTTTCTGCAGTTATCCCCCAGTTTGGCTAGAGAAAACATAATTCTTCCAACACTACCTATACAGCCGCTTTGTAAACAAATCTCATATTTACGTCAATTTTTATTCTGTGAGTGTATGTATTATGTTTATATTCTATGTAACAGGTTTCATATATAATTTTGAGGACAATATCATAGATGGATTAATGAAAATGCCTATATTAATGTAAAATAAGACATTTAATGTGCTCAAGAGTGATTATTATTACGTAGTATTGGCGTCGTGAGTAGAGAGACTCTTAGCGATTTTAATGTGTACCTGCACACCAGCACAGTGTGTAAGTATATTTAGGTACAGGTACACATAAGTATAATTATCAGAGTACATATAAAATACACAGTAACTTTAAAATACTTGAAATTTTGGAAAGTTTCCTGACATAATAGATGTGGTCACGGAGAATGTAAACAAACTGGGTGGGGCATGCCGTATTTGAAAGACTGCTTGCCGTATAGCAAATTTTGGTCATAATTTGACATTGCCGTATTAGCGGAGCGCCATAGAGCGGGACCCTACTGTATTTAGATTTATCATAATTTATCATCAGAGAAATTCATGTATAGATATTGAACCAACCTGATGATGTACTGTACTTTACTATGGGTCTGGGAATGATCACTACCATAGCTCAGTTTTCAGCAATGATTTCTTTAACAATTTCAGACTAATGAGTGGGAAAATAGAAGGTCCAGAGGTACTGCAGCTTGGTGCTGTGAGTGTCCCCAGTGGGCTGAGTAATGACTTGATATATGCCTCCACTTCTTCAGCCTCGCACTCCACATCAGTGCTTGCTTTCTTTGGTGGTGATGTGCAGGTACTCTTTATGCTTCTGTTTTATTTTAGTATTTTCAAAATTCTTCAGAGTTAGATTCATAGAGCTCATCGTGAATTCAGAATCAACGAAAATGGCCACAAGGTATAATAATTTCAGATTTGGCTTCATTTTTTGTTTTACAGGCCATCTATTTAAATATTGTTAATCTAGTTAGTATTAACATTTACAAGGAAGAGTAATTTGGGCATTCTTGTGGATTGTTTACAATTTTGGGGTTGCAAACAAAATAGGCACTAAAAAAAGCTAGAAAAATAGAAGCTCATTGCAAGCATTTATTTATAGTAAAACTCGAAGCATTTGAATGAGGATGCGCTTGAATTTAGGGGTTTGACTATATGTTATATAAAATTACTTATGAAATGTATATCATTTCACTGTAATAGTCTTTGATATACAGGTCTCCCTCAACATTCACGTTTTCAGCTTTCGCGGGCTTCACACATTCGCGAATTCCCAACCGCCAAATTCCCAGCCACCAAATTCCCAGCCGCCAAATCATATTCAAGTTTCCCGCCACCTGCGAGTCCCTACTACCCTCCCACCGACCCCCGCAACTAGCAGCCAGCCCTCCCACCACTCAGTGTGGTGAGTGTTTTGTTTGTTCATTATTTGCTATTAAACTACAGTATAAATAATGTAAACCCATTCATGACTGCATATTGGAATGGCTATTCGGACAGGTATTAGACGGTGACATCATGTGTTTACTCTTGAACACAGCAAAGAATCAAACATTTCTGCTACAGCTAATAATAACAATAGTAATAATAATAATAATAATAATAATAATAATAATAATAATAATAATAATAAATACGATATAATTGAAGGAAGTTGTACAAAAATACGAGGGAGTGGTTGACACATCGTCAGTGTGGCTTTGTTTATGCTGGAGTGAGCATTAGTCTCCGTGCTCTTCCAAACATTTCACAATAATTCATTGTTTGGTGCTTGTAGATTGAGTGCGACTGGAGTGGTAGAGGCAGTGGTAGAGGCAGTGGTAGAGGCAGCGATTGAGGCAGCTGTTGAGGCAGCTGTTGAGGCAGCGATTGAGGCAGCGATTGAGGCAGTGGGTGAGGCAGCTGTTGAGGCTGCTGTTGAGGCAGCGATTGAGGCAGTGGTTGAGGCAGCAATTGAGGCAGCAATTGAGGCAGCTGTTGAGGCAGCGATTGAGGCAGCTGTTGAGGCAGCGATTGAGGCAGCGATTGAGGCAGCTGTTGAGGCAGCGATTGAGGCAGTGGGTGAGGCAGCTGTTGAGGCAGCGGTTGAGGCAGCTGTTGAGGCAGCGATTGAGGCAGTGGTTGAGGCAGCTGTTGAGGCAGTGGTTGAGGCAGCTGTTGAGGCAGCGATTGAGGCAGCGATTGAGGCAGTGGTTGAGGCAGTGGTTGAGGCAGCTGTTGAGGCAATGATTGAGGCAGCTGTTAAGGCAGCGATTGAGGCAGTGGTTGAGGCAGCTGTTGAGGCAGTGGGTGAGGCAGTGTGTGAGGCAGCTGTTGAGGCAGCGATTGAGGCAGTGGTTGAGGCAGCTGTTGAGGCAGCGATTGAGGCAGTGGTTGAGGCAGCGATTGAGGCAGTGGGTGAGGCTGCTGTTGAGGCAGCGATTGAGGCAGTGGTTGAGGGAGCTATTGAGGCAGCAATTGAGGCAGTGGGTGAGGCAGCTGTTGAGGCAGCGATTGAGGCAGCTGTTGAGGCAGCGATTGAGGCAGTGGGTGAGACAGCTGTTGAGGCAGTGGGTGAGGCAGCTGTTGAGGCAGCGATTGAGGCAGCGATTGAGGCAGCTGTTGAGGCAGCGATTGAGGCAGCTGTTGAGGCAGCTGTTGAGGCAGCGATTGAGGCAGTGGTTGAGGCAGCTGTTGAGGCAGTGGGTGAGGCAGCGATTGAGGCAGTGGGTGAGGCTGCTGTTGAGGCAGCGATTGAGGCAGTGGTTGAGGGAGCTGTTGAGGCAGCAATTGAGGCAGTGGGTGAGGCAGCTGTTGAGGCAGCGATTGAGGCAGCTGTTGAGGCAGCGATTGAGGCAGTGGGTGAGACAGCTGTTGAGGCAGCGATTGAGGCAGTGGGTGAGGCAGCTGTTGAGGTAGTGATTGAGGCAGTGGTTGAGGCAGCTGTTGAGGCAGCTGTTGAGGCAGCTGTTGAGGCAGCGATTGAGGCAGTGGGTGAGACAGCTGTTGAGGCAGTGGGTGAGGCAGCTGTTGAGGCAGCGATTGAGGCAGTGGTTGAGGCAGCTGTTGAGGCAGCGATTGAGGCAGCGATTGAGGCAGCGATTGAGGCAGTGGTTGAGGCAGCTGTTGAGGCAGCGATTGAGGCAGTGGGTGAGGCAGCTGTTGAGGCAGCAATGGTTGAGGCAGCTGTTGAGGCAGCGATTGAGGCAGTGGTTGAGGCAGCTGTTGAGGCAGCGATTGAGGCAGTGGGTGAGGCAGCTGTTGAGGCAGCTGTTGAGGCAGCTGTTGAGGCAGCGGTTGAGGCAGCGATTGAGGCAGTGGTTGAGGCAGCGGTTGAGGCAGTGGTATTTAATAACATACATGTTATTAATAATAATAATACATGTTATTAATAATATGTACTATTATTATTTATAACATATATGTTATTAAATACCACTGCCTCAACTGCTGAATTATTGTGAAATGTTTGGAAGAGCACGGAGACTAATGCTCACTCCAACATAAACAAAGCCACACTGACGATGTGTCAACCACTCCCTCGTATTTTTGTACAATTTCCTTCTTCAATTATATCGTATTATTATTATTATTATTATTATTATTATTATTATTACTATTGTTATTATTAGCAGTAGCAGAAATGCTTGATTCTTTGCTGTGTTCAAGAGTAAACACATGATGTCACCGTCCAATACCTGTCCGAATAGCCATTCCAATATGCAGTCATGAATGGGTTTACATTATTTATACTGTAGTTTAATAGCAAATAATGAACAAACAAAACACTCACCACACTGAGTGGTGGGAGGGCTGGCTGCCAGTTGCGGGGGTCGGAGGGAGGGTAGTAGGGACTCGCAGTGGTTGAGGAAGTGGTGGAGGCATTGGTGGAGTCTGTGGTATTTAATAACATACATGTTATTAAAGCATAACATGTATATTTTTAGTACAGTTTATGACGTTTTCATGTATTTTATGGTTGTTCACGGTTCAACAAGTTAAGGAAGCAGTATTGTATTATATTTCCCTACAATATATTGGGGCACCAAACATTCACGGTTTTTCAACATTCGCGAGGCTCTTGATCCCCTAACCCTCGCGAATGTTGAGGGAGACCTGTATATCAATTACACACAAATTTCAAAAGATGCCACTTTCCAAATAGGGTCCAGAATAAACAAGACACAGACATTCCTGGCACTAAAATAACATTTCCTCTGTTCATTAGTCACGTCCCCAGGCCTCTGTTATGTTTCTTTTGCTTTCCACTTTGAATTTTTATTCTCACAAAAAATAGAAGATTGACTGTTATGCAGACTACTGCATTAGTGTAGAAATGGTATAAATAATAACAGCGCACTTGTGAAAGAATATTAGACTCACCAGTTGATGTGTATTGGACACATGGCATGATTTGTTTACTTTTGAACATTTCTGCTAATTTGAACCCAATTTCAAGGTATGTACTTTTCATTGTGAAACCAATCAGAATCATTTCAATTTCTGTAATATGGCTTCCATTCTATAAAATGATACCTGGAAAACTAGAATACAACCATAAATACCATACGAAAATACACTGCACAGTCGCTGTTTTAAACCAAAAACACGGTCAGAGTTTTTTTTCTCATTATGCACTGTGTGCTGCAGGAATTTTTTTTATACTGTGCTCACTGACCACATAGACCCATTCTTTCATATGTAGGCCTACTAGCTTTCTCTCGCTTGATTTGAAGGGGCTAGAATTTATGCGTACTTGTATGGCACCAACCCTGAAAGGGTTAAATAAGCAATAGAGCTGTATGTACTGTATGTGCTAAAAAATGCACATACAGTACACACATTACTATCCTTAAAATATTTTCATCCTTAACTTATAGTAAGTGGTGAATATATTTATAGTAGGAAGTCTGAATGAATTAAGAATAGGTACAATTGAAAACTTCTGCATTAGCAAAATACTGTAAAGTGAAGCACTTTAAAGTGGGGCCCTCCTGTATAGTAAACCAGAGGAAGTGAAGACATTGGCAGCAGGAAATGCTTTAATACAACATTTTGCCCAAGACTGAGCAAATGAACACAACAAGGTCAGGCTTGGAGTAAGGCAACTCACATATGAGGTCATGAAATTGTAAGACCATGTTTAGGGGAAGTCAGGTATTAGTGGGAGCTCAGTAAGGGATAACGTGACAATTTTATTATTTATTTTATAAATTGTGGACGATGTGACACTAATTGTGGCCAATATATACATTCCACTGTTTTGCTCATTGGTTTTGGCAAGGTGGATCACTGCTGCTGCTTCCAAAATTCGGTGCTCGGGTCGTTGTTCTTCCCTAGTCCATTATTTGAGAATGGAGGTTATGATGGACTACAAATGAATTGTTAATTTTATTCCTCCTGCTGGCACATTTGTTCCTGAAGGCATTTCTGAAAGTCTCTTCCAGTTTTACTGATATAGATGTGATCACAACCACTACACAGTATGCTCTATAATCTGCTGTGCAAATATCTCTGGGTTTAGAGCTTCTGGTTATCTTTTTTAATAGTTTTGGTAGTAAGGACTGCTACATCCATGTTGGCTTTTATGACAGTTGGGGAGATGGTGATGGTAGTCTGTCCAGTGGGAAGGGCCAATAGTCTATTGATGTTAGTATCTTCTTGGGGTGTGGTTTGTATGTTTGCCCAAAATGCCTAGCCATGCTAGGTGTTCTAGTGGCCCCCTCTGTAATTATTATTTTACTACATGTAAACCACACAATAACCAAAATCTGTAAACCCTGCATTATAATCCTTATAGAGAATAAACTTTGATTTTTTTTATTTGATTTGATTTGATTCCTCATACATAGTACACCCCAAGAGGATACCAACAACGACACAGATGACACGTGGTCCTCCTCGCTGGACATTCTACCATCACCATCACCCGAGTTCTTCGAAAAGCCAACATGGATGTAGCAGTCTTTACCAGCAAAACAATTAAAAAAGATAACCAGAAGATCTAAACCCAGAACTATTTACACAATTATAGAGCATTTCATGTGGTGGTTGTGATCAATTTTACTTTAGTAAGACTGACAGAGACTTTCATACATGCTTTCAGGAACATAAATTTACTAGCAGGAGGAATAAATCCAGCAATGAATTTGTAGTCCATCATAACCTTCATTCATAAGAAGAACATAAGAAAGAAGGAACACTGCAGCAGGCCTACTGACCTATGTAAAGCAGGTCCATGTCACCCTCTGGCTTAGCCCAATGACCCACCTAGTCAGGTCACTTCCACTTAAGGAAGGAGCACGGCATCAGACCTAGTAGCACAAGCTAGTCAGGTCCAACTCACACCCACTCATGTATTTATCTAACCTATTTTTAAAACTACCCAACATTTTAGCCTCTGTAACTGTACTCGGGAGTTTGTTCCACTCATCCACAACTCTATTACCAAAACCAGTGCTTTCCTATAGTCTTCCTGAATCTGAATTTTTCCAACTTGAAACCATTGCTGTGAGTCCTGTCTTGGCTGGAAATTTTCTCAAGTAATAGACTGGGGAAGAGCACAACTGTTACACTACAGGAGCAACTGGGCCAGACAGAATTTTGGAAGCAGTAGCAGTTATCTGCCCTACCAAAACCATTGGGCACAATAGCAGAATGTACATGTTGGCCACATGTGTTGCCCACATTGTTCAGGATTTATATAATTATAAAAATTTGTCACTGTACCCCCCCTTTCTCTTTCCCCTTTTCACTTATATCTGACCTCACCTCACAGATGTACAACTACTAATGAAGCAAAACTTTTGTGGCAGGACTACCCAGAGAATATGCTTGCTCACCGTGACAACAAGCACTATGTTGAATGGTCACTGACAAGTGTAGCAGCATTACTTGCTACAAAGTTTCCAACACATCATATTTTTGTTGTCAAACCTAACAGGTAGGTTTAAAATGAATAGCTTGCTAGACTATACTTAACATTTTTGTGATAAAGCACACTTTTGTTCAATTAATCTATAATTAGTGCCTTATTCCTTCAGTAATTTCACTCTGAGTGGATGGCCACAGCAGCCAAGATTGTAGATGTACTTTATACGTATATTCTTCTTTCAACAAACTGGCTGTATCCCACTGAGGATATATATATATATATATATATATATATATTTATTATTATTATTATCACACCGGCCGATTCCCACCAAGGCAGGGTGGCCCGAAAAAGAAAAACTTTCACCATCATTCACTCCATCACTGTCTTGCCAGAAGGGTGCTTTACACTACAGTTTTTAAACTGCAACATTAACACCCCTCCTTCAGAGTGCAGGCACTGTACTTCCCATCTCCAGGACTCAAGTCCGGCCTGCCGGTTTCCCTGAATCCCTTCATAAATGTTACTTTGCTCACACTCCAACAGCACGTCAAGTATTAAAAACCATTTGTCTCCATTCACTCCTATCAAACACGCTCACGCATGCCTGCTGGAAGTCCAAGCCCCTCGCACACAAAACCTCCTTTACCCCCTCCCTCCAACCCTTCCTAGGCCGACCCCTACCCCGCCTTCCTTCCACTACAGACTGATACACTCTTGAAGTCATTCTGTTTCGCTCCATTCTCTCTACATGTCCGAACCACCTCAACAACCCTTCCTCAGCCCTCTGGACAACAGTTTTGGTAATCCCGCACCTCCTCCTAACTTCCAAACTACGAATTCTCTGCATTATATTCACACCACACATTGCCCTCAGACATGACATCTCCACTGCCTCCAGCCTTCTCCTCGCTGCAACATTCATCACCCACGCTTCACACCCATATAAGAGCGTTGGTAAAACTATACTCTCATACATTCCCCTCTTTGCCTCCAAGGACAAAGTTCTTTGTCTCCACAGACTCCTAAGTGCACCACTCACTCTTTTTCCCTCATCAATTCTATGATTCACCTCATCTTTCATAGACCCATCCGCTGACACGTCCACTCCCAAATATCTGAATACGTTCACATCCTCCATACTCTCTCCCTCCAATCTGATATTCAATCTTTCATCACCTAATCTTTTTGTTATCCTCATAACCTTACTCTTTCCTGTATTCACCTTTAATTTTCTTCTTTTGCACACCCTACCAAATTCATCCACCAATCTCTGCAACTTCTCTTCAGAATCTCCCAAGAGCACAGTGTCATCAGCAAAGAGCAGCTGTGACAACTCCCACTTTGTGTGTGATTCTTTATCTTTTAACTCCACGCCTCTTGCCAAGACCCTCGCATTTACTTCTCTTACAACCCCATCTATAAATATATTAAACAACCACGGTGACATCACACATCCTTGTCTAAGGCCTACTTTTACTGGGAAAAAATTTCCCTCTTTCCTACATACTCTAACTTGAGCCTCACTATCTTCGTAAAAACTCTTCACTGCTTTCAGTAACCTACCTCCTACACCATACACTTGCAACATCTGCCACATTGCCCCCCTATCTACCCTGTCATACGCCTTTTCCAAATCCATAAATGCCACAAAGACATCTTTAGCCTTATCTAAATACTGTTCACTTATATGTTTCACTGTAAACACCTGGTCCACACACCCCCTACCTTTCCTAAAGCCTCCTTGTTCATCTGCTATCCTATTCTCCGTCTTACTCTTAATTCTTTCAATTATAACTCTACCATACACTTTACCAGGTACACTCAACAGACTTATCCCCCTATAATTTTTGCACTCTCTTTTATCCCCTTTGCCTTTATACAAAGGAACTATGCATGCTCTCTGCCAATCCCTAGGTACCTTACCCTCTTCCATACATTTATTAAATAATTGCACCAACCACTCCAAAACTATATCCCCACCTGCTTTTAACATTTCTATCTTTATCCCATCAATCCCGGCTGCCTTACCCCCTTTCATTTTACCTACTGCCTCACGAACTTCCCCCACACTCACAACTGGCTCTTCCTCACTCCTACAAGATGTTATTCCTCCTTGCCCTATACACGAAATCACAGCTTCCCTATCTTCATCAACATTTAACAATTCCTCAAAATATTCCTTCCATCTTCCCAATACCTCTAACTCTCCATTTAATAACTCTCCTCTCCTATTTTTAACTGACAAATCCATTTGTTCTCTAGGCTTTCTTAACTTGTTAATCTCACTCCAAAACTTTTTCTTATTTTCAACAAAATTTGTTGATAACATCTCACCCACTCTCTCATTTGCTCTCTTTTTACATTGCTTCACCACTCTCTTAACTTCTCTCTTTTTCTCCATATACTCTTCCCTCCTTGCATCACTTCTACTTTGTAAAAACTTCTCATATGCTAACTTTTTCTCCCTTACTACTCTCTTTACATCATCATTCCACCAATCGCTCCTCTTCCCTCCTGCACCCACTTTCCTGTAACCACAAACTTCTGCTGAACACTCTAACACTACATTTTTAAACCTACCCCATACCTCTTCGACCCCATTGCCTATGCTCTCATTAGCCCATCTATCCTCCAATAGCTGTTTATATCTTACCCTAACTGCCTCCTCTTTTAGTTTATAAACCTTCACCTCTCTCTTCCCTGATGCTTCTATTCTCCTTGTATCCCATCTACCTTTTACTCTCAGTGTAGCTACAACTAGAAAGTGATCTGATATATCTGTGGCCCCTCTATAAACATGTACATCCTGAAGTCTACTCAACAGTCTTTTATCTACCAATACATAATCCAACAAACTACTGTCATTTCGCCCTACATCATATCGTGTATACTTATTTATCCTCTTTTTCTTAAAATATGTATTACCTATAACTAAACCCCTTTCTATACAAAGTTCAATCAAAGGGCTCCCATTATCATTTACACCTGGCACCCCAAACTTACCTACCACACCCTCTCTAAAAGTTTCTCCTACTTTAGCATTCAAGTCCCCTACCACAATTACTCTCTCACTTGGTTCAAAGGCTCCTATACATTCACTTAACATCTCCCAAAATCTCTCTCTCTCCTCTGCATTCCTCTCTTCTCCAGGTGCATACACGCTTATTATGACCCACTTCTCGCATCCAACCTTTACTTTAATCCACATAATTCTTGAATTTACACATTCATATTCTCTTTTCTCCTTCCATAACTGATCATTTAACATTACTGCTACCCCTTCCTTTGCTCTAACTCTCTCAGATACTCCAGATTTAATCCCATTTATTTCCCCCCACTGAAACTCTCCTACCCCCTTCAGCTTTGTTTCGCTTAGGGCCAGGACATCCAACTTCTTTTCATTCATAACATCAGCAATCATCTGTTTCTTGTCATCCGCACTACATCCACGCACATTTAAGCAACCCAGTTTTATAAAGTTTTTCTTCTTCTCTTTTTTAGTAATTGTATACAGGAGAAGGGGTTACTAGCCCATTGCTCCCGGCATTTTAGTCGCCTCATACGACACGCATGGCTTACGGAGGAAAGATTCTTTTCCACTTCCCCATGGACAATAGAAGAAATAAAAAAGAACAAGAGCTATTTAGAAAAAGGAGAAAAACCTAGATGTATGTATATATATATATGCATGTGCGTGTCTGTGAAGTGTGACCAAAGTGTAAGTAGGAGTAGCAAGATATCCCTGTTATCTTAGCGTGTTTATGAGACAGAAAAAGAAACCAGCAATCCTACCATCATGCAAAACAGTTACAGGTTTTTGTTTCACAGTCATCTGGCAGGACGGTAGTACTTCCCTGGGTGGTTGCTGTCTACCAACCTACTACCTCTATATATATATATATATATATATATATATATTTATTTATTTATATATTTATTTATTTATATATATATATATATATATATATATATATATATATATATATATATATATATATATATATATATTTATATATATATATATATATTTATATTTATATATTTATTTATTTATTTATTTATTTATTTATTTATTTATTCTTCTTCTTTCAACACATCGGCCATATCCCACCAAGGCAGGGTGGCCCAAAAGGAAAAACGAAAGTTTCTCCTTTTACATTTAGTAATATATACAGGAGAAGGGGTTACTAGCCCCTTGCTCCTGGCATTTTAGTCGCCTCTTACAACACGCATGGCTTACGGAGGAAGAATTCTGATCCACTTCCCCATGGAGAATATATATATATATATATATATATATATATATATATATATATATATATATATATATATATATATATATATATATATATATATATATATATATATATATATATATATCCAACCTCTCCTCGCTTAACAACAAGGTTCTCTTCCTAAGAGTAGATCGGTAAGTAAATTGGTTGTTAAGCGAGGAGCATGCTATACTGGTAGTGGGTTTGTGTCAACCATCTTTAGATTTTTTTTTTAATGTCACCTTTGCACTATTTATAACATTTCTGGTACATGTATATTTTTAAATGTTTTTAGAGTAGTGTACTGTATATTGTAATAAACAGAATAGAGGAAATCAGCTCTGATATACATTATTTAGGTATGCATACTGGTCAGAGAGCCTGTTGTAAGTCCAAGTCATTGGTAAACGAGTACATCGCTAAGTGAGGAGAGGCTGTATTGTAATAAAAAGAATAGAGGAAATCAGCTGTATTACAGTAGGGCCCCATTTATGTGGCAGGTTAGGTTCCAGGCTACCCCCGTAAAGCGGAAATCTCCGTAAAGTGGAACACCCTTTTTTTCCACTTATAAATGCATAGAAATTAAATTATGGGGAATCAAGTACAAAATGGGAATTGACACAGTTACTTTTTGCTGATGATACTATGCTCATGGGAGATTCTAAAGAAAAATTGCAAAGGTTAGTGGATGAGTTTGGGAGTGTGTGTAAAGGTAGAAAGTTGAAAGTGAACATAGAAAAGAGTAAGGTGATGAGGGTATCAAATGATTTAGATAAAGAGAAATTGGATATCAAATTGGGGAGGAGGAGTATGGAAGAAGTGAATGTTTTCAGATACTTGGGAGTTGACGTGTCGGCGGATGGATTTATGAAGGATGAGTTAATCATAGCATTGATGAGGGAAAAAAGGTGAGTGGTGCGTTGAGGTATATGCGGAGACAAAAAACGTTATCTATGGAGGCAAAGAAGGGAATGTATGAAAGTATAGTAGTACCAACACTCTTATATGGGTGTGAAGCTTGGGTTGTGAATGCAGCAGCAAGGAGGCGGTTGGAGGCAGTGGAGATGTCCTGTCTAAGGGCAATGTGTGGTGTAAATATTATGCAAAAAATTCGGAGTGTGGAAATTAGGAGAAGATGTGGAGTTAATAAAAGTATTAGTCAGAGGGCTGAAGAGGGGTTGTTGAGGTGGTTTGGTCATTTAGAGAGAATGGATCAAGGTAGAATGACATGGAGAGCGTATAAATCTGTAGGGGAAGGAAGGCGGGGTAGGGGTCGTCCTCGAAAAGATTGGAGGGAGGGGGTAAAGGAGGTTTTGTGGGCGAGGGACTTGGACTTCCAGCAAGCGTGCGTGAGCGTGTTAGATAGGAATGAATGGAGACAAATGGTATTTGGGACCTGACGATCTGTTGGAGTGTGAGCAGGGTAATATTTAGTAGAGGGATTCATGGAAACCGGTTATTTTTATATAGCCGGACTTGAGTTCTGGAAATGGGAAGTACAATGCCTGCACTCTAAAGGAGGGGTTTGGGATATTAGCAGTTTGGAGGGATATGTTGTGTATCTTTATAGGTATATGCTTCTAAACTGTTGTGTTCTAAGCACCTCTGCAAAAACAGTGATTATGTGTGAGTGAGGTGAAAGTGTTGAATGATGATGAAAGTATTTTCTTTTTGGGGATTTTCTTTCTTTTTTGGGTCACCCTGCCTCGGTGGGAGGCGGCCGACTTGTTAAAAAAAAATATATAAAAAAAATTTGTGCTGTGGAAGCTAGTGTGGGACCTACACATTTGACTACAATAAATACTCACCTCACCTTACATTAAGACTACAAATATTTTAATGTAAGTAATGAGTGTACTGTGTGTGCAATTTAGTTTTTATTGCTTTTTAATACCTAGTTACAGTAGACCGTCATTTAGCATGCGTTTAGTTGACATGATTTGGGTATAGCACAATTGAAGAATTGTGGCACAATTTTATGTAACACACAGTAAAATTAATTTAACATGGTTCAGTTTGCAGGAAGGAAAAAAAATTCTCTTTTCCTCAAGCGGCTGCCTTGTTGTGGATCAGCTGGGGAAAGCTCCTGCCATCTCCTGCCACTCCCTGACATCACCCCACCATCCCAACATTCGTACTTCATACGCTTCCAGTCTTTCTCTACTACAAGCTAGCTCTGTTTGTGAATTGTGTTTTGATCTTTTAATTACTATATCTTGTATCTGCCAAGCAATCATGACTCCCAGTAGGCATACCAGTGTTGCTGAAAGTGGCAAGAAAAGGTATAAGTATTTAAGCCTTAGAATTAACAAAGAAAACAAAGATATTAGACAAGAGATAACCTGTGGCATAATGAAGTGTTACTTTGTACACACAAAAAGAGGTAAACATAAGTTTGTGCGACTGACTGACTGACTGACTGAATGACTAAATGACTTGAATGAATAGCTTACTGACTTGACTGAATAACTTACTTGACTGACTGAATGACTTGACTGACTGAATGACTTGACTGACTTACTGAATGACTTGACTGACTTACTGAATAACTTGACCAACTGAATAATTTGACCAACTGAATGACTCGACTGAAAGTTAGACACTCCAGTACAACCATCAACTTCAGTACCAGAACCTCTACCATCCACCTCAGCCCAGTAGGACCACAACATAACTCTCCACTCTCTTCACAGTCATCCACAAACACTAGCACCACAATTTAAGGTATGAAATACTACTATTTCTGCTACATTTGTAATCTTAAGAAGTAAAAACAACATAATACAGCACAATAATGAACTACAATTGCATATTCACTTTTATTTTTGTAAGAGGTGGAGGCCTAAAAAAAAGTTGTTTGGCTTTGTTGGGGTTCTCAGAAACATAACCCTATTTTTCTCACAAGTTCTTCAGTTCATCTAACACGGTTTTACCTAGCACGGCATTTTCAGGAACGTAACTACCATGTTAACCCCTTGACTGTTGCAACCCCCAATCCTGAGGTGTCTCCTGGTGTTGCAAAATTTAAAAAAAAAAAAAATTCTTATGAAATGATAATCTTTTCCCGATTGTAATGACACCAAAAAAAACAAAACTTGATGGAAAACTGACGGAATTACGCTCTCGCGAAGTTAGCGACCTCGGTGATATTTAAAAATTGGCGGTTTTGCCCACCTTGAGCCCTATTTTCAGCTAATTCTGTTGTTCCAGTCGCCCAAACTCATAGCTATTTCTTTAGAACTCCTTTCTTTCTATCGATTGAATACAAGACGCTGCCCATTTACCGATTTCAAGTACCCAATAACATGGTTAGAAATTTGCAATTTGGCCAGTTTCACGAAAATAAAAAAATGTGACAATTTCAAAATACAGTCCAGAATGAACAATGCAGACATTCCTGGCTCTAAAATAACATTTTCTTTGTTCATCAGTCACGTCTCCGGGCCCCTCTGATATTACTCTTGCTTTCCATTTTTAATTTTTATTCAAATAAAAAATAGAAGATTTACTGTTATGCAGACTACTGCAATACTGTAATAATTGTACAAATAATGTAAACCCATTCATGACTGCATATTGGAATGGCTACTTGGACATTTATTGGACAATGACATATGTTTACTTTTGAACATCGGCAAAAATCAAACATTTCCCCTACATTGAGCTCCATTTCCAGGTTCTTTTTATAGTAAAACCAATCAAAATCACATCTATTTCTATAATATGTTTTCCATTCTAACAAATGAGACCAAGAAAACAAGAATACAGCCATAAATACTATACGAAAATAGACCACAAATTCAGCATTTTAATTAAAAAAAACTGTTGTAGTTTTTTTTCTCATTATGCACTACGTGCTCCAGGATTTTTTTTGTATGGTGCACACTGACCACACAGACCCATTCTCTCACATGTGGGCCTACCAGCTTTCTCCTGTTTGATTTGAAGCCGCTAGAATTTATGAGTATATACATACGTCAAACACGGTACCTCGTAAGACGTATATATATGACTGAAACAGTCAAAGGGTTAAATGACGCTCTACTGTATATTGCTAACTTAATTTTTTTTTTTTTTTTTTTTTTTTCAACAAGTCGGCCGTCTCCCACCGAGGCAGGGTGACCCAAAAAAGAAAGAAAATCCCCAAAAAGAAAATACTTTCATCATCATTCAACACTTTCACCACACTCGCACATTATCACTGTTTTTGCAGAGGTGCTCAGAATACAACAGTCTAGAAGCATACACATATAAAGATACACAACATATCCCTCCAAACTGCCAATATCCCAAACCCCTCCTTTAAAGTGCAGGCATTGTACTTCCCATTTCCAGGACTCAAGTCCGACTATATGAAAATAACCGGTTTCCCTGAATCCCTTCACTAAATATTACCCTGCTCACACTCCAACAGATCGTCAGGTCCCAAGTACCATTCGTCTCCATTCACTCCTATCTAACACGCTCATGCACGCTTGCTGGAAGTCCAAGCCCCTTACCCACAAAACCTCCTTTACCCCCTCTCTCCAACCCTTTCGAGGACGACCCCTACCCCGCCTTCCTTCCCCTATAGATTTATATGCTTTCCATGTCATTCTACTTTGATCCATTCTCTCTAAATGACCAAACCACCTCAACAACCCCTCTTCTGCCCTCTGACTAATACTTTTATTAACTCCACACCTTCTCCTAATTTCCACACTCCGAATTTTCTGCATAATATTTACACCACACATTGCCCTTAAACAGGACATCTCCACTGCCTCCAACCGTCTCCTCGCTGCTGCATTTACCACCCAAGCTTCACACCCATATAAGAGTGTTGGTACTACTATACTTTCATACATTCCCTTCTTTGCCTCCATAGATAACGTTTTTTGACTCCACATATACCTCAACGCACCACTCACCTTTTTTCCCTCATCAATTCTATGATTAACCTCATCCTTCATAAATCCATCCGCCGACACGTCAACTCCCAAGTATCTGAAAACATTCACTTCTTCCATACTCCTCCTCCCCAATTTGATATCCAATTTTTCTTTATCTAAATCATTTGACACCCTCATCACCTTACTCTTTTCTATGTTCACTTTCAACTTTCTACCTTTACACACATTCCCAAACTCATCCACTAACCTTTGCAATTTTTCTTTAGAATCTCCCATAAGCACAGTATCATCAGCAAAAAGTAACTGTGTCAATTCCCATTTTGAATTTGATTCCCCATAATTTAATCCCACCCCTCTCCCAAACACCCTAGCATTTACTTCCTTAACAACCCCATCTATAAATATATTAAACAACCATGGTGACATTACACATCCCTGTCTAAGACCTACTTTTACCGGGAAATAGTCTCCCTCTCTTCTACACACCCTAACCTGAGCCTCACTATCTTCATAAAAACTCTTTACAGCATTTAATAACTTACCACCTATTCCATATACTTGCAACATCTGCCACATTGCTCCTCTATCCACTCTATCATATGCCTTTTCTAAATCCATAAATGCAATAAAAACTTCCCTACCTTTATCTAAATACTGTTCACATATATGCTTCAATGTAAACACTTGATCTACACATCCCCTACCCACTCTGAAACCTCCTTGCTCATCCGCAATCCTACATTCTGTCTTACCTCTAATTCTTTCAATTATAACCCTACCGTACACTTTTCCTGGTATACTCAGTAAGCTTATTCCTCTATAATTTTTACAGTCTCTTTTGTCCCCTTTCCCTTTATATAAAGGGACTATACATGCTCTCCGCCAATCCCTAGGTACCTTCCCCTCTTTCATACATTTATTGAACAAAAGTACCAACCACTCCAACACTATATCCCCCCCTGCTTTTAACATTTCTGTCATGATCCCATCAGTACCAGCTGCTTTACCCCCTTTCATTTTACGTAATGCCTCACGTACCTCCCCCACACTTACATTCTGCTCTTCTTCACTCCTAAAAGATGGTATACCTCCCTGACCAGTGCATGAAATTACTGCCTCTGTTTCTTCCTTAACATTTAAAAGTTCCTCAAAATATTCTCGCCATCTACCTAATACCTCCATCTCCCCATCTACTAACTCCCCTACTCTGTTTTTAACTGACAAATCCATATTTTCCCTTGGCTTTCTTAACTTGTTTAACTCACTCCAAAATTTTTTCTTATTTTCATTAAAATTTCTTGACAGTGCCTCTCCCACTCTATCATCTGCTCTCCTTTTGCACTCTCTCACCACTCTCTTTACCTTTCTTTTACTCTCCATATATTCTGCTCTTCTTATAACACTTCTGCTTTGTAAAAACCTCTCATAAGCTACCTTTTTCTCTTTTATCACACCCTTTACTTCATCATTCCACCAATCACTCCCCTTTCCTCCTGCACCCACCCTCCTATAACCACAAACTTTTGCCCCACATTCTAATACTGCATTTTTAAAACTATTCCAACCCTCTTCAACCCCCCCATTACTCATCTTTGCACTATCCCACCTTTCTGCCAATAGTCGCTTATATCTCGCCCGAACTTCCTCCTCCCTTAGTTTATACACTTTCACCTCCCTCTTACTTGTTGTTGCCACCTTCCTCTTTTCCCATCTACCTCTTACTCTAACTGTAGCTACAACTAAATAATGATCCGATATATCAGTTGCCCCTCTATAAACATGTACATCCTGGAGCCTACCCATCAACCTTTTATCCACCAATACATAATCTAATAAACTACTTTCATTACGTGCTACATCATACCTTGTATATTTATTTATCCTCTTTTTCATAAAATATGTATTACTTATTACCAAATTTCTTTCTACACATAGCTCAATTAAAGGCTCCCCATTTACATTTACCCCTGGCACCCCAAATTTACCTACTACTCCCTCCATAACATTTTTACCCACTTTAGCATTGAAATCCCCAACCACCATTACTCTCACACTTGATTCAAAACTCCCCACGCATTCACTCAACATTTCCCAAAATCTCTCTCTCTCCTCTACACTTCTCTCTTCTCCAGGTGCATACACGCTTATTATAACCCACTTTTCACATCCAATCTTTATTTTACTCCACATAATCCTTGAATTAATACATTTATAGTCCCTCTTTTCCTGCCATAGCTTATCCTTCAACATTATTGCTACTCCTTCTTTAGCTCTAACTCTATTTGAAACCCCTGACCTAATCCCATTTATTCCTCTCCATTGAAACTCTCCCACCCCCTTCAGCTTTGTTTCACTTAAAGCCAGGACATCCAGCTTCTTCTCATTCATAACATCCACAATCATCTCTTTCTTATCATCTGCACAACATCCACGCACATTCAGACTTCCCACTTTGACAATTTTCTTCTTCTTATTCTTTTTAGTAATCTTTACAGGAAAAGGGGTTACTAGCCCATTGTTCCCGGCATTTTAGTTGACTTTTACAACACGCATGGCTTACGGAGGAAAGATTCTTATTCCACTTCCCCATGGATATAAAAGGAAAATTAATAAGACCAAGAACTATTAAGATAAAATCAAAGAAAACTCAGATGAGTGTGTATGAATAAATGTGTATATGTATGTGTAGTGTGACCCAAGTGTAAGTAGAAGTAGCAAGACATGCCCGCAATCTTGCATATTTATGAGACAGACAAAAGACACCAGCAATCCTACCATCATGTAAAACAATTACAGGCTTTCGTTTTACACTCACTTGGCAGGACGGTAGTACCTCCCTGGGTGGTTGCTGTCTACCAACCTACTACTACTATAAACTTGTTTTTTGGCATTTATATGCATTTATAAGTGGAAAAAGGGCATTTCGCTTTACAGCGATTTCCACTTTACGGTGGGAGCCTGGAACCCAACCTGCCATATAAGTGGAGCCCTACTATACAGTAGTATCATTCTGGAAATATATCTCCTCAAGCACCTTATGTACAGTATCTACAGCCAACATAGTAACCCCTTCTCCTATATACATTACTAAATTTAAAAAGAGAAATTTTTGCTTTTTTTTTTTAGGTCACCTTGCCTCGGTGGAATATGGTCGGTTTGTTGAAAAAAAAATTTGTAATGGGATCCTTTTCTGTCTCCCACCCAAAAAAAATGCTGATTTCACTGCTTATATTCTTGTGCGCAAACTTCAGTGTTTGCTTGCTACTTCTGTTGTTGTCTCCTGCTTTCTCAGATTTGTATGCATGCTGGGGCATTCCTTATTATCTCCCCTCTTTAGAAAAGGAGAAATCTAAAAGGAAACAGCATAGATTATTGGTACTGATCTTCATATAGAAACTGGAAGAAATTTATAAATTTCCTAAAGATATAGTTGTGACATGTTTGGTTATTTCAGGATGGAAAGGAAAACCTTCAGCTGCTTTGATAACTTTGTGGAAAGCAATAGTGTGGGTGCACCAACGCACCAGCCTGGCACTGCAGCTACAACTCATCTTGCCTTCCTTATATCAGAAGGACTTAAGAAAGTACAATTTAGAAAGGGCTACCACTTACCTGAGGAAACTGATGATGGTATTTTACCACATCCACATTTGCAGAGTAATGAAGAACAAGACTTGCAGCAGTGCACAAAAGAGACCTCAACATGCTTTCAACAAAACTCTGATGCTAACTCATCTGATGAATCTAATGTTGAAATAAATGACATAACACTTATTGGCTTCAGCAAAGGATGTGTTGTATTGAATCAGTTAATAACAGAATTCCATTCAATGACTACTGTTAAGAAATTAGAAGATCAAGTTCACAAAAACTTTATAAGCAAGGTAAGTGATTTTTTATTTCATACATTTCCATATAATTTATTCCCCTTTTGTTCTCCATTTTATGGTCTACCTGAAGCTCACAACTTGGAAGTCCTCTGTGCCCCATTAACCCCTTGACTGTCACAACCCCCAATCCTGAAGTGTCTCCTGGTGTCGCAAAATTTAAAAAAAAAAAAAAAAAAATTTCTTCTTATGAAATGATAGAGAATCTTTTCCTGATTGTAATGACACCAAAAACACAAAATTTGATGGAAAACTGATGGAATTACGCTCTCGCGAAGTTAGCAACCTCGGCGATATTTACAAATTGGCAATTTCGCCCACTTTGACCCCTATTTTCGGCTAATTCCATTATTCCAGTCGACCAAACTCATAGCTATTTCTTTAGAACTCCATTTTTTCTATCGATTGAGTACAAGAAACTGCCCCTTTACCGATTTCAACTACCCAATAACATGGTCAGAAATTTGCAATTTGGCCAATTTCACGAAAATTAAAAAATATGACAATTTCAAAATACAGTCCAGAATGAAAAATGCAGACATTCCTGGCTCTAAAATAACATTTTCTTTGTTCATCAGTCACGTCTCCAGGCTCCTTTGATATTACTCTTGCTTTCTATTTTTAATTTTTATTCAAACAAAAAATAGAAGATTTACTGTTATGCAGACTACTGCAATACTGTAATAATTGTATAAACAACATTAACCCATTGACGACTGCATATTAGAATGGCTAGTTCGACATTTATTGGATAATAACATCATTTGTTTACTTTTGAACATCGGCAAAATCAAACATTTCCCCTATTTTGAGCTCCATTTCCAGGTTCTTTTTATAGTAAAATCAATCAAAATCACCTCTATTTCTATAATATGTTTTCCATTCTATCAAATGAGACCAAGAAAACGAGAATACAACCATAAATACTATACGAAAATAGACCACAAAATCGGCATTTTAATTAAAAAAAATGGTCTGTTTTTTCTTTTCATTATGCACTGCATGCTCCAGGATTTTTTTTTATATGGTGCACACTGACCACACAGACCCATTCTCTCACATGTGGGCCTACCAGCTTTCTCAGCTTGATTTGAAGCCGCTAGAATTTATGAGTATATATACGTCAAACACGGTACCTCGTAAGACGTATGTATACGACGTCGACAGTCAAAGGGTTAATACATTTTTTTCCTATAGGCTCTCTCATCCTCTTGCCTTTTAGCTTAATAAATTTTTTTTAGAAATTTTAGCATACAAACAGAGGTACAAAAAATGCAGGTAAGAGCAGCATGCCAAAGCCACTTATATGCATAGCATTACGGGCTGGCTTAAAATTAACTTAAGATTAACTAAGCAATGATGAAATCAGTGATAAGACATTATTGTAAACAGATAACTATAAAATACAAATGAGTATTACAAAGACAGGTCCTATGGTTGCATGCATTGCTGTACATTCAGTAGAATGGAGTATTCTGTTAGGTAGTGTATTTAAAAAAATAACAAAGTTAGGTTTAACATTTGTGTGATATAATTGTGAGGAACATTTAGGATATACAATTTATATGGTTCAGTTATTCAGTATTTATTTGGTTTTGAGTGAGTAAGTGAACTTTGAGAAGAGACTTGAATTTATAAACAGGTAGTGTTTCTTTTATATTTACAGGTAATGAATTCCAGATTTTAGGGCCTTTTATGTGCATTGAGTTTTTGCATAGCGTGAGATGGACACGAGGAACATCAAAGAGTGATCTGTGCCTTGTATTATGGTCATGTGTTCTGTTGAGGTTGGCAAGGAGATGTTTGAGGGGAGGGTTAATATCAGAGTTAAGTGTTCTATGTATGTAATAAGTGCAATAATAAGTATGGAGGTTTTGTATGGTGAGTAGGTTGAGTGTTTTGAATATTGGTGGAGTGTGCTGCCTGTAGTGAGAATTTATCATTCTAACTGCAGCCTTTTGTTGGGTAATTAGTGGTCTGAGATGGTTAGTTGTTGTTGAGCCCCATGCACAAATTCCATAGGTGAGATAGGGGTAAATAAGAGAGTGATAAAGGGCCAGGAGGGCTGACTGTGGAACATAGTACCGTATCTTCGATAGTATGCCTACAGTCTTGGAAATTTTCTTAGAAATTTGTTGTATATGTGTATGAAATTTGAGTCTATTATCGAGGTGGATTCCTAAGAATTTTCCCTCTGTTAGCTTTGTGATAGGTGATCCGTTTATCGTTATGTTAAGAGGTACATCTGTAGCTCTGCTACCAAACTGAATGAAGTAGGTTTTGTCAATGTTTAGTGTAAGTTTGTTAGTCCTCATCCAGGTAGATATTTTCTGTAATTTGGTGTTTACAGTATTGGCTAGCGTGACTGGGCTCGGGTGAGAGAAGACGTATGTGGTGTCATCTGCAAAAAGTGTGGGTTTGAGTAATTGCGAAGCATTTGGTAGGTCATTTATGTATAGGAGAAAGAGAAGAGGGCCAAGGACACTTCCCTGTGGGACACCAACTGTAATTGGTTGTGCGGAAGAGCTTGCCCCATTTGCGTACACATATTGGCTTCTGTTGCTGAGGTAAGACTTGAGGTAGTTGAGGGAGTGCCCTCTAATACCATAGTGTGACAATTTTACGTGGAGCAAGTCATGGTCAACTGTATCAAAAGCTTTATGTAAGTCAATGAAGATCCCCAGTGGGACTTCTTTTTTCTCTATTGCAGTGTATATATGTTCTGGCATGTGTATAATAGTATCATTAGTATTTTTATTAGGCCTGAATCCAAATTGGCAGGGATTGAGAATGTTATGGGAGATGAGGTAGGAGTGGATTCGTTTATGAATTAATTTTTTGAAGATTTTTGAGAGAGGGTGTAAATTGGATATTGGCCTATAGTTATTCAACTCTGTTTGGTCTCCTCCTTTATGGATCAGGGTGACCCTTGCTATTTTGAGAACTGTAGGGAAGGTGGAGGATTCAGTGGATTTGTTAAAGAGTGTTGCAATGATTGGTGATAGTACTTGTGACGCTTTTTTGTATATAAAGGGTGGTAAGGTATTTAAATCTCCTGCCTTGTTTTTCAGTGCGTTGATAATAAGGGAGACTTCGTATGGGTTAGTCGGAGCTAGGAACAGTGTGTTCGGGTAGTTGCCAGTGAGGTAGTCATTTGGTGGGGTATCTGAGTTTGGGATATTATTGGCAAGGTTTTGACCTATAGTGGAGAAGAAATCATCGAGTCTGTTTGCTGTTTCTGTTGGTGGGAGTTGGGGTTCATTGATTTTGCTAATTTTATTTCGCTATGTCGTGATATCTTTTTTGTTCCCAGAATTTCTGATAGGGTCTTCCAGGTCTTTTTTATATCACCTCGTAAGTTGGATAATCTGTTCTCATAATACAATTTTTTTGCCCTTCTTATCAGGCTGGTTAGGATTGACGAGTAACATTTTGTTTGGTCTCTGGTTATGTGACCCATTCTGTACTGTTTTTCATATCGGTGTTTTGTATTTATGGATTTGAGAATGCTGGGTGTTAGCCAGGGACTGTTCAATCTCTTAGCTGTCATCTGTTTAGTTTTTTTAGGGCAGTGCTTGTTATAAAGGTATTGGGTCTTTTTTAGAAAATTATTAAAACATTCGTCAATATCTGTGTAGATTTCTAGCTCAGTGTGCCAGTCAATGTTTGTTACTGCTGTTGTGAAGTTATTAATGGCTGCCTCATTGTGAAGTCTGAAGGTGACTTTAGTAGTGTCTTGGGGTATTTTACCAAGAGTTGTTATGAGGAAAGTAGGGTAGTGGTCTGTGGTATTATCTGTAATTATGCCTGATTTTAAAGGGGATATGGTGTTGGTCCAGATGTGGTCAAGTAGGGAAACACTAGTCTCTGTAACTCTTGTAGGTTTTGTTACTGTTGGTAGCAACATGCAGTTACTCATTGTGTTTGTGAATTCAGTAACGTGTGGGTCCTGGTCTTGCAGGAGATTTATATTGAAGTCACCTGAGAGTAGTAAGTGATCTTTGTTCATGCGTGCATCAGTTATCATACTTCCTAGGTTTTGACTAAATTGGCTAATGTTTGATTGTGGAATTCTGTAGATGTTTATCACTGTGAGAGGTTTTTGTAGGTATTTGGATTTGAATTTAGCTATTATATATTCCCCATGTTCATCCCTTGTGCAAGTATTAGTGATACATTCTAGTTGGTCTGAGTAGTATATAGCTGTGCCACCCCCTTGTTGGTCTGGCCTACAGTTGTGTATGGCTCTGTAACCAGGAATGGCATAGACATCTGTAGTATCAGGCTTTAGCCAGGTTTCAGTTAGTGTAATAATGGACATATTGGCATGCAAGAAATTTAGTAATGCTAGGAGGTCATCATAATGCTTGCTTAAAGATCTGATATTGTAGTTAAAGATAGTTATGTTGTTATGTTGTTTTTTATTTTTTAATTTTTGCTGCTGCACAACTTGCTCACTCTCAGGACATCATTGAAGGAGTGCAGCCACAGTCCACTTGTAAAATATTAATTTTCAATGTAGTGTTTCTTTTTTGTCACAAGTGTCCCTCTTGATTTCTTAGATTAGGGGAAACATTAAGCCCATGTGGGTTACACAGCACCTGGAGAGTTGGAGTTAATCAAGTTTGACCCAAGTAAGGGAAGGGTAGCTCTGCTTCTGTATATCAAGAACCATTCAAGACACTTCTCTGCCTCTTTTTTTTCCTGGAAGGGTCATTTTTTTTAGAGATAGTCACTGAGGGCTATGTCATCTCTGTTCCTGCTGTTAACTTTCTTGATCCCATGATCAGTGAACTTAGTGACCAGGTCTCATGCCTCATAAGTTGGAAAGTAAATATAGGAATAAGAGCTCCTGTATCAAGAAAAACAGGAAAGCAAAGATACATGTTAATGACGAGAATGAAAATCTGTCCTGCTAGTGCCTTTTCTTTCCATTGTAAATACTGTTTTGAGATGCATGATGTTACTATGATGAGCAAATGAGAGTGTGGGTGAGATGTTATCAACAAATTTTGTTGAAAATAAGAAAAAGTTTTGGAGTGAGATTAATAAGTTGAGGAAGCCTAGGGAACAAATGGATTTGTCAATTAAAAATAGGAGAGGAGAGTTATTAAATGGAGAGTTAGAGGTATCGGGATGATGGAGGGAATATTTTGAGGAATTGTTAAATGTTGATGAAGATAGGGAAGCGGTGATTTCATGTATTGGGCAAGGAGGAATAACATCTTGTAGGAGTGAGGAAGAGCCAGTTGTGAGTGTGGGGGAAGTTTGTGAGGCAGGGGTAGAATGAAAGGTAAGGTAGCTGGGATTGATGGGATAAAGATAGAAATGTTAAAAGCAGGAGGGGATATAGTTTTGAAGTGGTTGGTGATATTATTTAATAAATGTAAAACCATGCTGAGATCCATTAATCAATTTATGCCTTTCAAGATGGCTACGAATTGCCTCGGCATAAATTTTCCCACTGTTAAGGTAAGGCTTATTGGTCTATAGTTTGAAGCTAAGGACCTGTCACCTGCCTTGTAAATAGGTATTACATTTGCCATTTTCCACATGTCTGGCACTATGCCAGTTTGTAGTGATATATTGAAAAGATTAGCCAAAGGTATGCTAAGTTCCTCTTTACATTCCTTTAATACCCTTGCAAACAGTTCATCAGGGCCTGGGGATTTGTTAGGTTTTAATTTCTCTATCTCTCTGAGGACCATGTTACTAGTTACTCCAATCGCGCATGGTTTATTATCATCCTGTTCTACATAATGTATCATTTCTGGAATTTCGCTAGTATCTTCCTGAGTAAAAACTGAAGAGGAAGTAAGTGTTGAAAAGTTCACACATTTCCTTATCACTGTCAGTAATCTAACCTGAGTTATTCTTAAATGGGCCTATCTTGTCCCTAATCTTACTTCTGTATACCTGAAAGAACCCTTTTGGGTTAGTCTTTGAATTTCTTGCGACTTTAGCCTCATAATCCCGTTTTGCTTTTCTTATTCCTTTATTTTTTTTTTCTCTCTCTCTCTCTCATTGAATATATATTGATTTCTTAACTGCCCATCCCCTCTTTTGATATGCCTATATGTGCATCTCTTTTTGACCAGTGAGATGTTTTAATCTATTGTTTATTTGGAATTATTTTTGTTAGATCTAATTTCTCTACTCGGAATAAAAGTTGTCTGGGCATCTAGCACTATGCTCTGAAACACATCATGTTGGCAACCAGCACCAGCTACCTGACCCATAGTCAGGTCATCCCAATTTAGCCCACCCAGGTAATTTCTCAGTCCCGTGAAGTCAGCCAATCAGAAGTCTGGAACAGGGACTTGATTGCAGTTATCTGGGTAATTCCATGATATATTGAAAGTAAGTGATTTGTGATTGCTTTCCCCAAGCTCATCATTAACCTCAAGATTATTAACTAGTGATTCTTTGTTGACTAGAACCAAGTCAAGCAGGTTGTTTCCTCTAGTTGGTTGTGTCACAAACTGTTTTAAAAAGTAATGCTGAACTGTATCAAGAAAGTCACTAGACTCAAGATTTTTTGTCACATTGTTCTAATCAATTTGTCTAAAGTTAAAATGTCCCATTAACACAACATTTTCATATCTAGATGCTTTATGAATTTCATCCCATAGCAGCCTACTGCACTCCCTATCAAGGTTTGGGAGCCTATAAATCACGCCCAAAATTAATTTTTCACGACTTTTGAGAAACCGTAGCCAAACGGATTTTGTGTCTGATGTTTCTAATCTTGTATCTTGTCTAACACAACAATGTAAATTATCTCTGACATACATTGCCACTCCACCACCCTTCATGTTGACCCTATCAATGTGGAATAGTTTATAGCCCTGTATGCTGCATTCAATAGGCATTTCTGTATCTTTCAAGTTGAATCAGGTCTACATTATATCAGTAATATCTAGCACGAGTTGTGATTTAGCCAGACAAAACCAGCGCAGTACATCTACTATATGTATGATACTAAAGCAACAGGAGTCGATAAAGGCTATAGCGCCAGCCGAGGGTGTTACAATAACGTCTAAGCTGCGGCCCTCTGTCCGTGAAAAGGTGGAGAAGCTGCTGATGTGGTTGAGAGAGAAGCAGCACGCAGGAGATACCATATCAATTATGTTCAGTGATTAAACAAAACAAATTGCATCAGTTATGTTCAGTGTGTAAGTACATATACACTTTATATAAACAGTTTATTATTTCTTTACATTCTGTAGTGTATTATGATTTATTATGTGTTTATATACGATATTTTCAATGTTTTCCTTAGAAAACTAGTGATCTACTGCAGTTAGCTTCAAAAATACTCCATTTTCTCTTACAATAAGAGCATGGGAAGATACTATATAGTCAGATTGGACAGGAAATGGTGGATTAAATAAGGAAAATTAATTTGATATACAAGTAAATTGAGCTACGAGCTAGCTCCTGGAATGGATTAAACTCATAAGTCAAGGTTCCACTGTATATAGTACACACACCCTTTTGGCTTTTCATCTATTTTCTTACTAGTTCTTGTTTATTTCCACTTACCTCCGTGGGGAAGCGGAACAGAATTCTTCCTCTGTAAGCCATGCGTGTCATAAGAAGCAACTAAAATGCCGGGAGCAAGGGGCTAGTAACCTCTTCTCCTGTATATGTTACTAAATTTAAAAGGAGAAGCTTTCATTTTTCTTTTTGGGCCACACCGCCTCAGTGAGATGCTGCCGGTTTGTTGAAAGAAAGATTTATTGATTTTATAGTTTTCATGTATGATTTTATGCATGCAAATATTATTATATATGTTTAAATAACCACTATTTTCACTTAAAAGATTTTATAATTAGTAATTTTTTTAGGGTTTGCAATGGATTAATCCAATTGACATTATTTCTTATGGGAAAAATTGATTCAATATTCATGCAACTCACTATTTGAACAGCCTCCAGGAATGAATTAAGTTTGAATACCAAGGTACCACTGTAATTTTATATTTTTTCTGTTATTTCCTAAAGTTAGGCTGTGGGGTATACTTTACAATAGAACAAAATGCATTTTTTCCAAATTGGTTTAAATTTAGATTGCCTTTTCTAGCAAGAGATAACTTCTACTAGAGTTGCTTAACCCTTTCAGGGTCCAAGGCCAAAATCGGAAGGGGTGCCCCAGTGTCCAAGAAATTTTGAAAAAAAAAAAATTATTTTTTCTTACAGAATTAAAGAATATATTTTTGTGAAGGGAATAAAACAAAAAAAATTCTGATCAGTACTTACTGAGATACAGTGCCGAGAAATTGACCCAAAATGACCGGGTGGCAGCAACATCGACGATTTCCACATACGCACGTTACTTTATTTTACATTTTTTATAGTTTTTTCTTTTCTTTTCTAATTTTTTCTTTTCCTACTAACATTTGGGGCCTGAGAGACCAATACTGTATATAATGTACATATATAAACTCACTGTATTCAACACAATAACTGCACTAAAGTTATTATCATAATATTGTTTACCACTTTTGTTTATTACAGTAAACATGCACAAATCTTGTATAATACTAATGTTCTATCATATATTTACATATTTACAATCACTGGACATGTTTTTAGAACTGCTGAAGCTTGTGGAACTCCTTGAAACAAGGCACCATGCATAGAGGCACCTTACATTCCTCGCACATAAACCAAGTGTCTTTGCGTCTTTGTTGCCATCGTTTTGTTTGTGCACAGACAACACATCTCTTCTGAGCAAATTTCTTCTTAGCTGCAGGAAGCTGTATTATGAAGTGATCACCTTCCCCCCTCAAAAGCTTGGGTATATCCTGATGAGTTCGAGGATGGTTTTGTATAGCAGGTGTTGTTACCTGGTATTTCATTATAAGTTGTCTGACAACAGACAAACAAAATTCACCATACAGTGGTCTGTTGCCAGCCTTCACTTGGTACATATTATATGCATTGAGCATTGAAATGTCCATGAGATGGAAGAAAGGTTTCATATAACACTTGTAACTTTTACGAACACAATCAAGAAAGCCAATCTGCATGTCACATTTGTCAACCAAGCGCATATTTTGTGTATAATCAATCACTGTCCTCTTCAAGGGGGGCTCCTTGGCATGGTGAAGAGGCTCTTGGTCTGAGGAATTAGACCTGTCGGTCTACTTCCTCAGACCGAACCTAATTACCCCCCAATCCCCCGTTCCCTATCCCATCCTCCCTGTCCTCCCCTTTTTCCTTTCCTCCTCCTCCTCCTCCCCATCCTCCCCTTTTTCCTTTCCTTTTTGGCCTTTTTTTTTTTTTTTTTTCACAGGCACGCTAGTTCCTAGGTAGGGGAAAGGGTACCGGGGTCCTTCCCATTCCATTGAGGTTCTTGGCAGTGGCGTAGTTTGCCGTGAAATCTGGATTGCCCGGGGATGTCCTGATCCCTCTCCGGTATCCCAGAGGGTGGCTCTGGGTGTGTCTCGGGCGACGGGTGTAACTCTGGAAGTCACCTTTCGGATTCCGGGGGTGGTGGCCGAAGGAGGTATGCTTTGTGGCGGATTTCCGGCCGCCCTCTCTTTTGTCCACCGAGGTAGCTCGGCAGATGTGAGGTTGCTATCCCGGATTGCCGGTTTACTGGCATGATGGGTAGGGTATGGCACGAGTTCCATGCTGCATCTGCGCTACTTGCGGTGCTGAGGTCCTCTTGGGCGCGGAGGGAGATTTCTGGCCCTTTCATTCCTCCTAGGAACTATCCCTCCCCGGTCCCCCCTTTTTTTTTATTATTTTTTTATTTTTATTTTCTTTTCTTTTTTCTTTTTTTCTTAAAAACAAAAAGAAAGAAGTAACCTAACCATGGCAGCCCTAGTCCATGAACCTGCTACCCCCGGGCCCCTTCTTGATACCGCACCCCGTTCTGACCCCGCCTCGTCTTTGGACCACTCTTCGGACACTCCTCATGCCTCTGTACCTCTTGCCGGTGCTGTTTCCTCACCCGCTTCAGGTACTGAGGCCTCGACTGACTCCTTTGATTTATCTGACCTTCGCTCTCCTCTGACTATGCTTCTGGCCTCTCCCTCTACGGTGCGGCAATTTTCGAATCGCCGGCCCGTTCCACGTCGGACCAACTCTGGTCCCACGCCTAAACGACAACGACAATTACCTGCTGATGATACTTCTCCACCTTCTCGTTCTTCTCAGAAAAGATCGACATGTCCTTCACTACCTTTCCACACTCAGTTTCAGACTGAACAGTGGACTAAATTCTTCACTTTACGACCGACTTCCTCTACTGCCTATCTTTCTGACCACAGTATTGGCAAGGCACTCCTATGCCATGTTGGTAAAGATATTTCTTTTCATGCTCTTAAGAGCGGTACGCGCATCATCACCGTACAGAATGCTACCCAGGCTCATGAGCTCTCTCGTCTTTCCCATATCGATACTGTTCCTGTCACTCTTGAAAAACATCATTCCCTCAATTCTTGTAGTGGTACCGTCATTCTGCCCCATACCATAGTTCAACAAAATTTCCAGACATGTGGCACTGACATTCTTGAACAGCTGGAACTCCAAGATCTCCCAATCCTCAAGGTAGACACTTACGTTCTTCCTGCCCGCGGGCAGAGACGATACCCTAGCAATGTGGCTCGTTTAACTTTTGACAGCCGAGAACTCCCATCCTCAGTTTATATAGCAGGACATCTGTTACAAGTCCGAAAGGTGATCTCTACACCGCAACAGTGTAGAAATTGCTGGCGATTTGGCCATCCAGCGAAATATTGCAGATATATCGCCGAATGCCCAGTCTGTGGTGCTGATGACCATTCTAATACGTCTTGCAATCGACCTCCCTCTTGCCTTAATTGTCATGAGGCTCACCCTTCGTACTCTCGCCATTGTCAAGTCTACTTAAACGAGCGGGAAATCCGTTACCTCAAAGAGGCAGAAGGTCTCCCTTATGCCATGGCAGTTTCTCATCTCCGCCTCCAAGGGAGACTACCTCGTGTTTCTTATTTCCGTGTTTCAAAACGTCACCCCACTTCTGGTATCCCATCTTCTGCACCCACCTCTGTGGTTACCTCTCCCATAGTCACTTCTGTAGCTAATTTTTTTGCTGTCCTCGGCTCAGACGTTCCTACTTCAATGTCTCAGTCTGATCTTGCTTCTTCGTGTTCTCTCTCACAAGCCTCAGTAGCGACGAGATCTCGTATGACACCTCCTCCCAATCATCCCTCTACTTCTCAAAAGTCAAAAAAAGGTCTCTTAACACCTCCTACCCATCTTCTACCTCCTCATTTTCCCTTCCCTGTCTCTGTACCTGGTTCTCCCCCTCTCACTGTCTCTGTTACAAGTGTAGAGGTTCACCCTCCTCCTCGTACTGTACCTTCCTCCCCTGTTCCCTCCCAAGTTTCTTCCTCTTCTGCCACCTCCCAGGTTTCTGCCTCTTCTGTCCCCTTCCACGCTTCTCCAGTTCCCTCCACCCTTCCGTCCCCCCCTACCTTGGTACAGTCCATTACAGTTCCAATCTTTACTCATCCTCCCCCTACCATTTCCAATATTGTCTCCCATACGACGTCTCTGAATTCTGAAACACTTGAAGCAATCTCTGAATATATTGCAGAGACCAAACCATCAATGGACACTGATCCACCCTCCGCTCCTTCTCTCTCCTCTACTCCATCTGCGCAACTCCTTTCTTCACAGCGCACCGTTCCTTCGCTGCTTGAACGTTTTCCACTGCCTCCGCATGTGGACTTTTCTAACCCCTCTAGTCCGTAGGAACCCTTACCTGCGGATTTCAAGTATCTTTATCATTGCCAATCATGGCCTATTTACAGTGGAATATACGTGGCCTCAGGGGTAATCGGGGTGAGCTTCAGATGTTACTCTCCCAGTTTTCCCCTGTTGGTGTTTGCTTACAGGAACCAAAATTACACTCTGCTGTTATCTCTCCCATCTCAGGCTATAATTTATTGTATTCTTCAGATCCTTTTCCTGATGGGACCTTTAATGAAAGTGCCCTTCTTCTACGCACTGATATTCCGTACCATCAGCTATTTGTTCGTACTTCGCTGCATTACACAGCAGCCCGTATCCACTTGCATAGGTGGTATATGCTCTGTTCTTTATATCTCTCTCCTTCTCGGGCATTATCTATTCCGGATATTGCCTTTCTTGTTTCGTCATTACCACCACCGATTCTGTTACTTGGTGATTTTAATGCCCACCATTTCCTCTGGGGGGGGGGGTCTCACTGTGATTCCCGTGGCATTCAGTTAGAGGCTTTTCTTGCCACCCACCCCCTCCATGTTTTAAATACAGGTACTCACACCCATTTTGATTCTCGGACTCGCACTCTCTCTTGCATCGATCTCTCAGTCTGCTCTTCCTCTGCCGCATTAGACTTCACTTGGTCTGTTCTTCCGGACTTACATGACAGCGATCATTTCCCTATCATTCTTACTTCCCCTTCATATTCACCACCTCTTTGCATCCCATGCTGGCAATTTGATCAGGCAAATTGGAACCTTTACTCACACCTAACTGTTTTTAGAGAGGTTCCTTCTTCGTCCTCCATCCATGAGCTTTTACACCTCTTCTCGTCCTCCGTTTTAACCACAGCTTCTCATTCTATACCCCAAACTTCGGGCAGGCATTCTCAGAAATGCGTGCCTTGGTGGTCTCCTGCTTGTGCTCGTGCAGTACGTTTGAAACGCGCTGCATGGGGCAGGTACCGGTAAAATAGAACCACAGAGAGACTTCTTGAATTTAAGCAGAAGCGTGCAATCGCTCGCCGTGTCATCCGTGACGCTAAACTCACTTGCTGGCAAGATTATGGCTCCACCATCACCTCTGCTTCCTCTATGAGTGCAGTCTGGAAAAAAGTACGAAAACTGAGTGGTAAATATTCTCCTGACCCGGCTCCTGTTCTGCGAGTTGCCGGTGTTGATATAGCAAACGCACTAGATGTTGCCAATGAAATTGGCAATCATCTGGTCCGTATTTCTCAGGGACTTCATCTATGCCCCTCATTTCTTTCCTCAAATTCTGCCAGAGAGTTAGCGCCCTTGGACTTTTCTTCTCTCAGAGAAGAACAGTATAAAGTGCCTTTTACACTTCAAGAACTGGAGGCAACACTCTCAGCTTGCCGATCATCAGCAGCTGGGCCCGACAACATTCATATTCGTATGATACAACATTTACATCAGTCAGCCCTTGCAGGGGAAAACTGGGAGAGTAACATCTGAAGCTCACCCCGATTACCCCTGAGGCTGCGTATATTCCACTGTAAATAGGCCATGATTGGCAATGATAAAGATACCTGAAATCCGCAGGTAAGGGTTCCTACGGACTAGAGGGGTTAGAAAAGTCCACATGCGGAGGCAGTGGAAAACGTTCAAGCAGCGAAGGAACGGTGCGCTGTGAAGAAAGGAGTTGCGCAGATGGAGTAGAGGAGAGAGAGGCAGCGGAGGGTGGATTAGTGTCCATTGATGGTTTGGTCTCTGCAATATATTCAGAGATTGCTTCAAGTGTTTCAGAATTCAGAGACGTCGTATGGGAGACAATATTGGAAATAGTAGGGGGAGGATGAGTAAAGATTGGAACTGTAATGGACTGTACCAAGGTAGGGGGGGGCGAAAGGGTGGAGGGAACTGTAGAAGCGTGGAAGGGGACAGAAGAGACAGAAACCTGGGAGGTGGCAGAAGAGGAAGAAACTTGGGAGGGAACAGGGGAGGGAGGTACAGTATGAGGAGGAGGGTGAACCTCTACACTTGTAACAGAGCCAGTGAGAGGGGGAGAGCCAGGTACAGAGACAGGGAAGGGAAAATGAGGAGGTGGAAGATGGGTAGGAGGTGTTAACTTACCTTTTTTTGACTTTTGAGAAGTAGAGGGATGATTGGGAGGAGGTGTCATACGAGATCTCGTCGCTACTGAGGCTTGTGAGAGAGAACACGAAGAAGTTAGATCAGACTGAGACGTTGAAGTAGGGACGTCTGAGCCGAGGACAGCAAAAGAATTAGCTACAGGAGTGACTATGGGAGAGGTAACCACAGAGGTGGTTGCAGAAGATGGGATGCCAGAAGTGGGGGGACGTTTTGAAACACGGGAATAAGAAACACGAGGTAGTCTCCCTTGGAGGCGGAGATGAGAAACTGCCATGGCATAAGGGAGACCTTCTGCCTCTTTGAGGTAATGGATTTCCCGCTCGTTTAAGTAGACTTGACAACGGCGAGAGTACGAAGGGTGAGCCTCATGACAATTAAGGCAAGAAGGAGGTCGATTGCAAGACTTATTAGAATGGTCATTGGCACCACAGACTGGGCATTCGGTGATAGATCTGCAATATTTCACTGGATGGTCAAATCACCAGCAATTTCTACACTGTTGCGGTGTAGGGATCACCTTTCGAACTTGTAACCGATGTCCTGCTACATAAACTGAGGATGGGAGTTCACGGCTGTCAAAAGTTAAACGAGCCACATTGCTAGGGTATCGTCTCTGCCCGCGGGCAGGAAGAACGTGTCTACCTTGAGGATTGGGAGATCTTGGAGTTCCAGCTGTTGAAGAATGTCAGTGCCACATGTCTGGAAATTTTGTTGAACTATGGTATGAGGCAGAATGATGGTACCACTACAAGAATTGAGGGAATGATGCTTTTCAATAGTTACAGGAACAGTATCGATATGGGAAAGATGAGAAAGCTCGTGAGCCTGGGTAGCATTCTGTAAGGTGACGATGCGCGTACCGCTCTTAACCCTTTGACTGTTTCCGACGTATAAATACGTCTTACGAGCCAATGTTTCTGACGTATTTATACGCACAAATTCTAGCGGCTTCAAATCGAGCGCCAAAGGCCTGATAGGCCTACACGGGAGAGAATGGGTCTCAGTGGTCGGTGTGCACCCTGTGAAAAAAATCTGGGACCTAGCGGTGCATTGTGGGAACGCCATGTTGTCAGTCCATTTTCACCATGCCTCTCGGTAAGAAGTTCCTCACTCCTCGGCGGATTGGAGGTCTTTTGTTCCCAAGTGATAGCTCTAACCGCGATGAAAGTGTCAGTGACAGTGAATTCAAGGGTTTTCAAGTGAGTGTTACCGAAAAAAGTGCCCAGGATAACGTAAATAGTGACGAAAACCCAGATGACCCACAACCTTCGACCTCTGGTGCTGTGCCGGCTTGTTCACGTTCACGTTCGCCTGTACCAGGACGAAAGAGGAAACTATTTGGTCGTGTACAACACCCTGATGATAGCAGTGATAGTGATACTGATAGTGATTTCAAAGTCATTGAAAGCAGTTCTAGTGACAGTGAGAGTGAATATTCCCCAGTGAAGCGCCAGTATGTACGACGTAGCATGCGGTCTGGTAGTGTTTCATATGTTGTTCCAAGGGGAAGGAGAAACTCTGGGAGCACATCCCGTGGCCCAACACCACGACCTGATAGTGAAGATGACGATATTGTAACGATGGGTATGAATGGTGACAGTGAGGGAGGAGGCAGTGGTGGTGATAGTGAGGGTGGCACGGCCCATGTGGCACCATCACCGGGCCACGCTACTAGCCACGCGGCTGACTCAGCAGAACAACCAGCCTCACCCTACCCCACTGCCACAACCTGCACCACCACAACCTGCACAGCCACAACCACAGCCACAACCACGGTACAATATCCAGACCCCACCAGCAGACCGCATCTGGGATTGGCAGGAAGGTGACGAGTTTGTTCCCAGTCCCCATGACTTTGATGAAACACAAAGTGGAATAAAGCCATCTTGTCCACTTGGGAACAATGCCAGTGAACTGGACTGCTTTGAGTTATTCTTCGATGAACCCCTGATGGACATCATTGTCAGGGAAACCAACACATACTGTGAATACACCATGGCAAATACAATTCTCTCACCAAAATCTCGGCTACACAAGTGGAAGGAGACAACTGTGGCAGAGATGTACCTGTTTTTTGCCACAATAATGCTTATGCCACATGTGTATAAGCACACTGTCACCACATACTGGACAACAGATCGCCTGATTTCAACTCCAGGTTTTAGTGACATTATAGGTGTCAATCGTTTCCTGATACTGTTGCGTATGTTACACTTTTCAGACAAAACCAGGCCTGACAGAAGCGACAGGTTATATAAGATAAGAAATGTGTTTATGTACCTGAAACAAAAGTGCTGCATGTATTTTTATCCCTTCAGGAAGCTTGTTATTGATGAGTCCTTGATATTATTCAAAGGAAGACTCTCATTCAAGCAATATATACCAAGCAAGAGGAAACGCTTTGGTATAAAGCTATTTGTACTGTGTGATTGCAGAAGTGGTCTTGTTTTAGATATTATTGTGTACACTGGCAGTAATACTTTGAGAGATACCATGAAGTTATTGGGTATCTCTGGTGATGTGGTTCGAACAATGATGGAACCATATCTTGGTAAGGGGCATATGTTATTTACTGATAACTGGTACACAAGCCCCTTACTCAGTGATTTCTTGCGAGTGAACTTGACAGACGTGTGTGGCACAGTGCGTGGTAATCGCAAACATATGCCAAGGTTCGACGCTGGCACTCGCAGAGGTGAGGTGCAAGCCTTTGCTGCCAATGACATCATGGCATTTCGGTGGCATGACAAACGTGATGTCACATTGTTGACATCAGTTCACACAAACGAAATGGTACCCAGTGGCAGGGACAACAGAGAGACCAATGAACCCATTCTAAAGCCTGCAGCTGTCATGGACTACAACCTCAATATGCGCTTAGTGGACAAATGTGACATGCAGATTGGGTTTGCAGACTGTGTACGCAAGAGTTATAAGTGGTATATCAAACTTTTTTTCCATCTTGTTGATATCTCTATGCTAAATGCTTATAACATATACAAGTTGAAGACCAACAAAACACCAAAATATGGTGAATTTTGCCTGTCAGTAATCAGACAAATAATTGCAAAGTACAAAGGAGCAACTCCTGCAATAGACCAGCGCCCACAGACGTTATCTCGTTTGAGGCCTGGTGATCACTACCCCATACAACTGCCTCCTACTACTGCCAAGAAAAATGCTCAGAAGAGGTGTTATGTATGTATGCATACCACAAAACGCCCACAAACACGCAGAGACACTCGTTTTATGTGTGAGGAGTGTGAAGTGCCCCTCTGCATATACCCATGTTTCAAAGAGTTCCACAAGCTGCAGCAGTTCTAGGAACGTGGTTAGTGACTGTACATATGTATATATATTATGGAACAATAGTAATAAACATTGTTTTGTATTGTTTGTTTGTGTAAACAAAGTGTATACACAAACTAATAGTGATAAAGTTTGTTCTGTTATTGTGTTGTAAACAATGAGTGTATATTTGAACAATGCACCTTACATTGGTCTCACAGGCCACATAAGTTACCTGGAAAAGAAAAATATTGAAAAATGCAAGAAACCTTTGAATTAGAGTAAATAAAAGAATACCGGGTGGGCGGCAGTCGCCGCTGTTGCCGTACGCACGTCAATTTCTGCAAACTTTGCGGCTCTATATCTCGGTAAGTACTGATGGCAAAAATTTTTTTTTAGGCTTAAAACACTAGTAAAAATATTCCTAACATTTTCATAAGAAAAAATAATTTTTTTTTTTTCGAATATTTGGCGACATAGAATGACAGTTTCAGAGAGGGCCCTGAAACAGTCAAAGGGTTAAGAGCATGAAAAGAAATATCTTTACCAACATGGCGTAGGAGTGCCTTGCCAATACTGTGGTCAGAAAGATAGGCAGTAGAGGAAGTCAGTCATAAAGTGAAGAATTTAGTCCATTGTTCAGTCTGAAACTGAGCGTGGAAAGGTAGTGAAGGACGTGTCGATCGTTTCTGAGAAGAACGAGAAGGTGGAAAAGTATCATCAGCAGGTAATTGTCGTTGGCGTTTAGGCGTGGGACCAGAGTTGGTCCGATGTGGAATGGGTCGGCGATTTGAAAATTGCCGCACCGTAGAGGGAGAGGCCGGAAGCATAGTCAGAGGAGAGCGAAGGTCCGATAAATCGAAGGAGTCAGTCAAGGCCTCAGTACCTGAAGCGGGTGAGGAAACAGCACCGGCAAGAGGTACAGAGGCATGAGGAGTGTCTGAAGAGTGGTCCAAAGATGAGGCGGGGTCAGAACGGGGTGCGGTATCAAGAAGGGGCCCGGGGGTAGCAGGTTCATGGACTAGGGCTGCCATGGTTAGGTTACTTCTTTCTTTTTGTTTTTAAGGAAAGAAAAGAAAATAAAAATAAAAAGAATAAAAAAAGGGGGGACCGGGGAGGGATAGTTCCTAGGAGGAATGAAAGGGCCAGAAATCTCTCTCCTCGCCCAAGAGGACCTCAGCACCGCAAGTAGCGCAGATGCAGCATGGAACCCGTGCCATACCCTACCCATCATGCCAGTAAACCGGCAATCCGGGATAGCAACCTCACATCTGCCGACCTACCTCGGTGGACAAAAGAGAGGGCGGCCGGAAATCCGCCACAAAGCATACCTCCTTCGGCCACCACCCCCGGAATCTGAAAGGTGGCTTCCAGAGATACACCCGTCGCCCGAGAGACACCCAAAGCCACCCTCCGGGATACCGGAGAGGGATCAGGACATCCCCAGGCAATCCAGATTCCACGGCAAACTACGCCACTGCCAAGAATCTCAACGCAATGGGATGGACCCCGGTACCCTTTCCCCTACCTAGGAACTAGCGTGCCTGTGAAAAAAAAAAAAAAAAAAGGCCAAAAGGGAGGGGTGGGGAGGAGGAAGAGGAAAGGAAAAAGGGGAGGATGGGATAGGGAACGGGGGATTGGGGGGTAATTAGGTTCGGTCTGAGGAAGTAGCCCGACAGGTCTAATTCCTCAGACCAAGAGCCTCTTCACTATGCCAAGGAGCCCCCCTTGAAGAGGTGTATGGTGCGGAACTCTATCAAAAGCCTTACTAAAATCTAAGTAAATAATATCAAATTCTTTGTCGTGGTCAACAGCCTCAAAAGCTTTACTGAAGAAAGTTAATAAATTAGTTAGACAAGACCAGCCTCTTGTGAATCCATGCTGAGTATCATTAATCAAGCTATGCTTATTGAGATGGCTTCTTATAATCTCAGCTATAATTGACTCTAGTAATTTGCCTACAATTGAGGTCAGGCTTATTGGGCGGTAATTTGACGGTAACGACTTGTCCCCTGTTTTAAAAATAGGAATTACATTAGCCATCTTCCACATATCAGACACTACACCTGTTTGAAGAGATAAATTAAAAATATTAGTTAATGGTTCACAGAGTTCCATTTTGCATTCCTTAACTCTTTGACTGTCAAAGGGCCCAATCCTGAAGTGTCTCCTGGTGTCGCAAAATATTCGAAAAAAAAAAATTATTTTTTCTTATGAAAATGTTAAGATTATTTTTCTGATTGTTTTAGCCCCCCCCCCAAAAAAAATTTTCCCACGAGTACTTACCGAGATATAGAGTCCTGAAGTTTGCTGAAATTGATCTGCAAGCGGCGACTGCCGGTCACCCGGTAAATTTTGATTTACTTGTATTCGATGGTTTCTTGCTTTTTTCACTATTTTATTTTTTCACATAACTTTTGGGGCCTGTGAGACCAAATTATTGTGCAATGTTCAAATATACACTCGTTGAATGTAACACAATTATAGCAAAAACACTCGTATTATTATAATGTTGCTAAAACTTGTTTACACAAACAAACAATGTAAACAAATGTTTATTACGATTGTTTTATAATATATATACATATGTACAATCACTGGACACTTTTCTAGAAGTGCTGCAGCTTGTGGAATTCTTTGAAACATGGGTATAAGCACAATGGTGTCTTACACTCCTCACACATAAAATGAGTGTCTGCGTTTTTGTGGGCGTTTTGTGGTATGTCCACAGACAAAACACCTCTTCTGAGCATTTTTCTTGGCAGTGGTATGGGGTAGTGATCACCAGGCCTCAGACGAGAGGACATGTGTTGATAATTTCGTGGGCGCTGGTCTATTGCAGGTGTTGTTTCTTGGTACTTGAATATTATTTGTCTGATGACTGACAAACAAAATTCACCATATTTGGGTTTGTTCTTGGTCTTCAACTTATACATATTATAAGCATTCAGCATGGAAATGTCAAGAAGATGGAAAAACAGTTTTATATACCACTTATAACTCTTACGAACACAGTCAGCAAACCCAATCTGCATGTCACATTTGTCCACTAAGTTCATATTGAGGTTATAATCCATCACAGCTGCAGGTTTTACAATGGGTTCATTGGTCTCTCTATTCTGCTTGCCAGTGTCTACCATTTCGTGTCGGTGAACTGATGTCAGCAGTGTGACATCACGTTTGTCATGCCACCGAAATGCCATGATGTCATTGGCAGCAAACACCTGCACTTCACCTCTACGATTGCCAGCATCGAACCTAGGCATATGTTTACGATTTCTGCGCACTGTGCCACACACATCTGTCATGTTCACTCGCAAGAAATCACTGAGTATAGGGCTTGTGTACCAGTTGTCAGTATATAAAATATGCCCCTTGCCAAGATATGGCTCCATCATTGTTCTAACCACATCACCAGAGATACCCAGTAACTTCCTGGTATCTTCCATTGTTTTACCGCCAGTGTACACAATTATATCCAAAACCAGACCAGTTTTGCAATCACACAGAACAAATAACTTTATACCAAAGCATTTCCTCTTGCTTGGTATATACTGCTTGAATGAGAGTCTTCCTTTGAACAAAATCAAAGACTCGTCAATAACAAGCTTCCTGAAGGGATAAAAATACATACAGCACTTTTGTTTCAGGTACATAAACACACATCTGAACTTATATAACCTGTCGCTTCTGTCAGGCCTGGTTTTGTCTGAAAAGTGTAACATACGTAACAGTAACACAAATCTATTCACTGGTATAATGTCACTGAAAGCAGGGGTTGAAATCAGGCGGTCTGTTGCCCAGTATGTGTTGACACTATGCTTATACACATGTGGCATAAGCATTATTGTGGCAAAGAACAGATACATCTCTGCCACAGTTGTGTCCTTCCACTGGTGTAGGCGTGATCTTGGTGACAGAATAGTGTTTGCCATGGTGTCCTCATAGTATGTATAGCTTTCCCTGACAATAATGTCCATCAGGGGTTCATCAAAGAACAACTGAAAGCATTCCAGTTCAGTGGGATTGTTCCCAAGTGTACATGATGGCCGTATTCCACTTTGTCCTCCATCAAAGTCATGGGGATTGGGAACAAACTCGTCATCTTGCTGCCAATCCCAGATGCGGTCAGCTGGTGCGTTCTGGATATTGTAATGTGGTTGTGGTTGTGCAGGTTGTGGTTGTGGTTGTAGGAGTGTGGGGTCGGACGAGGCTGGTTGTAGTTGTGCAGAGTCAGCAGCGCGGGTAGTAGCGTGGCCCGCTGCTGGTGTCACATGACTCATGCCACCATCACTATCACCACCACCGCCTGCTGCCTCACTCACATCATTTATACCCATCGTAACAATATCATCATCTTCACTATCAGGACGTGGTGTAGGGCCACGGGATGTGCTCCGAGATGTACTCCTTCCTCTTGGAAGAGCATATGGCACACTACCAGACCGCATGCGACGTCGTATATACTGCCGCTTCACTGGGGAATATTCACCCTCACTGTCACAACTAGAACTGCTTTCAATAACCTTGAAATCACTATCACTTGCACTGCTCACATCTGAGTCTTGTACATGGGCAAATAGTTTCCTCTTTCGTCCTGGTACAGGAGAACATGAACGAGCCGGCCCAGCACCAGAGGTGGAAGGTTGTGGGTCATCTGGGTTTTCATCACTAATTATGTTATCCTGGGTAATTTTCTCGGTCACACCCGCTTCAAAACCAAGGAATTCACTTTCACTGACACTATCATCACTGTTTGAGCTATCACTTGGGAACAAAAGACCTCCAATCCGCCGAGGAGTGAGGAACTTCTTACCACGAGGCATGGTGAAAATGGACTACCAACACGGCGTTCCCACAATGCACTGCTGAGTCCCAGATTTTTTTCACAGGGTGCACACCGACCACTGAGACCCATTCTCTCTCGTGTAGGCCTACCAGCCCTCTCCCGCTTGATTTGAAGCCGCTAGAATTTATGCGTATAGATACGTCAAACACAGTATCTCCCATGATGTATATATACGACCGCGACAGTCAAAGGGTTAAGAACCCTTGAAAAAACCTCATCAGGACCCGGCGACTTATTTTGCTTCAGTCTGTCTATCTGCTTCACAACCATTTCACTAGTGACTGTGATGTTACATAATTTATCTTCTTCTAGCCCACTATAAAAATTAATTACTGGAATATTGTTAGTGTCTTCCTGTGTAAAAACTGAGAGAAAATATTTATTAAAAATCGAGCACATTTCATTCTCTTTGTCAGTAAGGTGCCCATAGTTATTTTTAAGGGGACCTATCTTATCTCTAACTTTTGTTCTATAGACCTGGAAAAAACTTTTTGGGTTAGTTTTAGAATCCCTAGCAACTTTAATTTCATAGTCCCTTTTAGCTTTTCTATCCCCTTTTTAATGTCCCTCTTAATGTCAATATACTGATTCATAAGATGACCCTCACCTCTTTTGATACGCCTATAAATTCCTTTCTTATGCCCTAGTAGATATTTGAGCCTATTATTCATCCATTTTGGGTCATTTCTATTTGATCTAATTTCTTTATATGGGATAAACGTTCTTTGAGCAGCATGTATAGTGTTCAGAAAACTGTCATATTGATAGCTCACTTCGTTACCCCAGTCAACAGATGATAAGTGTTCTCTAAGCCCATCGTAATCTGCTAAGCAAAAATCTGGGACTGTTACTGAGTTATCGCTACTATCGTACTTCCACTCAATGCTAAATGTAATTGATTTGTGGTCGCTAGCACCCAGTTCCTCTGAAATTTCTAAATTATTAACAAGAGATTCATTGTTTGCCATAACTAAGTCAAGCAGGTTATTTCCCCTTGTAGGTTCTGTCACAAACTGCTTCAAAAAACAATCCTGAACTACTTCTAAGAAGTCGTATGATTCTAAATTCCCAGTCAAGAAATTCCAATCAATATGACTAAAGTTAAAGTCTCCTAGAATTACTACATTATCGTGCCTTGTGGCCTTAACAATTTACTCGCATAGTAGTCTCCCTTGGTCCCTATCTAAGTTTGGGGGACGGTATATCACTCCTAAAATCAGTTTTTCATGCCCCTCTGAAAATTCTATCCAAACAGACTGTATGTGTTACTTCAGACTTAATACCCGTTTTTATGCAACAGTTCAAGCGATCTCGGACATACAATGCCACCCCACCCCCCTTCCCGATACTTCTATCTACTTGGAACAATTTAAAACCCTGAATATGACATTCCGCAGGCATGTCCCAACTTTTTGAATTAAACCACGTCTCAGTTAAGGCAAATACATCAATGTTACCTGCACTAGCAACTAATCTCAACTCGTCCATCTTATTCCTAGCACTACGGCAATTAGCATAATAAACATTGAAAGACTCTCCTTTCTCTTTACCCTTCCTGCTCATTTCTGTTTTTCTACTAAACCTATTACTGTCCTTATCACCCAAAGTCCCTGGGTTTTCAATATCTACCTCGTTCTGCTTATTACTAGTTCCCCTAGAACTCGTAATATTACTACACTGGGACTTCACTGTTTTCCTGCCAAAACCCATACCACTAACTATTCCTAGTTTAAAGTCCTAACTGCTCCCTCCACTGCAGTTGCCAGTGCTACCACCCCAGACCTAGATAAGTGAACCCCATCCCTGGCATACATGTCATTTCTGCCATAGAAGAGGTCCCAGTTGTCAATGAATGTTACCGCATTTTCCTTACAGCATTTGTCCAGCCAGCAATTGACACCAATTGCCCTGGACAACCATTCATTTCCAACTCCCCTCCTTGGCAAAATACCACATATGACAGGGTTCCCACCCTTACTCCTAATTATTTCTATTGCTGACCTATACCTGCTAATCAGGTCTTCACTCCTACGTCTGCCAACATCGTTGCCTCCAGCACTGAGACAGATAATAGGATTGCTCCCATTACCTTTCATGATGTCATCCAGACGGCTAGCAATATCCTCCATCCCAGCCCCAGGAAAGCAAACTCTCTGTCTCCTACTCCTGTCCTTCAAGCAGAACGCCCTATCCATATACCTAACTTGGCTATCCCCAACAACAACAATATTCTTACCTTCCTTGGTGTCATTCGTCGTGATGTTCCCAGTAGTCGACTCTCATTCGTCGGGTAGCACTGAGAATGTATTAGATGTTTCCACAACAGTTTCCACGGCAGTCTCTTTCTTCTTCATCTATCTACCTTTCCATTCGTCTTCTTGATCGTCAACTTCATTCCCTGCTGTCCAGCCACTGACCAGTTTCCCTTCTTGACCTGAGGACTCAAAACAGGAGGACTACTACAAATCTTCTTGTTTTCCTCGGTCAGTCGCCGAATCTCCAACTTCGCCATCCTCAATTCTTCCTTAAGCTGTTGGTAAAGTTGCTCGATGGAGGGCATCTTGCTTCAATTCGTAGAGAGCGCGCAAACAGGTCTTCACAGAGCTAAGTACACGTCAACACTGCGCAACAGCCAACTCAATCAGGAGCTACTGCGCAGCACGTCCGCACGGCCCAATAGCGATGCGAACACCCTTCTGGCAAGACAGTGATGGAGTGAATGATGGTCAAAGTTTTTCTTGTGATGAATGGTTTGAAAAACCGACAAGCTGAAGATTGAGACACTTATGCAGCATATGGGAATCTTTATTCAGGAAACGTTTCGCCACACAGTGGCTTCATCAGTCCAATACAAAGAGGAAGGCATAAGGAGAGGAGGAGTATGAGGTAATCAGTCCCTCAGCCTGGAGTCGATGTGTTCAGTCCATCAATCTTGTAGAATGTACAGCATAGGGCCGTAGACGTGGCTTATATACTGTAGTGAGGTGAGGTGAAGCAGGCGGAGGCTGGGTCATAGTGGTACCATCCACTAGTCGAAGTAGGTCTTCGTCCAAAGGTTGAACAAGTGTTGAAAAATTCTTTGTAACAAGATCCCATGATGCTGCAGTGTCTGACAGTTGTGATGGATGGTTTGAAAAACCGACAAGTTGAAGATTGAGACACTTATGCAGCCATTGCCAATCATGGCCTATTTACAGTGGAATATCCGTGGCCTCAGGGGTAATCGGGGTGAGCTTCAGCTGTTGCTTTCCAGGTTTTCCCCTGTTGGTGCTTTCTTGCGAGAACCAAAATTACACTCGGCTGTTTTCCAACCTCTCTCAGGCTATAATTTATTGTATTCTTCGGATCCTTTCTCAGATGGGACCTTTAATGAAAGTGCCCTTCTTCTACGCAGTGATATTCCATACTGTCAACTATTTGTCCATACCTCACTGCAGCCCGTATCCACTTGAATAAGTGGTATACAATATGTTCTTTATATCTCTCTCCTTCTTGAGCATTTTCTATCCCAGACTTTGCCTTTCTTGTTTCATCCTTACCACCGCCACTTCTGTTACTTGGTGATTTCAACGCCCACCATTTCCTCTGGGGGGGTCTCATTGTGACTCACGTGGCATCCAGTTGGAGGCTTTTCTCAACTCTCACCCCCTCCATTTTTAAATACGGGTACTCCCACCCATTTTGATCCTTGTACTCGTACTCTCTCTTGCATCGATCTATCAGTCTGCTCTTCCTCCACTGCACTAGACTTCACCTGGTCTGTTCTACCGGACTTACATGACAGCGATCATTTTCCTATCATTCTTACTTCACCTTCCTATTCACCACCTTTCCGTAGCCCTCGCTGGCAATTTGATCGGGCAAATTGGGACCTTTACTCGAAACTCACTGCTTTTAGTGAGGTTCCTTCTTCATCCTCCATTGATGAGCTCCTACACCTCTTCTCGACGTCAGTTTATGCAGCAGCTTCTCATTCTATACCCCAAACCTCAGGCACGTGTTCTCAGAAGTGCGTGCCTTGGTGGTCTCCTGCTTGTGCTCATGCAGTACGTTTGAAACGCGCTGCATGGGGCAGGTACCAGTACAGTAGAACCAATGAGAGACTTCTTGATTTTAAGCAGAAGCATGCGATTGCTCGCCGTGTCATCCGTGAAGCTAAACGCACTTGCTGGCGAGACTATGTTTCCACCATCACCTCTGCTTCCTCTATGAGTGCAGTCTGGAAAAAAGTGAGGAAATTGAGTGGTAAATACTCTCCTGACCCGGCTCCTGTTCTACGGGTCGCTGGTGTTGATGTAGCAAACCCTCTTGACGTTGCCATTGAAATTGGCACTCATCTGGTCCGTATTTCCCGGGGGCTCCATCTATGCCCCTCGTTTCTTTCCTCAAAGTCTGCCAGAGAGTTAGTACCCTTGGACTTTTCTTCTCTCAGAGAAGAACAGTTAATGTACCTTTTACACTTCAGGAACTGGAGGCAACGCTCTCAGCTTGCCGAGCATCGGCAGCTGGGCCTGACGACATTCATATTCGTATGTTACAACATTTACATCAGTCAGCCCTTGTAGTCCTCTTACACCTCTTCAATCTTATTTGGGCACAAGGAGTTCTTCCCCAGTTGTGGAAATCTGCCATTGTTCTCCCTTTCCGCAAGCCGGGTACTACAGGACATAATGCCTCCCACTATCGTCACATCGCTCTTACTAGTGCAGTTTACAAAGTGATGGAATGTCTGGTAAATCGACGTTTAATGTGGTATTTAGAGACACACAACAGTCTCTCCGCTAGTCAATATGGCTTTCGTAAGGGCCGTTCTACCATAGACCCCTTACTACGCTTGGATACATATGTTCGTAATGCCTTTGCGAATAATCACTCAGTTATTGCCATATTTTTTGACCTTGAGAAGGCATATGACACAACTTGGAGGTATAATATTTTGGCCCAGGCCCACTCCTTAGGCCTCCGAGGCAATCTCCCATCCTTCCTTAAGACTTTTTTAACTGACAGACATTTCTGTGTTCGAGTCAATAATGTGCTTTCCCCGGACTTCATCCAAGCTGAAGGAGTCCCTCAGGGATGTGTTCTGAGCACAACGCTTTTTCTCCTTGCTATAAATGATTTGGCTTCTGTTCTTCCTCCCAATATTTGGTCATCACTCTATGTTGATGACTTCGCTATTGCTTGTGCCGGCGCTGTCAACTTATTGCCGTTTCTCTCCAGCATGCAGTCGACCGTGTTTCCACTTGGGCCACCACGCAAGGGTTTAAATTTTCCAGTACCAAAACTCACCAGATTACTTTTACTAGACGCTCTGTCATCTCCGATCATCCTTTGTATCTCTATGGCTCCCATATCCCCGAACGTGACAGTCAGGTTTCTAGGCCTTCTCTTTGACCGTCGGTTATCCTGGAAACCTCACATTACCTCTCTGAAGGCAACTCGTCACAGCCGGCTAAACCTTCTTAAAACCCTTGCTCATCTTTCCTGGGGAGCTGATCGTCGAACTCTGCTTCGCCTACATTCAGCCCTCGTTTTATCGAAACTCGATTATGGTGACCAGATTTATTCAGCTGCCTCTCCTGCTACTCTCTCTAGCCTTATCCCCATACATCACCATGGATTACGTTTATGCCTTGGTGCTTTTCGCTTTTCCCCTGTTGAGAGCCTCTATGCAGAAGCGAATGTACGCTCTCACGATCTCCACAATCCTTCCATTTATAGAATTGTCACCGATATTAGTAGATATTCTTTATTTGTTCGCCGCCCCTGTTTGCTCCGTCCCTTTTCTCTTCGCCTACATTCACTCTTGTCTTCCCTTCAGTTACCACCTTTATGTGTTCATGTAGCATCTCACTTTTCCGTACCCCCCTGGGAAGTTCCAGCTGTTCGTGTCTGTTCTTTCTCACTCCCTTGCTCGAAAGCCCAACTGCCTATGGTGGCTTCCCGCTCTCTTTTTCTTGATCACTTCCACTCTCATTCTCATGCCATCGCTCTCATGCCATGGCTCTAAGTCTTCAGACGGCGTCGGATTCACAGCAGTGTTTCCGGACAGCGTCGTGCGGGGGCATTTACTATCTTCGGCTAGCATTTTTACTGCTGAATTGTATGTCATTTTTACAGCACTTATTCATATCGCATCTATGCCTGTGGCATCATTTGTGGTAGTCTCAGACTCCCTTAGTGCTCTACAGGCTATACGAAAATTTGATACATCTCACCCCCTAGTTCTCCATATCCCACTTTGGCTATGCCGTATCTCTACCAAACATAAAGATATTGTCTTTTGTTGGGTCCCTGGTCATGTTGACGTACAGGGCAATGAACAGGCAGACTGCTGCGCGGTCAGCAGTACATGACCTACCAATTTCCTATAGAGGTGTTCCATTTCTGGACTATTTTGCTGCAATAGCTACCCACCTTCATACCCGTTGGCAACAACGTTGGTCAACTCTGCTCGGTAACAAACTTCATTCTGTTAAACCGAGCATAGGTTACTGGCCGTCTTCTTGTCATCAGTGCCGAGGTTGGGAGACCACTCTCTCCCGCCTTCGCATTGGCCACACTCGTCTTACCCATGGGTATCTCATGGAGAGGCACCCTGTTCCTCTCTGTGAGCAGTGTCAAGTTCCCGTATCGATTAGCCACATTCTGTTAGACTGCCCTTTCTATCAATGAGCACGCAGAATTTACCTCTGTCGTCGTCTCCACTCTACTACTCTCTCTTTACCTTCCCTTCTTGCTGATGGACCCTCCTTTAATCCTGACTCTCTCATTGACTTCTTGACAACGAGTGATTTACTCCACAAACTCTGATGATGATACCTTTCGCACTCCCCTCAGCCCTTTCTAGCTCAGTCTCTTGCTGCCCTTTACCCTTTCACCATCCACTGCCCCACTGTTCTCCGTAACCTATTACTCATCCATCTCCCTTTTACCACCTGATACCCTCGCTTCCTTCCTGCCCTGCAGCACTATATAGCCCTTGTGGCTTAGCGCTTCTTTTTGATTATAATAATAATAATAATAAAATGTGCAATAAATGCCAGACAACAAGTCTACACTAACTATATTAAGTTAGCAATAGAAACAGGCATTAAAAATACAATAAAACGTAAGGTACACACAGAGTACACTTATTACTTACCTTAAAATATTAATATTAATGTGTGAGAGGTGAGTGGCAGGGTGTTTATTGAATAAAATCAGAATGGCACACCATCATCCTCTAACTTTGCACTTAAACAAGGCTTACGACTCCTCTTTTTATCACAGCTAAGCTTAGACGCCATCATCAATGAGAGCCAACTAGTTAACGAAAGAGTAAACGAGAGAGAGAACGAGATACAGAGTTCAGACAATGTAAGAATACAAACTGAACAGGTAGTGGGCGATCACTTGGTCAGGCGAAATAAATGCGTATTAATGTGACTACTTTTAGTTCATTCACGTACGTTTGTAAGAGTTTGTAAAACATTTACCTCAATATTTTTTTATTATAATAATTACCTCACAATACAGATACTCTTACATTGTGTACGAGTTAGTACAGAATAAACAAACAGCAACACACCATTTTTAGAGTGAATGAAGATATTATTATTATTATTATTATTATTATTATCATAAAAAGCACTAAACCCACAAGGGTTGTGAATTGCTATATACATGTATAGAGTGAAGGCATACCGAAAGATTATTTTTATACAGTTATCCCCCAGTTTGATTAGAGAAAACATAATTCTTCCGACACTACCTACACAGCCGCTTTGTAAACAAATCTCATATTTACGTCAGTTTTTATTCTGTAAGTGTATGTACCATGCTTATATGCTATGTAACGGGTTTTGTATATAATTTTGAGGAAAATATCATAGATGGATTAATGAAAATGCCTATATTAATGTAAAATAAGACATTTAGTCTACCCAAGAGTGATTATTATTACGTAGTATTGGCGTCATGAGTAGAGAGACTTAGCGATTTTAATGTGTACCTGCACACCGGCACAGTGTGTAAGTATATTTAGGTACAGGTACACATAAGTATAATTATCAGAGTACATATAAAATACGCGGTAACTTTAAAACACTTGAAATTTTGGAAAGTTTCCTGACATAATAAATGCGGTCACGGAGAATGTAAACAAACCGAGTGGGGCATGCCATATTTGAAAGACCGCTTGCCGTATAGCAAATTTTGGTCATAATTTGACATTGCCATATTAGTGGAACACCGTAAGGCGAAACGCCATAAAGCGGGGCCCTACTGTATGTATTTTCTTTGATTTAACCCTTTCACTGTCAAGACCCCTGCTCACAAACTTACTCTCAGTGTCGAAGAATTTAAAAAAAAAAAATTCCTTATGAAATGATAGAGAATCTTTTCTCGATGGTAATGACACCAATAGTAATACATTTGATGGAAAACTTATACTTACACTCTCTCAAAGTTAGTGGTCTTGGCGATATACATGCATTGACGATTTTGCTCTCTTTGAGCCCAGTGTTCCAGTCGACCAAACTCATAGCTATTTTGCTAGAACTCCTTTTGTTCTATCAACTGAGTACAAGAAATTTCCCATTTACTGATTTTAACTACCCAATAAAGTGATCAGAAATTGGTAATTTGTTCAATTTCATATACAATTTAAGGAAGGTCAGTTTCAAAATAGGGTCCAGAATTAACTATGCAAACATTCCTAGCACTAAAATAACATTTTCTCTATTCATTGGTCACATCTCCAGGCCCCTCTTATATTATGTTTGCTTTCCATTTTGAATTTTCATTCACACAAAAAATAGATTTACTGTTATGCAGACTACTGCATTATTGTAAAAATGGTATAAATAATATTAGCGCATTTGTGAAAGCACATTAGACCCACCAGTTGATGTGTATTGGATGTGTGATGTGATTTGTTTACTCTCGAACATCAGCAAGAGTCGAACAAATATTTCCGATACTTTGAGTTCAATTTCTAGGTACTTTGTAAACCATTCAAAATCATCTATAGTTCTGTATTATATCTTCCATTCTATCAAATGAGACCAAGAAAACAAGAATAAAACCATAAATACCATACAAAAATACACCACAAAGTTGCTGTTTTCAACGAGAAACAGGGTCTGAGTTTTTTGTTCTTATGCACTGCGTGCTGCAGGATTTTTTTTTTTATGCTGCACACACTAACCACTCAGACCCATTCTCTCGTATGTAGGCCTACCAGCTTTATCATACAAGATTGGAAGCTGCTACAATTTTGGCATACTATTACGGGACCAACACTGCTTTGCAAGCTGTAATATTATGGGACCAACAGTGAAATGGTTAAATAAATTATATTTCCTAATGGATCAAAACTTCAGGGCTGTATAACCCCTAACAGTTCTAGTACTTTTGAGTAATAATCATCATAATAAACATAATAGACTAGGGGCATTTATGATTTTGTATACTCTTATTGTAAGAATTAATAGGACTATTATTTCTCAGATTCATAACATGTATTGGTTAGATGGAGGTCATGCAGGTGGTAGCAAGACATGGATTACGGCACCTGCCATCTTAAAGTCTCTTGCTGCTTTAAAGCACATAAATATCTTCATACATGTTACTCCTTATCAGGTAGGAATATCATTTTTTTATTTTATTGGTAAACAATTTTGAATAGTGATTATAGTACAAATCCAGATTCAATAGAAATATCGTTGAATAAATAAAGCTCTTACATTACAGGTACGAGATGAGCAAAGACCATGGATAAGAAAGGAATGTAAAGCATTTTATGACATCTTGCGTAGAGCAGGAGCCAAGGTCAACTACTCTCTCCATTTTGAAGATGAGCCAGCTTCTTTAATATTGCATTTTAGAATTCTCAACAAGTTTATCTGAGACATCCAGTATTGTTCCCTCTACAGCAATGTAAATTATGTTATATAAAATTGTCGAGGGTTTCTTACAGGATACTGGTCTCAATTTTCAGTAAGATAATCATGTTCAAGCACTTTTAAATAATAATGTGTATTTGGTATACATTATACTGACATAAGCATTATTTGCATCTTATATTCTAATTACATTCATGCGGAAGCACTAAGCCCATAGGGGTCATATGATGCCTGGAGAATGGGAGGTAATCAGGTTTGATCTAACAATGGTGACTGATAATTCCAATCCCATGGAGCAAGAGCCCTTCACCACCATCAAGGCACCCCCTGAAGAATGAAGGAAAGATAGCAATCAATAGTAAGACAGTATTGATAATAGCTCCATGCAGCAAGTTTTAGACAGAGGGCTTGGGTAGTTTCCACAAGGGACATGGTATGGCAATGCCAGTTGTTCAGGAAGAGAAATTACAGGAAGGTGTAACAACTTACTAAAAGAGCATTACAGAATGTGACAGACTTTTTTTTTTTATACAACACTGGCCACCTTCTACTGAGGTAGGGTGACCTTCACTCACTCCATCACAGTCTTGCTAGACGTGTGCCAACATTATAGCTCAGATCCCTCCTGCAATATCCCCACCCCTTCAGAATGCAGGCACTGTATTAACCACTTCAAGGACTCAAGTCCAGCTAACCAATTTCCCTGAATCCCTTCGTAAATGTTACCTTGCTCACATGTCAAGTTGCAAAAATGGTCACTTAGCCTCCACTCCTGTCTAAAAAACACACACACACACACACTCTTGTTGGATGTCCAGCAAAGAACAACTTTAATTTCTCTTTCCTGGGGGGAAATAGACAGGGGAAAACTGGCAGATTAGCCAGGAATGGGATGAAATGATAAGAAAGTGATCACTATCTTGATTATTTACCAGCATCCAGTCTAACTCCAGCACAACAAAAATTTAAATATTTGAGATCAGTATATAATTGAGTCCCACTATACACGTATACGATAAAAAGTACGTGTACTGTATACAGGTAATAAAGTTGCCAATAGGACCCTTCACAAAAAAGAATGGCAATTGCATTTAAAATCCCCCGACCCAAAAGTAGGATTGGTTCAGGTAAAGCTCCTCTCAAGGAAAGTGCCTTGATGCTGGTAAGGGGATCTTGATCCAAGGAATTTTGTCTTTCCATAGATCAAACCTGGTTGCCTCCCATTTTTTCCAAGTGCTATATGACCCCCTACAGGTAGTGTTACTCCCACGAATGTAATAATAAAAAGAGTCGGGCAAGGATGAATCTAGGTTTGCATTGTGCGTAATGGGAAGGAGACTGGTACCAAGAGCAAATTTTTGTACCCTCCAAATAAGCACAAGCTGTTGTACAAGCCACTGTTTGAATTGACAGTCTGGTACAGGTTGGCCATCACTAATCTGGCATCATTGGGACCTATAGTGTGCCGGATTAATGAGTTTGCCAGATGACAGAGTGGTTAGGTTAGAATACACTTAATTAACCTATCAATAGAGAGACTGCTGAAAATAAATGGTATAAAATACCGACACAATGGAAACATAAACACACATGCAGTTTAATGTGATCCTTTATTGACCAATAAAGGATCACATTAAACTGCATATGTGTTTGTTTCCAGAGACTCTGCTACATCTTCCTCATTTTCATCACTGTTTTCTCCTCCACTGGCTTGCTGCTGTGGATTTACAACCATCTGCACAATTTCTGTATATAATGCTGAATTTTGAGTCAGTATAATGATGAAATTTGAAATTATGCTAGCCAAAATTAGTGCCAGATTACTGATGAAACCGGGTAACTGATTACCGGATTAGTGATGGCCGCTCTGTACTGTATATGGAATAGTCTTTAGAGTGTACTCAAATTGTAAGAGGTATCAAAACAAAGGCAGACAGGAAGGTCAAAATGATGAATACAGTGGACCCCCGGTTAACGATATTTTTTCACTCCAGAAGTATGTTCAGGTGCCAGTACTGACCGAATTTGTTCCCATAAGAAATATTGTGAAGTAGATTAGTCCATTTCAGACCCCCAAACATACACGTACAAACGCACTTACATAAATACACTTACATAATTGGTCGCATTCGGAGGTAATCGTTATGCGGGGGTCCACTGTATTACTTTCTTGGAGGCATACAGGAGGAAAAACTGGAATATAGCATCCCTGTATCCTTTTATCTCCTGACTGTAAGTTTTGTGATGCCAGTGATGGGCTATTGATCCAAGGAATTGGACCTGCCCTCTCCTTAGATTGAACTTGAGTGCCTCCCATTTCCCCAGGTGCTGTATAGACTCCTGCAAGTTTAGCACTACCCATGAATGTAATAATAATGTATTTTCTAATATTTCAGTGTAAAAACTTAAAGGAGGTCCCATATTATGAGAAAGGAGCTCTTTATCTGAGGAATCAGATCTATCCTCCTTACCCTTATCAAATTTGATTATCTCAACTCTCCCTCTCTCTAATAGACCTCTTTAGTGGGGACATTATTTTTTTGTTTTTTTTCCCTTTTGTGAAATCCATCTAAACAGGAAAGTCACCACTGTCTGGTCTGTTCTAATGTACTAGCTTCTGTTTGCAGTGGTAGTGATGGGAATTTGACCACCTTAGGGCATGTCAGGTAACCCTTGGTGAAACTTCAGAAGGCTATCAGGCACGAACTGAAGGTGTAGGACTCCTGGCATTCTTGCTAGTTCACCACCCACTTCTATTATTAGACAACTGCACACTTAGTGCACTTGTCTAAACAAGTGGTTTTGTTAAACCTTGCTCAGTCAGTTCTAGAGGTACTGTCTTGGTGTTGTGCACCAGGTATAGTGAAAGGTAGTTTCCAGGGAATAGCAAGACTACCTGATAGTCATTAACCCTTTCAATGTCGAAGCCCCTGATCACAAACCTGCTCTGTGTCGAAAAATATTCGAAAAAAAAAACAAAAAAAATTCTTGCCAAAATTTTAAGAATATTTTTTGAGTGTTTTAAAAATATGCAATCAGTACTTACCGAGATATAGAGGAGTGAAGTTGACAAAAAGTGAACCGCTTATGGCAACATCGACAACTTCCGCTCACTCGGTAATATTATTTTTACTTTTATTTTTTAATATTTTATTTTTCAAGTAACTTTTGTGGCTGGTGAGACCAATATGTATAATGTGTAATTTATATATATCCACTTGTTGTATGCAACACAATAACCACACAAACATTATCATTATATTGTTTACAAAACCTGTTTACACAAACCAACAATAAAAAAAAAGCTGTTCATTACTATTGTTCTATAATACATATTATTTATTATTATTATTATTATTATTATTATTATTATCACACTGGCCGATTCCCACCAAGGCAGGGTGGCCCGAAAAAGAAAAACTTTCACCATCATTCACTCCATCACTGTCTTGCCAGAAGGGTGCTTTACACTACAGTTTTTAAACTGCAACATTAACACCCCTCCTTCAGAGTGCAGGCACTGTACTTCCCATCTCCAGGACTCAAGTCCGGCCTGCCGGTTTCCCTGAACCCCTTCATAAATGTTACTTTGCTCACACTCCAACAGCACGTCAAGTATTAAAAACCATATGTCTCCATTCACTCCTATCAGACACGCTCACGCATGCCTGCTGGAAGTCCAAGCCCCTCGCACACAAAACCTCCTTTACCCCCTCCCTCCAACCTTTCCTAGGCCGACCCCTACCCCGCCTTCCTTCCGCTACAGACTGATACACTCTTGAAGTCACTCTGTTTCGCTCCATTCTCTCTACATGTCCGAACCACCTCAACAACCCTTCCTCAGCCCTCTGGACAACAGTTTTGGTAATCCCGCACCTCCTCCTAACTTCCAAACTACACTGTATAGCCCTTGTGGCTTAGCGCTTCTTTTTGATTATAATAATAATCCAAACTACAAATTCTCTGCATTATATTCACACCACACATTGCACTCAGACATGACATCTCCACTGCCTCCAGCCTTCTCCTCGCTGCAACATTCATCACCCATGCTTCACACCCATATAAGAGCATTGGTAAAACTATACTCTCATACATTCCCCTCTTTGCCTCCAAGGACAAAGTTCTTTGTCTCCACAGACTCCTAAGTGCACCACTCACCCTTTTCCCCTCGTCAATTCTATGATTCGCCTCATCTTTCATAGACCCATCCGCTGACACGTCCACTCCCAAATATCTGAATACATTCACCTCCTCCATACTCTCTCCCTCCAATCTGATATCCAATCTTTCATCACCTAATCTTTTTATCCTCATAACCTTACTCTTTCCTGTATTCACCTTTAATTTTCTTCTTTTGCACACCCTACCAAATTCATCCACCAATCTCTGCAACTTCTCTTCAGAATCTCCCAAGAGCACAGTGTCATCAGCAAAGAGCAACTGTGACAACTCCCACTTTGTGTGTGATTTTTTATCTTTTAACTCCACGCCTCTTGCCAAGACCCTCGCATTTACTTCTCTTACAATCCCATCTATAAATATATTAAACAACCACGGTGACATCACACATCCTTGTCTAAGGCCTACTTTTACTAGGAAATAATTTCCCTCTTTTCCTACATACTCTAACTTGAGCCTCACTATCCTCGTAAAAACTCTTCACTGCTTTCAGTAGCCTACCTCCTACACCATACACCTGCAACATCTGCCACATTGCCCCCCTATCCACCCTGTCATATGCCTTTTCCAAATCCATAAATGCCACAAAGACCTCTTTAGCCTTATCTAAATACTGTTCACTTATATGTTTCACTGTAAACACCTGGTCCACACACCCCCTACCTTTCCTAAAGCCTCCTTGTTCATCTGCTATCCTATTCTCCGTCTTACTCTTAATTCTTTCAATAATAACTCTACCATACACTTTACCAGGTATACTCAACAGACTTATCCCCCAATAATTTTTGCACTCTCTATTGTCCCCTTTGCCTTTATACAAAGGAACTATGCATGCTCTCTGCCAATCCCTAGGTACCTTACCCTCTTCCATACATTTATTAAATAATTGCACCAACCACTCCAAAACTCTATCCCCACCTGCTTTTAACATTTCTATCTTTATCCCATCAATCCCGGCTGCCTTACCCCCTTTCATTTTACCTACTGCCTCATGAACTTCCCCCACACTCACAACTGGCTCTTCCTCACTCCTACAAGTTGTTATTCCTCCTTGCCCTATACACGAAATCACAGCTTCCCTATCTTCATCAACATTTAACAATTCCTCAAAATATTCCCTCCATCTTCCCAATACCTCTAACTCTCCATTTAATAACTCTCCTCTCCTACTTTTAACTGACAAATCCATTTGTTCTCTAGGCTTCCTTAACTTGTTAATATCACTCCAAAACTTTTTCTTATTTTCAACAAAATTTGTTGATAACATCTCACCCACTCTCTCATTTGCTCTCTTTTTACATTGCTTCACCGCTCTCTTAACCTCTCTCTTTTTCTCCATATACTCTTCCCTCCTTGCATCACTTCTACTTTGTAAAAACTTCTCATATGCTAACTTTTTCTCCCTTACTACTCTCTTTACATCATCACTCCACCAATCGCTCCTCTTCCCTCCCGCACCCACTTTCCTGTAACCACAAACTTCTGCTGAACACTAACACTACATTTTTAAACCTACCCCATACCTCTTCGACCCCATTGCCTATGCTCTCATTAGCCCATCTATCCTAATACATATATGTACACATATAGTCACTGGACATGTTCCTAGAATTGCTACAGCTTGTGGAAGGTTGATGTGTGTGGGTGGTTGCAGGTGGTCTTTGTTGTGGATGTGCTGAGTCGCGGCAAGGCTGGTGTCACATGACGCGTTACACAATCACCACCAAGCATGCTGTCTTCCCCACCACCCACATGGAAATAAGTCACTTTGTCTGACTTTTTTGGGTTATCCTAGCTTGATGGTCGTCTGGGTTTTCAGCACTATTTCTGGTAACCTGGGCATTGCTTTCAGCAAAAAACTCCTCAAAGCCATGAAATTCATCTTCACTGACACCTCCATCTGTGTTAGAACTGTCACTTGGGAAGAGAAGAGTCCCAGTTCACCGGGGTGTTAGGTATTTCTTACTGCAAAGCATGGTAAACAAAGCCTACTGAAATGGGACTCCTACAATGCACCGCTGGCTCCCTGACTCTCTTTTATACCAAATTTTTAGACCCATTCTCTCATGTGCAAGCCTACCAGCTTTCTCCCACTAGATTTGAAACCGCTAGAATTTTGGCATAGTACTTCGGCATCAACACTGGCTTGTAAGCCGTAGTACTATGGCACCAACAGTGAAAGGGGCCACTGACAGCTTATGCTGTCAGTGGCCCTAAAACCCCCAACAAGCTGGGCCTGATGATATTCATGTCTGCATGCTGAAGCATTTATACCACATGGCACTCGTCTTACTCTTAAGCCTTTTCAATCTCATTTAGTTCCAAGTAGTTCTCTTACAATAGAAAACTGCCATTGTCCTTAATCTGCTTGAATATGCATGTTAGCATTGCCTTGGCTAATAGTCACTTGGTTGTTGCAGTTTTTATTTTTTTTTATCTCTAAAAGGATTATGGTGCCACCTTACATTACAGCATCTTTTCCCAAGTCCATTCCTTGGGCCTCTGAGGCAATCTGCTGCATTTTTTTTTTTTTATGGATTTCTTGTCAGGGAGGCACTTGTGTGTCCTGGGTAGTGATAGCTTTTTTATCCCAACTTCACCCAAGCTGAAAGTATCCTTCCTTGTTCTCCCAATATTTGGTTGTCAATATTGATGATTTTACTGTGTGTGAAGATGCTGATTGTCATCTTGTATCATCCTCTCTTCAGAATGATACTGATCATGCTTCCCACTAGGCTACCTTTCATGGGTTTTTATTTCCAGCTAGCTTTCACAAGACATCCTGTTGTCCCTCAGACTATTCTGTACCTGTATGGTTCCCATATTCTTGAAAAGGATAGTCAAATTTCTTGGTGCTGTTGGATCGCTAACTGTCCTAAAAGCCTCGCATAATCTCCTTGGAACCTGCATGTCATAGGCGCCTGAACATCCTTAAAATTATAGCCCACCTTTCTTGAGAGACTGATACTTGCCCTTCTTTGCCTTTATTCCACTCTCATCTTAACTAGACTATGTATATTCTTCAGCCTCACACATTACTTTTTCCCATTTATCATTATGGGTTATAAGTGTGTCTCATGGCTTTCCATTATTCCTCATTATCAAAAAGAAGCGCTACACTTACAAGGGTCATACAGCACTGCTGGGTAGGGATAATGGATAGCAAGTGGGAGAGGGATGATTATTAGGTCATGGAGTGCAGCAAGGCAGTGGATAATGCAGTGGTAGAGGGTAGCAAGAGATTGAGGTAGAAAGGGCTGTGAGGAGTACTAGAGGCATCATCATCAGAGTTTGTGCAGTAAATCAGTTGCTGTTAAAAAGTCAATGAGAAAGTCTGAGTTAAAGGAGGGTCCATCAGCAAGAAGGAAAGGTAAAGTAAGGGCAGTAGAGCAGTGATGGCGTTGGAGGTAAATTCTGCATGCTCGCTGAGAGAATGGGCAGTCCAACAGAATGTGGCTAACAGAAACTGGAACCTGACAATTCTCAGACTGGAACAGGGTGCCTCTCCAAGAGATACCCATGAGTAAGACGAGTGTGGCCGATGCGAAGACAGGAGAGAGTAATCTCCCAACCTCGATACTAGTGATAAAAAGATGGCCAGAAACCTATACTCGGTTTAATAGAATGTAGTTTATTTTAGAGCAGATCAGACCAACGTTGTTGCCAACAGGTGCGAAGGTGGGTAGCAATTGCAGCAAAATAGTCTGTGAATGGAACATCTCTATATGAAACTGGGAGGTCGTGTACTGCTGACCACACAGCAATGTCTGCCTGTTCATTGCCCTGTATGTCAACATGGCTGGGGGACCCGACAAAAAACTATCTTTGTGCTTGCTAGAGATACGGAGTAACCAAAGTTGGATACGAAGAACCAGGGGATGAGGTGTATCAAATTTTCGTATAGCCTGCAAAGCACTAAGGGAGTCTGAAACGACCACAAATAGTGACACTGGCATAAATGCAATACTGATAAGTGCTACGAGAATGGCATACAATTCAGCTGTAAAAAGGCTAGCAGGGGATAATAAACGGCCTTGCACGACGCTGTCTGGAAACACTGCTACAAATCCAATGCCGTCTGAAGACTTTGAACATTGGTGTACACTGCGATGGCCCATGATTATTATAATAATCAAAGGGGAAGTACTAAACATGTAGGATTATACAGCATCTGTGGGGGAGGATGGAAGGTATTCAGGCTTAATTCAGGGAACTGGAGCACAGATACAGTTCCCTGGATCAGGAGCCACTCACCAGAACCAAGGAACCTTCCTTGAGGGGTGATGGCCCATTATTGCTCAGCTGAAAACTTCTGTGCAGAGATGAAAAATCCCTTCTTCACAAGATCAGCACGATGCCCATTGTCTGTTATTTTGTCCGTTTTGACAACGTTCAAGATCCTTCAACATGTAGGGCAGTAATAGATGTTATTAAGGCTTTTTTTATTTAATCACAACCCCCATTTATTACACCCTTTTCCTCTCCGTATTTGCATTTTCTTGGCTTTCCTTAATTTACCTTTACTCTGTGTTAGCCCTGCATCTTGCTTTTTTCCTTCCTCCTTGTGAAGTCTCATGATTTGTGTTTGCTCTTCCCCACTTCTTATGTGCAAAAAGTTAGTGCTTCTTTTTTATTATATGTGCAAAAACTCACTTACCTTACCTTTCATATACCTTTGACAAGTTTCAAGAGTCCCACTACTCTCAGAGCCTGGCCATGGGCCAGGCTCGCCTAGTGCTTGCCTGGTCAACCAGGCTGTTGCTGCTGTTAGAGGCCCGCTGCCCTACATATCCATCACAGCCTGGTTGATCTGGCACCTGGTGAAGATACTTGTCCAGTTTCTTCTTGAAGGCTTCAATACTTGTTCCATAGGTTTAGCGCTATTTTTTATTATACAGTGGACCCCCGCATACCGTTGGCATCACATAACGTTAAATGCGCATAGCGATACATTTTATCACTAAAATTTTGCCTCGCATAGTGCTAAAAAACTCGCTCAACGCTATTCGTCCGAGACGCATCTATGTGAGGCCTCAGCCAGCCTCACATATTCCGCCGGTGGCATTGTTTACAAGCCAGCCTCCGCGGTAACATCCAAGCATACAATCAGAACATTTCATAATATTACAGCGTTTTTGGTGTTTTATCTGCAAAATAAGTGACCATGGGCCCCAAGAAAGCTTCTAGTGCCAACCCTGTGGTAAAAAGGGTGAGAAATATTATTGAAATACTGAGGTACCATGGTCAACTGCTGATGCTGCTGCTGCTGTAGCACTGTCAGCTGCTGCTGCTGCTGCTGTAGCACCATCAGCTGCTGCTGCTGCTGTACCACCATTAGCTGCTGCTGCTGCTGCTGCTGCTGTAGCACCGTCTGCTGCTGCAGCACTGTCAGCTGCTGCTGCTGTAGCACTGTCAGCTGCTGCTGCTGCTGTAGCACTGTCAGCTGCTGCTGCTGCTGCTGCTGCACTGTCAGCTGCTGCTGCTGCTGTAGCACCGTCAGCTGCTGCTGCTGCTGTACCACCGTCAGCTGCTGCTGCTGCTGCTGTAGTACCATCTGCTGCTGCTGTAGCACTGTCAGCTGCTGCTGCAGCACCGTCAGCTGCTGCTGTAGCACCATCAGCTGCTGCTGCTGTACCACCATCAGCTGCTGCTGCTGCTGCTGTACCACCGTCAGCTGCTGCTGCTGTAGTACCATCTGCTGCTGCTGTAGCACCGTCTGCTGCTGCTGTAGCACTGTCAGCTGCTGCTGCTGCTGTAGCACCGTCTGCTGCTGCTGTAGCACCGTCAGCTGCTGCTGCTGCTGTAGCACCGTCAGCTGCTGCTGCTGCTGCTGTAGCACCGTCAGCTGCTGCTGCTGCTGTAGCACCGTCAGCTGCTGCTGCTGCTGTAGCACCGTCAGCTGCTGCTGTAGCACCATCAGCTGCTGCTGCTGTACCACCGTCAGCTGCTGCTGCTGCTGTACCACCGTCAGCTGCTGCTGCTGTACCACCGTCAGCTGCTGCTGCTGCTGCTGTACCACCGTCAGCTGCTGCTGCTGTAGTACTGTCTGCTGCTGCTGTAGCACCATCAGCTGCTGCTGCTGTAGCACCGTCTGCTGCTGCTGTAGCACTGTCAGCTGCTGCTGCTGCTGTAGCACCGTTGTTGGTGTGGCTTATTGAGAATACCAAGAAACAATTAACCCCAGAGGGTTAGCCACCCAGGATAACCCAAAAAAGTCAGTGTCATCGAAGACTGTCTAACTTATTTCCATTGGGGTCCTTAATCTTGTCTCCCAGGATGTAACCCACACCAGTCGACTAACACCCAGGTGAACAGGGAAAAATGCCTGGAACTAGTGCTCATATTGGTGAATTTAATAAGCCAGCAAAGGTTGGTTTGAGACATTTAAGAATCGTAGTGGCATACACAGTGTGATAAGGCCTGTTCTGGAAGAAAATGCCAAACAGGACCTACAGTACTCAGGAGGAAAAGGCACTCCCAGGACACTGTCTCATCAGTCATTGCTGCATCTTCAATAAAGGTAAATGTCATTTATTCTTCATTTAGTAGAGTAGTACATACACAATATATATTGTGCATGTACTACTCTACTATTGTGCATGTATCCTTCGCTTTGTGTGTAGGAAAATGTATATTTCATGTGGTAAAATTTGTTTTTCCATACTTTTGGGTGTCTTGCACGGATTAATTTGATTTCTATTATTTCTTATGGGGAAAATTCATTCGCATAACGATAATTTCGCATAACAATGAGCTCTCAGGAACGGATTAATATCGTTATGCAGGGGTCCACTGTAATACATTTTCTTGTCAGTATTGGCACCTCATTTTCTTCAGACTTTGTTCAGGCCGAGGAAGTCCCACAAGGTTGTGTTCTTAGCACTACCCTTTTTCTGTTGGCTATAAATGACCTACCTTCCACTCTTCCATCACATATTTGGTCATCACTTTATGTGGATGACTTCGCTATAGCTTACACAGGCACTGACTGTCACCTGGTAGCAGCCTCCCTACAGGATGCGATTGATTGAGTTTCCCATTGGGCCACTTCTCATGGATTTAAATCTTCTAGTATGAAAACCCATTTCATTACCTTCACTAGACGTCCTCTTATCCCAGATATTCCATTGTATTTACACGGCTCACATATTCCAGAATGTGATACGGTCAAGTTTCTTGGCCTTCTCTTCAATCACCGGTTGACATGGAAACCTCACATTTCTTCTTTGAAGGCAGCTTGCCATGGTTGGCTGAATATCTTTAAAATTCTTGCACATCATTCACGGGGAGCAAATCGCTGAACTCTCCTCCATTTGCATTCCACCCTAGTCTTGTCTAAGCTGGATTATAGCGACCAAGTCTATTCTGCAGTTTTTTCTACAACTCTCTTAAAGTTAGATCCGCTTCATCATTAGGGTCTACGTTTATGCCTTGGTGCCTTTCGTTTGTCTCGTTAAAAGCCTCTTTGCAGAGGCGAATGTTCCTTCCTAAGTTGATCATTGTGACGGTCATTGTCTTCGTTACTTTGGCCGCACTCATGACCTTCGTGTTCCTTCTACGTATAGGTTGGTCTCAGATGTTAGTACAAGCCAATTATTTGTTTGGCGCCCCTGCTTACTCCGACCGTTTTCTCTTCGTCTTCACTCACTCTGGTCTTTTCTCCAGTTACCTCCCTTGTACAGTGGACCCTCAGTTATCAGCCGTTCCAGATATCGGCCAACTCAGTTATCGCCTGGTTTTTTGGCCGAAATTTTATTCCGGTTATCGGCCGTTATTTCATTTATTGGCCATATTGGACGCATCCACCCACCTGCCCACCAGCCACTCATGCATTCGTGAGTCAGTCTGGCTGTGTCTCTGGGTGAGTGAAGACACTTTTGCTCATTCATCCAAGCATTTCGCTATAATCCATTGTTTTTTGTGGTTTTTTAGTGCAACTGTGAAATAAGCAACCATGGGCCCAAAGAAAGTTCCTAGTAAAGTTCTTTTGGTAAAGAAAATGAGAAACATGATGGAATTTAAGAAAGAAGTTGTTGAAAAGTACGAGAATGAAGGAGGAAGAGAGAGGGGAGAATGTGCCTTCTTCAGTGATTCATTAACAGTGTAGCAAGGAAGTCAAGCAATTAAGCAATAGAAAAAGGACGACATGAAACTGACTCCTCCAATGTCGTTGGAGGTACACCTACCATCCAAGTTACGACCAAGCTTGGTTCCGACCAACCGGTCGTAAGTCAAAATGGACGTAAGTCGAACCTTTGAAATTTGCCGACATATTGGGTAGGGCATAACGTCAAACCTTTCCTATATAAACTACCTACATAATACTGTAATGTAATGTACAATCATTATTTCATTCTTGTTACCATAATTTACTTTTATTGTTATATTTTAAGTATTTATGTACCGTATATAATGTATACATGGTAGTGATCTGTATTGTAAATTTTACATCTCATACAGTATCATATGTTACTGTTATCTTTATGTATTGTCAACACAGTGGAATGGGAGAATACCACTGGTAGTGTCATCCTGTCAGAATGTAGTATAACCTATACCCTAAGTAAAGAGAAACAACTCTGGAACACGTGTAATACGTATCCGGCTGGTTGGCCGGGTGGATGGGTGGCTGGCTGGACGGGTGGGTGACCGGTTGGGTGGGTGGTTGGCTGACCGAATGTGGCTCTCTCTGTATCTCTCTCTCTCTCTCACAGGTACATGTAATTCAAGTTATCATACATAGTATAAATTACCTAGGATAACCCAAAAAATCCAGACAAAGTGCTATACAGTGGATCTGTGCTCCAGTGCCCTAAATTAATAATAATAATAATAATCACTATTATTATTATTATTATTACAATACATATATACTAATATTAATAATACTATTATTATTAAGCTATAATATAATAATCGTGTCCACTCATTACTTACCTTAAAATATCTGTAGTCTTAATGTTGAGTGAGAGGTGAGTAAACAAGATTAAATGAATAAACGAGAGAGAGAATGAGAATGTAGAATGTTCACGAGTTATGTAAACAAACGTTGTTGTTGTTTTTGTTGTTGTTACCAGCCTGGACAGGAATGGTTTCTGTTCACTCTGTCAAGCCGACCAGAAAAACATCTCATATTTGTTAATTTATATGTTTATATGTCATATATTATTATTATTATAATCAAAAAGAAGCGCTAAGCCACAAGGGCTATACAGCTATATGTCATATAGCATGTTTATTATATAATTTTGAAAAAAAAAAATCATAGATGGATTAAGCAAAATGTCTATATTAATGTTTTATACACATTTAATTTGCCTCAGTGATTATTATTGTTATTATCATTATTAATATGGCATCTTTCAAGACCAAGTACACTCTTAATGAGTGGCTCTGAGACAGACAAGCAGACAGACACACACACAGGTAGACAGAAAGACAGACACACAGGTAGACAGAAAGCCACAATCTGCAGTGCAAGATTCAGACTTCATCTTAGGGGCCATGGTGAAATTTACTGTCCAGTTAGTACAGTTAATACAGTATGATGCTGCTGATAGGATAGGGTTACTCAAACTGATGCTGCCTGCATGACGCATTGCCGCCACGAGTCATTGTACAGCGGTGTGCATCAGCCGGCCCAGCCCAGCTGCCAGATGCACGGTGGTAAGTAGAGTGGACGTATGTCAGATGGTAGGGGTATATAGGGCCACTTGACAACATACGCCACCCTGCTTAACTTCCACCACCCTAAACCAATGCCAGCATCTCCTCCAAGGTAAGTGTAAGTATTTCTTATTTATAAATTACATACATTGTGTGAATAGAGGTGGTGGCCTCTAATGCCACCTCCACTACCACTAATATGTACGGCTTATGCTCTCAGTGGCCCTTATAAACCCAACACCACCACTCCACATACATAATGACATGTTATTCATTCTAGATTATTATTATAATCAAGGGGAAGCGCTAAACCCGGAGGATTATACAGCGCCTGGGTGGGGGGATGTGGAAGGCATTCAGGCTTAATTCGGGGAACTGGAGCACAGATCCAATTCCCTAACTCAAGAGCCCCTCACCAACATCAAGGAACCTTCCTTGAGGGGTATTCATTCTAGAGTATATATCATGTTTCTGTTATTAATATTGTTTATTATGTCATATTGGATGAATTGTGGTAGATAAATAAGCTGTAGAGTTTATAATAGTGTCATATTTAAGCATTTTGTCCTGTCTCCCAACAATAAACTCGCCTCCCTCTCTGCTCCTCGTTGTTTTGCATATGCCAACAAGACTCTTCAATAAAGGTAAAAGTGATTTTACCCGTTGACTGTCGCAAGCACCTTTCTGAAACTCATTCTATGTTGCAAAATTTTTGGAAAAAGAGAAAAAAAATTTTCTTATGAAATGATAAGAGAAACTTTTCCCGATGGTTATGACACCAAAAGTACGAAATTTGTTCGAAAACTCACGGAATTACGCTCCTGCGAAGTTAGCGGTCTCGGTGACATATACACATCGGTGATTTCGCTGACTTTGAGCCTTGTTTTTGGCCAATTCCATTGTTCCAGTTGACCAAACTCATAGATATTTCTTTAGAACAACATTTTTTTTCTGTCAGCTGAATACAAGAAACTGCCCATTTAACAATTTGAACTACCCGGTAAAGTGGTCAGAAATTGGCAATTTGGCCAATTTCACGCAAATTTAAAAAGATGCCAATTTCAAAATAGGGTCCACAATAAACAATATAGACATTCTTGGCACTAAAATAACATATCCTCTGTTCATTAGTCACATCTCTAGGCCCCTCTTATATATTACTATTGCTTTCTATTTTGATTTTTTATTCATACAAAAAATACAAAATTTACTGTTATGCAGAGTACTGAATTATTGTAAAAATGGTATAAATAATATCAGTGCACTAGTGAAAGGATATTAGACTCCCCAGTTGACATGTATTGGACATGTGTGATTTGCTTACTCCTGAACATTGGCAAAAAATCAAACATTTCTGCTAATCTGAGCTCAATTTCAAGGTCATTTTCATCGTGAAACTATTCTCCATTTTATCATGTGAGACCATGAAAACAAGAATACAACAATAAATACTATACGAAAATACACCTCAAAGCTGGCGTTTTGATCCAAAAAAAAGGTCAGTTTTTTTCTCATTATGCACTGCGTGCTGCAGGATCTTTTTTATATGGTGCACACTGACCACACAGACCCATTCTCTCACATGTGGGCCTACCAGCTTTCTCCTGCTTGATTTGAAGCCGCTAGAATTATCGAGTATATACATATACGTCCGAAACACTGGCTCGTAAGACATATATATACGACCAAAACAGTCAGAGGGTTAAATGTTCATTTATCCACTTCATTAGTCATTTTATTTAGTTCTCATTGTTTTATGTATGTAAAACTATAGTTAATCTTTAAAAAATGTATTTTTTTTTTAATATTTTTGGGTGTCTGAAACAGATTAATTGGATTTACATTAACCCTTTGACTGTTTCGGTTGTATATACACCTACCATCCGACTTACGATTGAGTTCGGTTCCGAGAAACCGGTCATAAGTCTAAATGGACGTAAGTCAAACTTTACTACTGAATATCAACATCACATTTTTGTAATAACTTTATTTTATTGTTTTATTTTGGTATTTCATGTTTTACTTTACTTTTTATGCTGTTAGTACTGTATTTTATACTGTAAGGTTTAGGATAAACACTGTGTACAACACAAATAGTTATTTCCCAGAAATTTGGCAAAAAAAATACGGTCGTAAGTTGAGCAGGTTGTAAGTCGGATGGTAGTTGTATATGTCTTATGAGCCACCGTGTTTGATGCATTAATACGCATAAATTCTAGTGGCTTCAAATCAAGTGGGAGAAAGCTGGTTGGCCTACATGTGAGAGAATGGGCCTGCGTGGTGGGTGTGCGCCCTGTGAAAAAAATCGGGGACTCAGTGGTGCATTGTGGGAATGCCATCTCGGTAGTCCATTTTCACCATGCCTCGCAGTAAGAAGTACCTCACTCCTTGGCGGATTGGAGGTCTTTGGTTCCCAAGTGATAGCTCTAACAGCAGTGGAAGTGCCAGTGAAAGTGAATTTCTGGTTTTGGAGAGGGTGTGACTGAGAGCAGTGCCCAGGATACTGTCATTAGTGATGAAAATCCAAATGACCCACAACCTTCCACCTCTGGTGCTGGGCCATCTCATTCACGTTCACCTTGTACCAGGATGAAAGAGGAAACTATTTGCCTGTGTACAAGACTCAGATGTGAACAGTGAAAGTGATAGTGATTTCAAAGCTATTGAAAGCAGTTCTAGTTGCGACAGTGAGGGTGAATATTCTCCAGCGAAACGGCAGTATGCACGATGCAGCATGCATTCTGGTAGTGTGCCATATGCTGTTCCAAGGAGAAGGAGTACATCCCGTGGCCCTACACCAAGAACTGATAGTGAAGATGACGATATTGTTACAATGGGGATGAATGATGTGCGTGGGGCAGCAGGTGGTGGTGGCGACACGAGTTGTGTGGCACCAGCAGCTGGCCATGCTACTAACTCAGCACAGCCACAACCACCCTCAACCACCTCCACAACCTTCACAACCACAACTACCTGTAAATATTCAGTACCCACCAGCAGACTGCATCTGGGATTGGCAGCAAGGTGACAGTTTTGTTCCCAATCCCCATCACTTTGATGAAATACAAAGTGGAATATGGCCATCATGTACACTTGGGAACAATGCCACTGAACTGGAATGCTTTAAGTTATTCTTTGATGAACCCCTGATGGACATTATTGTCAGGGAAAGCAATACATATTCCGAGTACACCATGGCAAACAGTTTTTTCACCAAAGTCACGGCTACACCAGTGGAAGGACACAACTGTGGCAGAGATGTATCTATTCTTTGCCACAATAATGCTTATGCCACGTGTATAAGCACAGTGTCAACACATACTAGTCGACAGACCGCCTGATTTCAACCCCAACTTTCGGTGACATTATACCAGTGAATCAATTTGTGTTACTGTTACGTATGCTATACTTTTCAGACAAAACAAGACCTGACAGAAGCAACAGGTTATATAAGATCAGGAATGTGTTCATATACCTGAAACAAAAGTTGAAGACCAACAGCAAACCCAAATATGGTGAATTTTGTTTGTCAGTTATCAGACAAATAATATTCAAGTACCAAGGAACAACACTTGCAATAGACCAGCGCCCATGAAATTACCAACACATGCCATCTCATCTGAGGCCTGGTGATCACTACCCCATACCACTGCCTCCTACTACTTTCAAGAAAAATGCTCGCAAAACGCCCACAAAAACAGAGACACTCGTTTTATGTGTGAGAAGTGTAAAACATCATTGTGCATACACCCCATGTTTCAAAGAATTCCACAAGCTGCAGCAGCTCTAGGAAAGTGTCCAGTGATTGTACATCTTTTCTTCTTTCAATGTACCAGCCATATCCCACTGAGGTGGGGTGGCCCAAAAGGAAAAACGAAAGTTTCTCCTTTTAAATTTAGTAATATATACAGGAGAAGGAGATACTAGCCCCTTGCTCCCGGCATTTTAGTCGCCTCTTATGACATGCATGGCTTATGGAGGAAGAATTATGTTCCACTTCCCCATGGAGATAAGAGGAAATAAACAAGAACAAGAACTTGAAAGAAAATAGCAGAAAACCCAGAGGGGTGTGTGTATATATATGCTTGTACATGTATGTGTAGTGTGACCTAAGTGTAAGTAGAAGAAGCAAGATGTACCTGAAATCTTGCATGTTTAAGAGACAGAAAAAAAGGACACCAGCAGTCCTACCATCATGTAAAACAATTAAAGGCTTTCGTTTTACACTCACTTGGCAGGACGGTAGTACTTCCCTAGTTATTGTATATATGTATGTACAGTGGACCCTCAACCAACGATGGCATCGATTAACGATAAATCCGACTAGCGATACATTTTAAAGCAAAATTTTTGCCTTGACTAGCGCTAAAAAACTCGACCAACACTATTCGTTCCGTCTGAGACGCGTCCACTTCTGGCCAGTGTTTACAAGCCAGCCAGCCACCGCGGTCGCTTCCAAGCATACAATCAGAATATTTCATATTATCACAGCCTTTTTAGTGATTGCACCTGCAAAATAAGTCACCATGGGCCCCAAGAAAGCTTCTAGTGCCAACCCTACAGCAAAAAGGGTGAGAATTACTATGGATATGAAGAAAGAGATCATTGCTAAGTATGAAAGTGGGGTGTGTGTCTCCGAGCTGGCCAGGTTGTACACAAAACCCCAGTCAACCATCGCTACTATTGTGGCCAAGAAAACGAAAAACAGATAGCAGGAGATAGCATCTCTCAAGCGATCATATGTGAAAAGGCTAGGAAGTTGCATGACGATTTAATTAAAAAAATGCCAGCAACTAGTGGTGATGTGAGTGAATTTAAGGCCAGTAAAGGTTGGTTTGAGAGATTTAAAGGGAAGGGAAATAACCCCGGAAAAGGACTTGCCACCTCAAGTCTAATGGAAGGGGATTCCTCTTCTAAACACTAAGACCATCAACACTCTCCCCTCCTCCCATCCCATCAATCATCACCAGATCTTCAATAAAGGTAAGTGTCATGTAACTGTGCATGTCTTCTTCAGTTTGTGTATTAAAATTAATATTTCATGTGGTAAAAACAATTTTTTTTCATACTTTGGGGTGTCCTACACGGATTAATTTTATTTCCATTATTTCTTATGGGGAAAATTAACTTGACTAATGATGAGCTCTCAGGAATGGATTAATAGCGTTAGTCGAGGGTCCACTGTATATTATAGAACAATAGTAATAAAATTTTTTATATTGTTTGTGTAAACAAGTTTTGTAAACAATATGATACTAGTGTTTTTGCTATAATTGTGTTACATTCAATGAATGCATATATGAACATTGCATCATACTTTGGTCTCACAGGCCACATAAGTTATGTGAAAAAATAAAATAGTGAAAAAAACAAGAAACCTTCGAATGCAGGTAAACCAAAGTTTACCCAGTGAGCGGCATTCCCCACTGTTGTCATATGAGGCTCATTTTCTGCCAACTTTACACCTCTATATATCGGTAAGTACCGATTGCAAAAATTTTTGGGGGGGGGCTTAAAACAATCAGAAAATTAATGTTAACATTTTCATAAGAAAAAATAATTTTTGTTTTGTCTGAATATTTTTCGACACCATTAGACACCTCAGATTTGGGGTTGCGACAGTCAAAGGGTTAATTCTTATGGGAAATATTATTTCGGTTTTCGGCCAACTTTCTGGAACGGATTACGGCCAATAAACAAGGGTCCACTGTATTTTCATTTAGTGTCTGTTCTCTCCTACTACTGTGGGCCAAAGCTCTCCTTCCTATAACTGCTTCTCGCTCTCTCTCTCTTGATCACTTCCGGTCACATGCTCATGCCATCGCTGTTTATACAGATGGTTCTAAATCTTCTGACGGTGTTGGGTTCACAGCAGTACAGTGGACCCTCGAGTTTTGTAAGGCTCGCGCTTCTTAAATTTTGCCTTTTGACAACTTTTTTCGTCAAAATATAGGCTCGCGGTTCGTACTTTGGGTTGCCATTCATCACTCATCTGGAACACACATGAGTGGCCTCCCAGCGTCCATGCCACACCAGTCAGTGTGGCATTGTTTATTGGCGAGTGAACATCACTCCACGCGTCCATACAATACATTTCGTAATATTTCATTCTTTTTTGTGCTTGCCATGGACCCAAAGAAAGCTTGTAGTGCCAGCCCTTTGGTAAAGAATGAGAGAAACATGATAGAATTCAAGAAAGAAATCATTGCAAAATATGAAAGTGGTGTGCATGTGGCCCATCTTGCCAGGATGTATGGGAAGCCCCACACAACCATCACTTCCATCGTGGCGAAGAAAAAGGAAATCAAAGAAGTTGTTATTGCAAAAGGATTAGATATGCTCACAAAAGAGAGACTGCAAATACTCGAAGATGTTGAGAATTTGTTGTTGGTGTGGATCAACCAAAAACAGTTAGCAAGAGATAGTGTTATGCAGTCAATAATTTGTGAAGAGGCAAGGCAGTTACATGCTGATCTCTTAAAGAAAATGCCTGGAACAAGTACTAATAGTGAATTTAAGGCCAGCAAAGGCTGGTTTGAAAGATTTACCCCGTAAACGGTCCAAGCAGATCTACGTTCACATGTGTAGTGCTACAAAAGTAGATCAAATTTTTTTTACACATTTTCAAATGTAAAAACACAAAGATCTACTTTTTTTACATTCAAATGTTGAAAAAACGTGTATATACGTTTGAACCGTTTACGGGTTAAGCATAGTGGCATACACAGTGTCGCAAGGCTGCAAGTTCTGACAAACATGCGGCTGAAATATTCGTGCAGGAATTCAAGGACTATGTAGAGACTGAAGGATTCGTCCCCCAACAAATGTTCATTTGTGACAAAACAAGCCTCTTTGGGAAGAAAATACCAAAGAGGACCTACTTCTTGCAGACAGCCCTGCCTTGGACTTAATCACTTTGTGACTTTTTGTCAGCAACTGCTTTACTGTACGAACTTTGACACACAGCCCTTAGCGTCCCTTCCAGCCCTTTTCTCCACTCACCTCTGATCCCCTCTCCACCTAGCTGTTTATAGCCTCAGCACTATTTTCTGCCCGCAGCGCTGTACAACTTTTGTTGGTTTAGCGCTTTGATAATTTTGATTATAATACAGGTACCATCCACTTACGACCGAGCTTGGTACCGACCAACCGGTTGTAACTCAAAATGGACGATAGGGATACTTCAAAAATTAAATCCTAATCTTAATTGGTTTTCACAAAAATAGGCGAATAACTTCCGAGATAATAGCTGAAAGCGCACACATAACTGAGTACTTGGGAAATTTTTTATCGTAAAAAATCTTTTTTTCAGTGTTTTCATAAGCTACGAGTGTCTATTACAGTTTGCCTCTTCAAGGGGGGCTCCTTGGCATGGTGAAGAGGCTCTTGGTCTGAGGAATTAGACCTGTCGGTCTCCTTCCACAGACCGAACCTAATTACCCCCCAATCCCCCGTTCCCTATCCCATCCTTTCCTCCTCCTCCTCCTCCCCACCCCTCCCTTTTGGCCTTTGGGATTTTTTTTTTTTCTCCACAGGCACGCTAGTTCCTAAATAGGGAAAAGGGTACCAGGGTCCATCCCATTCCATTGAGGTTCTTGGCAGTGGCGTAGTTTGCCGTGGAATCTGGATTGCCCGGGGATGTCCCGATCCTTCTCCGGTATCCTGGAGGGTGGCTTTGGGTGTGTCTCGGGCGACGGGTGTATCTCTGGAAGCCACCTTTCGGATTCCAGGGGTGGTGGCCGAAGGAGGTATGCTTTGTGGCGGATTTCCGGCCGCCCTCTCTTTTGTCCACCAAGGTAGCTTGGCAGATGTGAGGTTGCTATCCCGGATTGCCGGTTTACTGGCATGATGGGTAGGGTATGGCACAGGTTCCATGCTGCATCTGCGCTACTTGCGGTGCTGAGGTCCTCTTGGGCGAGGAGGGAGATTTCTGGCCCTTTCATTCCTCCTAGGAATTATCCCTCCGTGGTCCCCCCTTTTTTTATTTTTTTTTTTTTTATTTTTATTTTCTTTTCTTTCTTTTTTTTCTTAAAAACAAAAAGAAAGAAGTAACCTAACCATGGCAGCCCTAGTCCATGAACCTGCTACCCCCGGGCCCCTTCTTGATACCGCACCCCGTTCTGACCCCGCCTCGTCTTTGGACCACTCTTCGGACACTCCTCATGCCTCTGTACCTCTTGCCGGAGCTGTTTCCTCACCCGCTTCAGGTACTGAGGACTCGACTGACTCCTTCGATTTATCTGACCTTCACTCTCCTCTGACTATGCTTCCGGCCTCTCCCTCTACGGTGCGGCAATTTTCGAATCGCCGGCCCGTTCCACGTCGGACCAACTCTGGTCCCATGCCTAAACGCCAACGACAGTTACCTGCTGATGATACTTCTCCACCTTCTCGTTCTTCTCAGAAAAGATCGACACGTCCTTCACTACCTTTCCACACTCAGTTTCAGACTGCACAATGGACTAAATTCTTCACTTTATGACCGACTTCCTCTACTGCCTATCTTTCTGACCACAGTATTGGCAAGGCACTCCTACGCCATGTTGGTAAAGATATTTCTTTTCATGCTCTTAAGAGCGGTACGCTCATCATCACCGTACAGAATACTACCCAGGCTCATGAGCTTTCTCGTAGTGGTACTGTCATTCTGCCCCATACCATAGTTCAACAAAATTTCCAGACATGTGGCACTGACATTCTTGAACAGCTGGAACTCCAAGATCTCCCAATCCTCAAGGTAGACACTTATGTTCTTCCTGCCCGCGGGCAGAGACGATACCCTAGCAATGTGGCTCGTTTAACTTTTGACAGCCGTGAACTCCCATCCTCAGTTTATGTAGCAGGACATCGGTTACAAGTTCGAAAGGTGATCCCTACACCGCAACAGTGTAGAAATTGCTGGTGATTTGGCCATCCAGCGAAATATTGCAGATCTATCGCCGAATGCCCGGTCTGTGGTACTGATGACCATTCTAATATGTCTTGCAATCGACCTCCCTCTTGCCTTAATTGTCATGAGGCTCACCCTTCGTACTCTCGCCGTTGTCAGGTCTACTTAAACGAGCGGGAAATCCGTTACCTCAAAGAGGCAGAAGGTCTCCCTTATGCCATGACAGTTTCTCATCTCCGCCTCCAAGGGAGACTACCTCGTGTTTCTTATTCCCGAGTTTCAGAACGTCCCCCCACTTCTGGGATCCCATCTTCTGCAACCACCTCTGTGGTTACCTCACCCATAGTCACTCCTGTATCTAATTCTTTTGCTGTCCTAGGCTCAGACGTCCCTACTTCAACGCCTCAGTCTGATCTCGCTTCTTCGTGTTCTCCCTCACAAGCCTCAGTAGCGACGCGATCTCGTATGACACCTCCTCCTAATCGTCCCTCTACTTCTCAAAAGTCAAAAAACGGTCCGTTAACACCTCCTACTCATCTTCCACCTCATTTTACCTTCCCTGTCTCTGTACCTGGTTCTTCCCTTCTCACTGGCTCTGTTACAAGTGTAGAGGTTCACCCTCCTCCTCATACTGTACCTTCCTCCCCTGTTCCCTCCCAAGTTTCTTCCTCTTCTGCCACCTCCCAAGTTTCTGCCTCTTCTGTCCCCTTCCACGCTTCTCCAATTCCCTCCACCCTTTCGCCCCCCCCCCTACCTTGGTACAGTGCATTACAGTTCCAATCTTTACTCATCCTCCCCCTACCATTTCCAATATTGTCTCCCATACAACGTCTCTGAATTCCGAAACACTTGAAGCAATCTCTGAATATATTGCAGAGACCAAACCATCAATGGACACTGATCCACCCTCTGTTCTTTCTCTCTCCTCTGCTCCATCTGCGCAACTCCTTTCATCACAGCGCACCATTCCTTTGCTGCTTGAACATTTTCCACTGCCTCCGCATGTGGACTTTTCTAACCCCTCTAGTCCGTAGGAACCCTTACCTGCGGATTTCAGGTATCTTTATCATTGCCAATCATGGCCTATTTACAGTGGAATATACGCGGCCTCAGGGGTAATCGGGATGAGCTTCAGATGTTACTCTCCCAGTTTTCCCCTGTTGGTGTTTGCTTACAGGAACCAAAATTACACTCTGTTGTTATCTCTCCCATCTCAGGCTATAATTTATTGTATTCTTCAGATCCTTTTCCTGATGGGACCTTTAACCCTTTCAGGATCCATCCCGTAGATCTACGGCTTTACGTTCAGGGTCCAAACCATAGATCTACGTCATGAGCTCAGCTCACTCTGATAAACTGTGAGTGGTAAATTTGGGCCTAGATATGAGAGAATACATCTATGTGGTATGTGTGCACCACATAAAACAAATCCTGCAGCACACTGTGTATGAGAGAAAAAAAACTGAGACCGTGATTTTCGATTAAAACAGCAACTTGCAGTGTTTTTTCGTATGTTTTTTATAGTTGTATTTGTGATTTCTTGGTCTCATTTGATAGAATGGAAGACATATCACAGAAATAGAGATAATTTTGATTGGTGTTAGCACTGGAAATGGCTTGAAACTGAGCTCAAAGTGGCGGAAATGTTAAATTTTTGCCGATGTTCAAGAGTAAACAAACGACCTCACACGTCTTATACACGCCAGCTGGTGGGTCTAATATACATTCACAAATGTGGTGATGATATTTATACAATTATGACAATATTGCATAACAGTAAATCTTCTATTTTTTGGTGTGAATAAAAATTCATTATGTGAATAAAAATTCAAAATGGAATTTATTTGTAAAGCCTCAAAACATAACTAATGAACAGAGGAAATGTTAAGTTTAGTGCCAGCAATACCTACATTGTTTATTCTGGACCCTATTTTGAAATTGGAATATTTTGAACTTTGTGTTAAATTGGCCAAATTACCAATTTCCGGTCACTTTATTTTGTAGTAGAAATGGTTGACTTAGCGATTTCTCGTGCTCAATCGATAGAATAGAAGTAATACTAGTGAAATAGCTAAGAATTTGGTCGACTGGAATAATGTAATTGGCCTAAAATGGGAGTCAAAGTCGGCAAAATCGCCAATTCGTAAATATCGCTGACACATCAAAATTCACGAGAGCATAATTTCGTCAATTTTCCATCAAATTTCGTACTTTTTGTTTTATTACCTTCACAAAAAGATTCTCTACCATTTCATAAGAAAAAAATAACAATTTTTTTTTTTTGAAAATTCTTGGACACTGGGGCACCACTTCAGATTTTGGCCTTGGACCCTGAAAGGGTTAATGAAAGTGCCCTTCTTCTACGCACTGATATTCCGTACCATCAGCTATTTGTTCGTACTTCGCTGCAGCCCGTATCCACTCGCATAGGTGGTATACGCTCTGTTCTTTATATCTCTCTCCTCGGGCATTATCTATTCTGGATATTGCCTTTCTTGTTCCGTCATTACCGCCACCGATTCTGTTACTTGGCGATTTTAATGCCCACCATTTCCTCTGAGGGGGTCTCACTGTGATTCCCGTGGCATTCAGTTAGAGGCTTTTCTTGCCACCCACCCCCTCCATGTTTTAAATACAGGTACTCACACCCATTTTGATCCTCGGACTCACACTCTCTCTTGCATCGATCTCTCAGTCTGCTCTTCCTCCGCTGCATTAGACTTCACTTGGTCTGCTCTCCTGGACTTACATGACAGCGATCATTTCCCAATCATTCTTACTTCCCCTTCATATTCACCACCTCTTCGCAACCCACGCTGGCAATTTGATCAGGCAAATTGGAACCTTTACTCACACCTAACTGTTTTTAGAGAGGTTCCTTCTTCGTCCTCCATCGATGAGCTTTTACACCTCTTCTCGTCCTCCGTTTTAACCGCAGCTTCTAATTGTATACCCCAAACTTCGGGCAGGCATTCTCAGAAATGCGTGCCTTGGTAGTCTCCTGCTTGTGCTCGTGCAGTACGTTCGAAACACGCTGCATGGGGCAGGTACTGGTACAATAGAACCAGAGAGAGACTTCTTGATTTTAAGCAGAAGCGTGCGATCGCTCGTCATGTCATCCGTGACGCTAAACGCACTTGCTGGCGAGATTATGTCTCCACCATCACCTCTGCTTCCTCTATGAGTGCAGTCTGGAAAAAAGTACGAAGACTGAGTGGTAAATATTCTCCTGACCCGGCTCCTGTTCTGTGGGTTGCCGGTGTTGATATAGCGAACCCACTAGATGTTGCCAAGCTGTATAGTCCTTGTGGCTTAGCGCTTCTTTTTGATTATAATAATAATAGATGTTGCCAATGAAATTGGCAATCATCTGGTCCGTATTTCTCAGGGACTCCATCTGTGCCCCTCATTTCTTTCCTCAAAGTCTGCCAGAGAGTTAGCACCCTTGGACTTTTCTTCTCTCGGAGAAGAACAGTATAATGTGCCTTTTACACTTCAAGAACTGGAGGCAACAGTCTCAGCTTGCCGATCATCGGCAGCTGGGCCTGACGACATTCATATTCGTATGCTACAACATTTACATCAGTCAGCCCTTGCAGTCCTATTATGCCTTTACAATCTTATTTGGTCACAAGGAGTTCTTCCACAGCTGTGGAAATCCGCCATTGTTCTCCCTTTCCGCAAACCAGGCACTACGGGACATGAAGCCTTCCACTATTGTCCCATTGCTCTTACCAGTGCAGTTTGCAAAGTGATGAACGCCTAGTAAATAGACGTTTAGTGTGGTATTTAGAGACACACAACAGTCTCTCCACTCGTCAATATGGCTTTCGTAAGGGACGTTCTACCATAGACCCCTTACTACGCTTGGATACGTATGTTCGTAATGCCTTTGCGAATAACCACTCAGTTATTGCCATATTTTTTGACCTTGAGAAGGCATATGACACAACTTGGAGGTATAATATTTTAGCCCAAGCCCACTCCTTAGGCCTTCGAGGCAATCTACCATCCTTCCTTAGGAACTTTTTAACTGACAGGCATTTCCGTGTTCGGGTTAATAATGTGCTCTCCCCGGACTTTATCCAAGCTGAAGGTGTCCCCCAGGGATGTGTTCTGAGCACAACACTTTTTCTCCTTGCTATTAATGATTTGGCCTCTAGTCTTCCATCAAATATTTGGTCATCATTCTATGTTGATGACTTCGCTATTGCCTGTGCAGGTGCTGACTGTCACCTCATTACAGCTTCTCTCCAGCATGCAGTCGACCGTGTTTCCAATTGGGCCACCACACATGGGTTTAAATTTTCCAGCACTAAAACCCACCAAATTACTTTCACTAGACACTCTGTCATCTCCGATCATCCTTTGTACCTCTATGGCTCCCGTATCCCTGAACGTGATACAGTCAAGTTTCTGGGCCTCCTCTTTGATCGTAGGTTATCCTGGAAACCTCACATTACCTCTCTGAAGGCAACTTGTCACAGCCGGCTGAAACTTCTTAAAACCCTTGCTCATCTTTCATGGGGAGCTGATCGTCGAACCCTCCTTCGCCTACATTCCACCCTCATTTTATCAAAACTTGATTATGGTGACCAGATCTATTCAGCGGCATCTCCTGCTACTCTCTCTAGCCTTAACCCCATTCATCACCAAGGATTACATTTATGCCTTGGTGCTTTTCGCTCTTCCCCTGTCGAGAGCCTCTATGCAGAAGCGAACGTTCCATCCTTATCCGATCGCCGTGATGCCCATTGCCTTTGCTACTATGTACGCTCTCATGATCTCCGCAATCCTTCCATTTATAGAATGGTCACTGATATTAGTAGACATTCTTTATTTGTTCGCCGCCCCTGTTTACTCCATCCCTTCTCTCTTCGCCTTCATTTGCTCTTGTCTTCTCTTCAATTACCACCTTTCTATGTTCATGTAGCATCTCACTTTAACCTACCCCCCTGGGAAGTTCCAGCTGTTCGAGTCTGTTCTTTCTCTCTCCCTTGCTCGAAAGCCCAACTGTCTACGGTTGCTTCCCGCTCTCTCTTTCTTGACCACTTTCACTCTCATTCTCATGCCATTGCTGTGTACACAGATGGCTCTAAGTCTTCTGACGGCATAGGATTCGCAGCAGTGTTTCCGGACAACATCGTACGAGGGCATTTACTATCTTCGGCTAGCATTTTTACTGCTGAATTGTATGCCATCCTTACAGCACTTATCCGTATTGCATCTATGCCTGTGTCATCATTTGTGGTTGTCTCAGACTCCCTTAGTGCTTTACAGGCTATACAGAAATTTGATACACCTCAACCCTTAGTCCTCCGTATCCAACTTAGGCTACGCCGCATCTTTACCAAGCATAAAGATATTGTATTTTGTTGGGTCCCTGGTCATGTTGACGTACAGGGCAATGAACAGGCAGACACTGCTGCGCGGTCAGCAGTACATGACCTACCAGTTTCATATAGAGGTATTCCATTTACGGACTATTTTGCTGCAATATCTTCCCACCTTCACACCCGTTGGCAACAACGTTGGTCTACTATGCTCGACAACACACTTCAATCTATTAAACCAAGTATAGGTTACTGGCCGTCTTCTTATCACCAGTGTCGAGGTTGGGAGACTACTCTCTCCCATCTTCGCATTGGCCATACTCGTCTTACTCATGGATATCTCATGGAGAGGCGCCCTGCTCCTCTCTGTGAGAATTGCCAAGCTCCATTATCAGTCAGCCACATTCTGTTGGACTGCCCACTTTATCAACGAGCACGCAGAATTTACCTCCGTCGTTGTCTTCGCTCTGCTGCTCTCTCTTTACCTTCCCTTCTCGCTGATGGTCCCACCTTTCATCCAGACTCTCTCATTGACTTTTTGACAACAACTAACTGACTTCACAAATTCTGATACCTTCAGACCTTTCTACTTCAATCTCTTGCTACCCTCTACCCCCATACTATCACCTGCCCCGCTGTTTTCTGTAACCTACTGATCATCCCTCCTCCCTTCTGCCATCCAATACCCTCGCTTCATTCCCTACCCTGCAGCGCTGTATAGCCCTTGTGGCTTAGCGCTTCTTTTTGATTATAATAATAATATTACAGTTTGCCCTCGTGCTAGATCCGTTTTCTCTCATAAGTGATGAAAGAAGGGATAATAAGCCTTATGATCGGTGGTATCCACAAAGCATTTTAGGTCCCAGCACTGTTTTAGATACGCTTGAATGACAATTGATGATCATGCACTGCCTTGGGTTTGTTGATTTTCACTGTTACATATAAACATGTCTGTTCATCTATCTGTTTGTGTGTCTGTCTGTCTAGCTCTGTCTCTTTGTCTCTGCCTATATGTCTGTCTTCTTCTGTCTGCCTGTCTCGCTTTCTCTCTCGGAACCAACATATATTCCACACGTTGCAGAGTCGTCACGTCTGATTCCTGAACAAGTGAAAATGCGTATTACTTACCAGTCATGCTTATTATGCCTTACATCTACAAGCACAATATAGCACTTTGTCTGGATTTTTTGGGTTATCCTAGGTAATTTACACTATAATTATTTGTGTATATCTGTGAGAGATAGAGATAGACAAAGACATGCAGAGATACAGACAGATAGAGGTACAGAGATAGATACAGACGGAGATAAAGACAACCAGTCAGCCACCCGACCTGACAAAGCAATTATGTGATGGTAGGGTTTACTGTTTTCAGGAGGCTTCTCGCTAAGACTTTAGGGATGATGAAGTTGCCTTCATTTTGTGTTAGAAACAGCGATTAATGCTGAAGAAGAGTACAACGACGAGCTACCTTTTCTAGATGTCCACATTCACAAAGATAGTCTAAGATTTCAAGTTTACCGGAAACCTACAAATAAAAATGATCTCGCACACTTCTTCAGCTTTAATCACCGTTTCTAACACAAACAAAACAAAGGCAGCATTGTCATCTCTGAAGTCTTAGCAAGAATCCTCCTGAGAACAGTAAACCCTGCCATCACATAACTGCTACTAAATAAAGGACACCCAGTTTGGGCCAACAGGCCTGCTCCAGTGTTCCTCCTTTTTTATGTTCTTATGTAATAGAAAAGGGACACTGAAACACACCTTCTCAAATCCATCCATCCATGTACATTTACCCAACCTATTTTTTATGCTACCCAAGCCATAGCTTTTGTAACCTTTCTTTCTCATGTACCAGCTGACTTTTCCATATGTATAACTACTACTACCTCTACTTGTGTGGGTGAAACATTGTCAATAAAGGATCACATTATACTGCTGCATCTGACTGTGCATCTGGCAGCCCTGCTGCCAGACACAGTCGTAAGTCGAGTGGTCATATGTCGCACAGGTTGTAAGCCGGATGGCGAGTGTAATACACTTGTTCCAGCCATGTTTCTGATATCTTCTGGTAAGTTGTTGAATAGTCGGGCCACAAATGTTGATACAGTGTTCCCTAATTGTGTCCACCACACCCCTGTGCCTCACTTCCCTCATATCTCTCACTTCAGTATGTTATGGAAGTGTGCAGATTCGAGACCAGGCCCTTGAGTACTTTCCAGGTATAGTAGGGCCCTATTTATATGGCAGGTTAGGTTCCAGGCTACTGCTGGAAAGCAGACATCGCCGGAAAGCAGAACGCCATTTTTTCCACTTGTAAATGCATGTAAGTGCCAGGTAACAAGTTTGCACTAACATATATTACGTTAGCAATAGAACTAGGCATTAAAAACAATAAAAAGTAAAATACACACACAGTACACCCATTACTTACATTAAATATTTGTAGTCTTAATGTAGGTTGAGAGGCGAGTTTAATTTGTAGGAAGTCAGGTCTGGGAGGTATGGTAGCCAGCCAGGTCAGCCCAACCCACCCACACGTAATATACTACATTTAATTAAAGCTCCCAAGAGCGATAAAATACATATACAGTACATTCATTAATTACCTTAAAATATTTGTAGTCTTAATGTAGGGTGAGAGGTGAGTTTTATTTGTAGAAAGTCAGGTTTGGGAAGTATGGTAGCCAGCCAGGGCAGCCCTCCCCACCCACACGTAATATACTACGATGTTTAACTCGTAAACGGTCCAAACGTATATATACGTTCACTACCCCAGTGCACCTAATATTTTGAAAAATAAAAAAATAATTTTTTATTGAAAAAAGAGCACATTTTTCTAAGTGTTATAGGATGAAACAAAAAAAATAGGATCAGTACTTACCAAGATATGAGGCCACAAAGTTGGCACTTGGAGATCACCTGGCAGCAACGTGGAGCACTGCCGCTTGCAGAAATATTGCCAATATATCTTTTTTCCATTTTTCATATTTCATATAATTTTTATGTTCTGATAATTACAATTTATAGTAGTTCTTGTCATTTCATAACTAATCTTTGTTCTAACACTAGTGTTAGGTACTGAAATTGTACTCACATTGTCACAAACACATTGACAGGTGGAAATTTACACGTGCCTTGGTCATTTACTATTGTCTTTGAATATATACAAAGTATTTATAGGTCCCAGTGATGTTTTGGATATGTGGAAGTATATAATAATAATGAGGAAGAGGAAAAGGAGGAGGAGGAGGAGGAGGAGAAGAATAAGTAATAATAATAAGTTCCCTTGAAGCATGAAAAACAAAGTCCACCCCTGACAGTGACGTGATAAGAAGAGATAACATTTGATAAGAGCTGACGTTTGATGAGCATTCGCAAGGGTGCAGTGATAAGACTTGATAAGAAAAGATTAGGGCCTGCTTTGTTTTCGCTGGTACACAAACATGTCAGTATTTGTCTGTCTATCTGTCTAGCTCTCTGTCTCAGAGAGAGCCACAAGACTGCATCGTCATCACATTTACTCACATCTTCAAGCAGAGTATAGCACTTTGTCTGGATTTTTTGAGTTATCCTAGGTAATTTACACTGTATTCTTGTATTTATACGTACCTGTGAGACAGAGATAGACAGATAGAGATAGATAGAGACAGAGATACAGATAGACAAATGGAGATAGAGCCAGGCCGCCAGCAGCTGGCTGCCACGCAGCTGGCCAGCCAGCTAGCCAGCCAATCACCCAGTCAGGCAGCCAGCCAGAATTGTTTCTCTTTACTTAGGGCATAGGTTACAAGACATTCTGAAAGGGTGTTGCACAAATATTGCACATGGGTTATTATCGAGTTTTTTTTTATATTTTCTCGACCACTTGTGGCCACATCCACCTCAAAGCCACTAAACTCAGAGTCAAAATCACTTTCCTCTTAAAATAGGAGTGTTAATACTACATGACATCAGTGAATCCCAGGTGTTTGCTGCGCTGTTTGCTCTAGTTGGCGCTCATTTGAACTGGTGCTCCCACAAGGTACTAAATGGTCCCAGACTTTTTTAATACCACACACACTGAGTGTTAGAACCCATTCTATGCTGACAAGGCATCTCAGGCCAATCGTGCCAAATTTGAAGGCAGGAAAAATAGAACGTATATATATGTTTGGGGCACTAGCGGTAAAAACGTATATGTACGTTTGGACCGTTTACGGGTTAAAGCTCCCCAGAGCGATAAAATACATATACAGTACAGTACATTTATTAATTACCTTACATTCATTAATTACCTTAAAATATTTGTACTCTTAACCCTTTGACTGTTTTCGACGTATAAATACGTCTTACGAGCCAATGTTTCTGACGTATATATACTCAATAATTCTAGTGGCTTCAAATCAAGTGGGAGAAAGCTGGTAGGCCCACATGTGAGAGAATGGGTCAGTGTGCACCACATAAAAAAAATCCTGCAGCACACATTGCGTAATGAGAAAAAAAAAACTCTGATCGTTTTTTTGGAATAAAACGCCAACTTTGAGGTGTATTTTCGTATAGTATTTATCGCTGTATTCGCGTTTTCATGGTCTTAGGTGATAAAATGGAAAACATATTACAGAAATAGAGATGATTTTCATTACTTTTACGATGAAAACGACCTTGAAACTGAGCTCAAAGTAGCGGAAATGTTCGATTTTTACCAATGTTCAAGAGTAAATAAATCACACCACACGTCCAGTACACGTCAACTGGGGAGTCTAATATTCTTTCACTAGTGCACTGATATTATTTATACCATTTTTACAATAATGCAGTCGTCTGCATAACAGTAAATTTTGTATTTTTTTGTATGAATAAAAAATCAAAATAGAAAGCAATAATAATATAAGAGGGGCCTAGAGATGTGACTAATGAACAGAGCATATGTTATTTTAGTGCCACGAATGTCTACCTTGTTTATTCTGGACCCTATTTTGAAATTGGCATCTTTTTTATTTTGCGTGAAATTGGCCAAATTGCCAATTTCTGACCACCATATTGGGTCGTCCAAATTAGTAAATGGGAGGTTTCTTGTACTCAGCTGATAGATAAAATGGAGTTCTAAAGAAATAGCTATGAGTTTGGTCAACTGGAACAATGGAATTGGCGGAAAATAGGGCTCAAAGTCGGCGAAATCGCCGATATGCATATGTCGCCGAGACCGCTAACTTCGCGGGAGCATAATTCCACGAGTTTTCGACCAAATTTCGAACTTTTGGTGTCATTACCATCGGGAAAAGATTCTCTATCATTTCATAAGAAAAAATAATTTTTTTTTTTCAAAAATTGAGCGACATAGAATGACAGTTTCAGAGAGGGGCCTGAAACAGTCAAAGGGTTAATGTAGGGTGAGAGGTGAGTTTTATTTGTATGAAGTCAGGGTAGCCAGGAAGGGCAGCCCTCCCCACCCACACATAATGTAAACAAACCTGATGAACACGTCTGGTTTTCGTCACTTTACATTGTGCAAGTTGTCTCTACGTTGATACAGTAGAATAAAGAGAAACACCCATTCTCATGCAACACCATTTTTTAGAAGAAATGACGCCCTGGGTGAAGGCATACTTAGGTACAGGTACACATACATATAATTATCAGTTATAATAATAATGTAGGCATGTAGTCTGCCTGGGCTACATACTTACACCTGCCTACATAGCTACACAATATTTAATATGGCCTAGAGCCACATTACCATCGACATACCGTGTTCACTGAGTTTAATCGTTTATAACAACTACCTTTAGATGCCATCATAAACAAAGGGAGAAGTAATGAATAATTCATGCCGAGAATTGTAAACAAAAGTGTTGTGTGTTAAGGGGAGTGACATAATATTTTCCCCCTGCCTGGCAACCACACCTCCATAGCATATAAACAGCATGTTTATATGCTATGTAACGTGTTTCTCATATAATTTTGAAGAAAATATCAGATTAATGAAAATGTCTATACAGTGGACCCCCGGTTTACAATATTTCATTCCAGAAGTATGTTCAGGTGCCAGTACTGACCAAATTTGTTCCCATAAGGAATATTGTGAATTAGATTAGTCCATTTCAGACCCCCAACCATACACATACAAACGCACTTACATAATTGGTCGCATTGGGAGCTGATCATAAACCGGGGGTCCACTGTATTGACGTAAAATTAGACATTTAATATGCCCAAGAGTGATTATTATTACAAAATAGAGATATGTGCTCATGGAGAATGTAAACAAACTGGGTGGTGCACACCATATTTGAAAGACCGCTTGCCGTATAGAAAGTTTTGGTCATAATTTGAGACCGCTGTATTAGCAGAACGCCATAAGGCAAAACGCTGAAAAGCGGGGTCCTACTGTATATATTATCGTGTATCTCTCTCCTCTGTTTCAGTGAGTACATGTTCAAGACTAAGATGTTCCCAGTAATTTAAGTGCTTCACTGGCTCTCTGTGCCATAGACAAACTGTATTTGTTCCAGCTCTGATATTTCTCCTGCTTTGACTGGGGCTGTCAGCACTGAGCAATATTCCAAATGAGGGAGCACTAGCGATTTGAAGTTTAGAAATTCTCAATACCCACCCCATCATCCTCCTGGCCGTCGTGATCTTTATCTTAATACAGTGGACCCCCGAGTTTCATGATTAATCCGTTCCAGAGAGCCCGCCGAAGGTCAAAATTCACAAAACTCGAAACCATTTTCCCCCGTAAGAAATAATGGAAATAAAATTAATCCGTTCCAGACACCCAAAAATATTAAAAAATATATTTTTTCAAATTAAATAAAGATTTACATAGTGAAAACAATCAGAAATCAAGTGCATGCATTTAAAATAAATAATAATAACATTACACTTACCTTTACTGAAGATTTCTGGGTGGATGGAAGATGGGAGGAGGTGATAGGAGGAAGGTGTACACTATTGTTTAGAAGGAGAATCTCCTTCCATTAGGACTTCAGATAGCAAGTCCTTATCTGGGGTTACTTCCCTTCTTCTTTTAATGCCACTGAGAACAACTTGAGTCACTGGACCCCTGGCGCACAAAATATCTATCCAGAGAGGTCTTTTTCTGGCGTTCCTTTAAGATTTCCTTGAAGTGGGACACAACACTGTCATTGTACATGTTGCAGATACGGCTTATTTCTTGTTGAAAAGTATCACCCTGACCAACCTAACTTTGCAACTCATTCCACATTCCACACATGTCCTTAATCACTGAAGACGGCACCTCATCCACTCCCTCTTCCTCCTCCTCCTCTGAAGCAAGTTCCTCGGCTGTGGTCTGATGCTGTTCCAGTTGAAGCTCTTGCAGTTCATCAGTGGTTAGCTCTTCCCTGTGGTCCTCCACCAACTCTTCCACATCCCTGTCACTCACTTTATTTACCAAAGGGCTTGCACTAGCTTTCCTTGGGTCTATGATGACTTATTTAGCAGTTGCAAGCACAAAAAACACTGGATTATTATGAAATGTATTGTATGAACCCGCGGGGTGATGGTCACATGTTGGTAAACAATGGCACACTGAGCGTGAATGGCGTGGGAGACTGGCTTTGTGTGCACGGTGATGGGCAGACGGGTACCAGACAGTCGCCGTAACACGAGTTTTTTCATGAAACTCGAGGCCAAATTTTTCCAAAAAAAAACTCGCCGAAGGTCGAATTTCGCGAAAGTCGAGGCTGCCGAAACTCGGGGATCCAGTGTATGTTGTTTGAAAGAAAGGTCAGCTGGCAATTATTTACAAGTCTTTCAGCTGACAATTATTTACAAGTCTTTTATGTGTTCCTTTCACTCTGTTTGGTGACCCACTTGCTCTTGATCTCTTCCATTCTCATGCTATTGCAATGTATACGGATGGTTCCGAATTCCCCCAGGATCACTTATTAGACTCAGCCAGTGTTTTCACAGCAAAGCTATATGCAATTCTCATTGCTATCACGTACATTGAGTCATCGTCTACTTCATCATCCATAGTGGTGTCAGACTTAGTGCATAACAGGCTTAGCTGTTCATGACCTCCCAGTTTCCCACTGGGGTATTTACTCATTTTTTTCAGTGATCTCTCAACTCCATAACTGATGGCAACAGCATTAATTTGAGTGGGTCACAAAAAATTATTTTGTCAGACATTGTGTAGGTTTCTGGCCATTGTTTTAGCACCGCTGTGTTGTTTGAGACTGCACTCTCGTGTCTGTGTATTGGTCACACAAGCCTCTCTCTCAGGTACCTCATGAAAAAATGCCCAGCACCACTGCAGAAACTGTCAAGCTGCACTGTCATTTCAACATACAGTAGGGCCCCACTTATACGGCAGGTTAGGTTCTAAGCTACCACCATAAAGTGGAACACCCTTTTTTTTTCCCCTTTATAAATGCATACAAATACTAGATAACAAGTTTACACTAACATATATTAAGTTAGCAATAAAACTAGGCATCAAAAAACAATAAAAAAGTAAAATACACACATTATTCACTCATTACTTAAAATATTTGTAGTCTTAATGTAGAGTCAGGGTGAGTAAACGAGATAAAACGAATAAATGAGAGAGAGAGAGAGAACGAGTACGTGAGGGAGGACAGGCACAGAGTTCTGTAAACAAACCAGGCGAACGCAAGTTTTGTAAACAAAGTGCACACGTCTGGTTTGTGTACAAGTTGTCTCTACACTGATACAGTAGAATAAATGAAGAGGAACACTCCCATTCTCATGTAATACCATTTTTAAAAGAAATGACTCTGAGTGAAGGCAATGGAAATAAGTCACTAACTTTTTTTGGTTATCCTAGGTTCTCTACACATATGCTGTTATGTATGATAATCTATGTAACTGTATTTGTGTATACTTGAATAAACTTGCATACGAAAGGAATAATTTTCTACATTTACCCCCAGTATCACATTTTCTCTGATGTTGGACTAGAAAAAGTGTTATTCTTGCCGTCACTCGTAAAAGTCTGGCTACCACATCTCATATTTATGTTTATTTATTCTATTGTGGGGTGTATTTATCATCTTTATATGTTATGTATCGTGTTTATTATGTAATTTTGAAAAAAATATCATGGATGGATTGATGAAAGTGTGTATAGTAATGTAATACAGTGGACCCCCGCATAGCGAACGCCTTGCATAGCGAACAATCCGCATAGCGAACGCTTTGTTCGCTAAAATTTTGCCCCGCATAGTGGACAAAAACCCGCTCAGCGACCTTCGTCCGAGACGCGTCCAATGTGCGGCCTCAGCCAGCCTCACATGTGCCGCCCGTCCCATTGTTTACCAGCCAGCCTCCGCGGTAACATTCAAGCATACACTCGGAATATTTCGTATTATTACAGTGTTTTCGGTGCTGTTTCTGGAAAATAAGTGACCATGGGCCCCAAGAAAGCTTCTAGTGCCAACCCTGTGGTAAAAAGGGTGAGAATTAGTATGGAAATTAAGAAAGATTTTGAAGGGTTTGGGGCTAACCCTGAGAAGCCTATGCCAGTTGTGGAATCCATTGTGCCTACTTCAAAAATTAAGGAAATGTGTGCACAGTGGGTTGAACTGCAAACCTTTATGGATGAAAATCACCCTGACACAGCTGTTGCAAGCCGTGCTGGTGACTATTTCAATGACAATGTTGTGGCCCATTTTAGACAAATCGTAAAGGAACGGGAGGTACAGAGCTCTATGGACAGATTTGTTGTGCGACAGAGGTCCAGTGACTCTCAAGCTGGTCCTAGTGGCATTAAAAGAAGAAGGGAAGTAACCCCGGAAAAGGACTTGCTACCTCAAGTCCTAATGGAAGGGGATTCCCCTTCTAAACACTAACACTCTCTCTCCCCTCCTCCCATCCCATCAATCATCACCAGATCTTCAATAAAAGTAAGTGTCATGTAATTGTGCATGCCTTTTTCAGTTTGTGTGTACTAAAATTAACATTTTTTTGTGGTAAAAAAAATTTTTTTTCATACTTTTGGGTGTCTTGCACGGATTAATTTTATTTCCATTATTTCTTATGGGGAAAATTAATTCGCATAGCGAACATTTCGCATAACGACCAGCCCTCTTGCACGGATTAAGTTCGCTATGCGGGGGTCCACTGTATATGATATTTAATGAGACTCGGTGATTATTATTATCGTCATTTCTAATATGGCATCACTTGTGCAAGTCGTCTGCTACCACATCTCATACATGTTTATTTATTCTACTGTGGGATCTATTTATCATCTTTATATGTTATGCATTGTGCTTATTATATAATTTTTAAAAAATATCATAGATGGTTTAACCCTTTCAGGGTTGGCAGGCCCTCTCCTAAACTTGTTCTCAGGGTCGGAAATTTAAAAAAAAAAAAAAAAAAAAAAAAAAAAACTCTTCAAGGGGGGCTCCTTGGCGTGGTGAAGAGGCTCTTGGTCTGAGGAATTAGCCCTGTCGGTCTTCTTCCTCAGACCGAACCTAATTACCCCCCCATTCTCCCCTCCCCTATCCCATCCTCCCCTTTTTCCATTCCTCCTCCTCCTCCTCCTCCTCACCCCTCCCTTTTGCCCTTCCTCTTTTTGGCCTTTGGGATTTCTCCCACAGACGCGCTAGTTCCTAGGTAGGGGAAAGGACACCGGGGTCCATCCCATTCCGTTGAGGTTCTTGGCGGTGGCGTAGTTTGCCGTGGAATCTGGATTGCCTGGGGATGTCCCGATCCCTCTCCGGTATCCCGGAGTAGCTTTGGGTGTCTTTCGGGCGACGGGTGTATCTCTGGAAGCCATCTTTCGGATTCCAGGGGTGGTGGCCGAAGGAGGTATGCTTTGTGGCGGATATCCGGCCGCCCTCTCTCTCTTTTGTCCACCGAGGTAGCTCGGCAGATGTGAGGTTGCTATCCCGGATTGCTGGTTTACTGGCATGAAGGGTAGGGTATGGCACGGGTTCCATGCTGCATCTGCGCTACTAGTGGTGCTGAGGTCCTCTTGGGCACGGAGGGAGATTTCTGGCCCTTTCATTCCTCCTGGGAACTATCCCTCCCTGGTCCCCCCTTTTTTTTTCTTTTTTTTATTTTTATTTTCTTTTCTTTTCTTCTTTCTTTTTTTTTTCTTAAAAACAAAAAGCAAAGGAGTAACCTAACCATGGCAGCCCTAGTCCATGAACCCACTACCCCCGGGCCCCTTCTTGATACCGCACCCCATTCTGACCCTGTCTTGTGTTTAGACCACTCTTCGGACACTCCTGATGCCCCTGTACCTCTTGCTGGTGCTGTTTCCTCACCCGCTTCAGGTACCGGGGCTTCGACTGACTCCTTCGATTTGTCTGAACTCCGCTCTCCTTTGACTATGCTTCCGGCTTCTCCCTCTACGGTACGGCAATTTTCGAATCGCCCGCACATTTCATGCCGGACCAACTCCAGTCCTACTCCTAAACGCCAACGTCAATCTCCTGATGATGCTCCTTCGTTACCTTCCCATTCTACTCGGAAAAGACCGACACGTCAAGCACTCCCTCTCCACGCTCAGTTTCGGACCACACAATGGACTAAATTCTTTACTTTAAGACCGACTTCTTCTTCTGCCTACCTTTCTGACCATAGTATTGGCAAAGCGCTCCTGCGTCATGTTGGCAGAGATATTTCATTTCACGCTCTCAAGAGCGGTACTCGCATCGTCACTGTCCAGAATGCTACCCAAGCTCATGATCTTTCTCTCCTTTCGAATATCGATACTACACCTATCACTATTGAAAAACATCTTTCTCTCAATTCTTGTAGTGGTACTGTCATTCTGCCCCATACCATAGTCCAACAGAATTTCCAGTCATGTGGCAATGACATTTTTGAACAGCTGGAACTCCAGGATCTCCCAATCCTCAAAGTAGACACTTATGTCCTTCCTGCCCGGGGGCGGAGACGTTACCCTTGCAATGTGGCTCGTTTAACTTTTGACAGCCGAGAACTCCCGTCCTCTGTATATGTTGCGGGACATCGGTTACAAGTTCGAAAGGTGATACCTACACCGCAACAATGTAGAAATTGCTGGCGTTTTGGTCACCCAGCGAAATATTGCAGATCTATGGCCGAATGCCCAGTCTGTGGTGCCGACGACCATTCTAATACATCTTGCAGTCAACCTCCATCTTGCCTTAATTGTAATGAAGCTCACCCTTCGTACTCCCGCCGTTGCCAGGTCTACTTAAATGAACGTGAAATCCGTTGCCTCAAAGAGGCAGAAGGTCTCCCTTATGCTATGGCAGTTACTCATCTCCGCCTCCAAGGGAGACTACCCCGTGTTTCTTATTCTCGTGTTTCCAAACGTCCCCCCACTTCTGGGGTCCCATCTTCTGCAGCCTCCTCTGTTGTTACCCCTCCCATAGCCACTACGGCATCTAATCCTTTTGCTGTCCTTGGCTCTGACGTCCCGACTACAACTCAGTCTGTTCTCACATCTTCGCGTCCTTCCTCACAAGCCCCAGTATCGACAAGACCTCGTACGACACCTAATACCAATCGCCCCTCTACTCAGAAGTCCAAAAAATCCACATTGCTCAAATCTTCTTTGCCCCTTCCTTCCCTTCTTCTACCTCCACACTTTACCTTTCCAGTCTCTGTACCTAGTTCTTCCCCTCTCTCTGGCTCTATTACAAGTGTGGAGATTCACCCTCCTCCTCGTACTATGCCTTCCACCCCCGTCCCCTCCCAAGTTTCTCCCTCTTCTGCCACCTCCCAGGTTTCTGCCTCTTCTGTCCCCCCCCCACACTTCATCTCCAGTCCCTTACACTTTTCCCTCCCCCTCTACTTTGGTACAGTCCATTACTGTCCCAATCTTTACTCACCCTCCTCCTCCTATCTCCAATATGGTCTCCCATACATCTTTGAATTCAGAAACCCTTGAAGCCATTTCAGAATATATTGCAGAGACTAAACCTTCAATGGACACTGATTCACTTCCTGTTCCTTCTCTTCCCTCTCCTCCATCTTCACAGCCCCATTCTTCGCAACGCTCCGTTCCTTCGCTACTTGAACGTCTTCCAATGCCACCACACGTTGACTTTTCTAACCCCTCTAGTCCGTAGGTGCCTTTACCTACAGATTCCTGGTATTTTCTTCATCGCCAATAATGGCCTATTTACAGTGGAATATCCGCGGCCTCAGGGGTAATCGGGGTGAGCTTCAGATGTTGCTTTCCAGGTTTTCCCCTGTTGGTGCTTGCTTACAAGAACCAAAATTACACTCGGCTGTTTTCCAACCTATCTCAGGCTATAATTTATTGTATTCTTCGGATCCTTTCTCAGATGGGACCTTTAATGAAAGTGCCCTTCTTCTACGCAATGATATTCCGTACTGTCAACTATTTGTCCATACCTCGCTGCATTACACTGCACCCCGTATCCACTTGAATAAGTGGTTTACAATATGTTCTTTATATCTCTCTCCTTCTCGAGCATTTTCTATCCCAGACTTTGCCTTTCTTGTTTCATCCTTACCACCACCACTTCTGTTACTTGGTGATTTTAATGCCCACCATTTCCTCTGGGGGGGGGGTCTCATTGTGACTCACGTGGCATTCAGTTGGAGGCTTTCCTCGCCTCTCACCCCCTCCATGTTTTAAATACGGGTACTCCCACCCATTTTGATCCTCGTACTCATACTCTCTCTTGCATCCATCTATCGGTCTGCTCTTCCTCCACTGCACTAGACTTCACCTGGTCTGTTCTACCAGACTTACATGACAGCGATCATTTTCCGATCATTCTTACTTCTCCTTCCTATTCACCACCTTTCCGTAGCCCTCGCTGGCAATTTGATCAGGCAAATTGGGATCTTTACTCACACCTCACTGCTTTTAGTGAGGTTCCTTCTTCATCCTCCATTGATGAGCTCCTACACATCTTCTCGACGTCAGTTTATACCGCAGCTTCTCATTCTATACCCCAAACCTCAGGCAGGCATTCTCAGAAGTGCGTGCCTTGGTGGTCTCCTGCTTGTGCTCGTGCAGTACGTTTGAAACGTGCTGCATGGGGCAGGTACCGGTACAATAGAACCGCTGAGAGACTTCTTGATTTTAAGCAGAAGCGTGCGATCGCTCGCCGTGTCATCCGTGAAGCTAAACGCACTTGTTGGCGAGACTATGTTTCCACCATCACCTCTGCTTCTTCTATGAGTGCAGTCTGGAAAAAAGTGAGGAAATTGAGTGGTAAATACTCTCCTGACCCGGCTCCTGTTCTACGGGTCACTGGTGTTGATGTAGCAAACCCTCTCGACGTTGCCATTGAACTTGGCACACATCTGGTCCGTATTTCCCGAGGGCTCCATCTATGCCCCTCGTTTCTTTCCTCAAAGTCTGCCAGAGAGTTAGTACCCTTGGACTTTTCTTCTCTCAGAGAAGAACAGTATAATGTGCCTTTTACACTTCAAGAACTGGAGGCAACGCTCTCAGCTTGCCGATCATCGGCAGCTGGGCCTGACGACATTCATATTCGTATGTTACAACATTTACATCGGTCAGCCCTTGTAGTCCTCTTACACCTCTTCAATCTTATTTGGGCACAAGGAGTTCTTCCCCAGCTGTGGAAATCTGCCATTGTTCTCCCTTTCCGCAAACCGGGTACTACAGGACATGATGCCTCCCACTATCGCCCCATCGCTCTTACTAGTGCAGTTTGCAAAGTGATGGAACGCCTCGTAAATCGACGTTTAATGTGGTATTTAGAGACTCACAACAGTCTCTCCGCTAGTCAATATGGCTTTCGTAAGGGTCGTTCTACCATAGACCCCTTACTACGCTTGGATACGTATGTTCGTAATGCCTTTGCGAATAATCACTCAGTTATTGCCATATTTTTTGACCTTGAGAAGGCATATGACACAACTTGGAGGTATAATATTTTGGCCCAGGCCCACTCCTTAGGCCTCCGAGGCAATCTACCATCCTTCCTTAAGAACTTTTTAACTGACAGACATTTCCGTGTTCGAGTCAATAATGTTCTTTCCCCGGACTTCCTCCAAGCTGAAGGTGTCCCTCAGGGATGTGTTCTAAGCACAACACTTTTTCTCCTTGCTATAAATGATTTGGCCTCTGTTCTTCCACCCAATATTTGGTCATCACTCTGTGTTGATGACTTCGCTATTGCTTGTGCAGGCGCTGACTGTCACCTTATTGCAGTTTCTCTCCAGCATGCGGTCGACCGTGTTTCCACTTGGGCCACCACACATGGGTTTAAATTTTCAAGTACCAAAACTCACCAAATTACTTTCACTAGACGCTCTGTTATCTCCAATCATCCTTTGTATCTCTATGGCTCCCGTATCCCCTAACGTGATACAGTCAGGTTTCTAGGCCTTCTCTTTGACCGTCAGTTATCCTGGAAACCTCACATTACCTCTCTGAAGGCAACTTGTCACAGCCAGCTAAACCTTCTTAAAACCCTTGCTCATCTTTCCTGGGGAGCTGATCGTCGAACTCTGCTTCGCCTACATTCAGCCCTCGTTTTATCGAAACTCGATTATGGTGACCAGATTTATTCCGCGACCTCTCCTGCTACTCTCTCTAGCCTTAACTCTATCCATCACCAAGGCTTACGTTTGTGCCTTGGTGCTTTTCGCTCTTCCCCTGTTGAGAGCCTCTATACAGAAGCAAATGTTCCATCCTTGTCTGATCGCCGTGATGCCCATTGCCTTCGCTACTATGTACGCTCTCACGATCTACACAATCCTTCCATTTATAGAATGGTCACCGATATTAATAGACATTCTTTATTCGTTCGCCGCCCCTGTTTGCTCCGTCCCTTTTCTCTTCGCCTACATTCACTCTTGTCTTCCCTTCAGTTACCACCTTTATATGTTCATGTAGCATCTCACTTTTCCCTACCCCCCTGGGAAGTTCCAGCTGTTCGGGTCTGTTCTTTCTCACTCCCTTGCTCGAAAGCTCAACTGCCTATGGTGGCTTCCCGCTCTCTTTTTCTTGATCACTTCCACTCCCATTCTCATGCCACCGCTGTGTACACAGATGGCTCTAAGTCTTCAGACGGCGTCGGATTCGCAGCAGTGTTTCCGGACAGCGTCGTACGGGGTCATTTACTATCTTCAGCTAGCATTTTTACTGCTGAACTGTATGCCATTCTTGCAGCACTTATTCGTATCGCATCTATGCCTGTGTCATCATTTGTAGTAGTCTCAGACTCCCTTAGTGCTCTACAGGCTATACGAAAATTTGATACATCTCATCCCCTAGTTCTCCATATCCAACTTTGGCTACGCCGTATCTCTACCAAACAAAGATATTGTTTTTTGTTGGGTCCCTGGTCATGTCGACGTACAGGGCAATGAACAGGCAGACACTGCTGCGCGGTCAGCAGTACATGACCTACCAATTTCCTATCGAGGTGTTCCATTTCTGGACTATTTTGCTGCAATAGCTACCCACCTTCGCACCCGTTGGCAACAACGTTGGTCAACTCTGCTCGGTAACAAACTTCATTCTATTAAACCGAGCATAGGTTACTGGCCGTCTTCTTGTCATCAGTGCCGAGGTTGGGAGACCACTCTCTCCCGCCTTCGCATTGGCCACACTCGTCTTACTCATGGGTATCTCATGGAGAGGCACCCTGTTCCTCTCTGTGAGCAGTGTCAAGTTCCAGTATCGATTAGCCACATTCTGTTAGACTGCCCTCTCTATCAACGAGCACGCAGAATTTACCTCCAACGTCGTCTTCGTTCTACTACTCTCTCTTTACCTTCCCTTCTTGCTGATGGACCCTCCTTTAATCCTGACTCTCTCATTGACTTCTTGACAACGACTGATTTACTCCACAAACTCTGATGATACTTTTCGCACTCCCCTCAGCCCTTTCTAGTTCAGTCTCTTGCTGCCCTTTACCCTTTCACCATCCACTGCCCCGCTGTTATCCGTAACCTATTACTCATCCATCTCCCTTTTGCCACCTGATGCCCTCGCTTCCTTCCTGCCCTGCAGCGCTGTATAGTCCTTGTGGCTTAGCGCTTCTTTTTGATTATAATAATAATAATAATTTCTCACATCTCTCCCAGCAGTGCTGTATGATCCTCTCAGGTTTAGCACTTTATTATATTATTAGTGCCAGATGAGCTTGCTGGTGATAAAAGTTTTTTGACACAAAAAGTAGTTACTTGAAGTACATGCAATACATTAAATGGGTATCAATAAACTGTATCATTTATAAATTTATTAAAAATCCTAAATATTCTCTTAATAGCACAACTAAATACATGACTGGCTGCTTGCTGTACTTTCATAGTATCTTGAACACAGTAAACACAATTATCTTGTTAGAATACAGTGAATATAACTTGGTATAATGGGCCAATAACCAAGCTTCTTATATATTGTACTGTATCCAAACTAGCAATTCACAGGATGTCAAAACATCTACATAATTTAATGAATTTGTAACATCAATGATATGTAACTTGCTTGTATTACATTACTTTTCCTAAAGTCTGAAAAATATATCAATATGAATTTTATACGATTGATTCCTAAACAGTTTCTATAGTATTTATTTCCTGATATTCTTGTATAAATATATAAAAATCACAAATCCAGCAAGTATATAACAGTAAACAAGTGCTATTTTTTTCTTAAGAGGTAGTGAATAATACCATGAACCACTACTGTGGAATGGCATCCTCCCAAGCAAGAAAGGCAGATTTGATCCAGGGCTCTTATATAGCAGAAACTGCCATGTAAAAGTTACTGTAAATCCTTTCCTACCTTGTATCCTCTTACAGGTAAATATGGTTAGTAAAAGATACAAATGCACATCACTGCTGCTAAACCACTGCATGTCATTACCCTGATCATTGATATTTGACTTAAAACTACTGCATGTTTTGCATCAGACTATGAAAGATGTTTAGAGGATTTGAAAAATGTAAGAAAATTTTAATATTGTAAATCTACCTTTCTACAAACTTGCAAGAAAATTAAACATTGGCACAAAATTTAAGAGCTCTTAGATATCAATTTTTTTTTAATGAACAATGCTAATCCAAAAATTTCAAAACATTTTTAATTATACTACTTTTCTTTCTTAAAGGAGTAATTTATTACTGTTAACTAGGAAAGTAATATATACCTTTAGCTGCCAGAAACAATTACTGTATATACTTTATCACCGAAGCTACATAAAATAAAACTGTTGGAATGTACCTATTAAATTTTTTTTTTTTCAAAATAAAAGTAGTTTTTGAGTATTACCAGTTTGTGAAGCATAATTTATTACTAAGGCATCCAAACATACAAGTGTACACCATCTGCAGCTCCAGTACATGTCAATCATGACGATGAGATGAAAGTTATTTACAATAATGAGTTTAATGTACACATACACAGCACACTTGTCCCTCAAACTACTATAAATGGCAATAGCAAGACTCTTAACAAGAATGAATTCATTCAGCTTAAAACCCTTTCACAGATCAGTTATTTAAATGCTAATTACTGTAACTTGATATTACATTGCAATGAGGCACCAGACAGTAAGGAACAAACTGAGATTCACGTTCATGTAGGTATGAATGCCAAATGGAAAAAAAACTGATGGTCTTGGCCACTGACTGAATAAATGTTACTTATGGCAATTTGTAATACATATTTATCTTTTAAAACACAAACACACACACAACCCTCTCATTAACGGACTAATAGGTAGGGGGGTGTGTAAAATATTGCTGATTTTTTGCAACTTCCAGCTTGTGAAATTAATTTTTTATGATTGTCAGGATGTCTTCTGAAATTAGTGAATTTGGTTCCCTAATGCAGAGGGAAACCAGACACTAAGAATATGGGTATTGCAATTACTATACAGTACTGAACTGTATAGTAATTACATAATACTATACATAATTTACCAAAATTTTACTTTATGTAACTGGGTTTTCCTTTCATTTGTAATTTGTGCCAAGGCATGGCTCCCATGTTTTTGAGTGTGGAACCTCTGTGCCCATAAGCCAGAGCTCAGGCCTGCCATCACACTGTATACATCTCTCTCTATAGATCTGGCTCTGGCTACTTCTATACCCTGAATAGTGTAACCAACATGGGCAATCAACTGCTATCTAGCAGCTGTGCTTTAACTGTATCCTGCCCAGCTTCTACATGCCAGTTACCAAGCTACTAATCCCTTAATCAATAGACAAGGTGAATTGTCCATATCAACACTACTAAAACACACCAGTACATTACATTTTCATGGAAAGGGTGCATGTGGATGTGAAAGAGGGTGGGAATGAAAAAAGGAGGCGCACGTGCGAGTGTGTGTGTGTGTACTCGCCTAGTTGTGGTTGCAGGGGTCGAGTCACAGCACTGGCCACTATTAGGTCACTCTTCCTGCTCCATGAGCTTTATCATACCTCCTCTTAAAGCTATGTATGGATCCTACCTCTACTACATCGCTTCCCTGACTATTCCACTTCCTGACAACACCGACTGAAGAAATACTTCCAAACATCCCTGTGATTCATCTGAGTCTTCAATTTCCAACTGTGACCCCTTGTTGCTGTGCCCCATCTCTGGAACATCTTGTCGATTTCTCTCGGTATTTTATGTCGTTATCATATACCCCCCCATCTCTCCTGTCCTCCAGTGTCGTCAGGTCAATATCCCTTAACCTCTCCTCGTAGGACATACCCCTTAGCTCTGGGACTAGTCTTGTTGCAAACCTTTGCACTTTCTCTAGTTTCCTTATGTGCTTGGTTAGGTGTAAGTTCCAAACTGGTGCTGCATGCTCCAATATGGGCCTAACATACAAAATGTACAGGGTCCTGAACAATTCCTTATTAGCCCCTTGACTGTCGCAACCCCCAAACCTGAAGTGTCTCATGGTGTCGCAAAATTTCAAAAAAAAAAAAAAATTATTTTCTTATGAAATGATAAGAGAATCTTTTCCCGATTGTAATGACACCAAAAACATGAAATTTGATGTTAAACTGACGGGATTACGCTCTCGCGAAGTTAGTGACCTCGGCGTTATTTACAAATCAGCGATTTCGCGCACTTTGAGCCCTATTTTCGGCTAATTCCATTGTTCCAGTCGACCAAACTCACAGCTATTTCTTTAGAACTCCATTTTTTCTATCGACTGAGTACAAGAAACTGCCCATTTACCAATTTCAACTACCCAATAATGTGGTCAGAAATTTGCAATTTGGCCAATTTCATGAAAATTAAAAAATATGACAATTTCAAAATAAGGTCCAGAATGAACAATGCAGACATTCCTGGCTCTAAAATAACATTTTCTTTGTTCATCAGTCACGTCTCCAAGCCCCTCTGATATTACTCTTGCTTTCTATTTTGAATTTTTATTCAAACAAAAATTAGAAGATTTACTGTTATGCAATACTGTAATAATTGTATAAATAACATCAACTCATTCATGACTGCATATTAGAATGGCTAGTTGGGCATTTATTGGACTATGACATCATTTGTTTACTTTTGAACATCGGCAAAAATCAAACATTTCCCCTACTTTGAGGTCCATTTCCAGGTTCTTTTTATAGTAAAATCAATCAAAATCACCTCTATTTCTAAATCACCTCTATTTCTATGTTTACAATTCTATCAAATGAGACCAAGAAAATGAGAATACAACCATAAATACTATATGAAAATAGACCACAAAGTCGGCATTTTAATTAAAAAAAACGGTCGGAGTTTTTTTTCCTCATTATGCACTGCATGCTCCAGGATTTTTTTTTATATGGTGCACACTGACCACACAGACCCATTCTCTCACATGTGGGCCTACCAGCTTTCTCCTGCTTGATTTGAAGCTGCTAGAATTTATGAGTATACAGTGGTCCCTCGTTTTTCGTAATTAATCCGTTCCTGGAGGAGCTACTATAAACAAAATTTACGATTTGCGAATCAATTTTCCCCATAAGAAATAATGTAAATACAATTAATCCGTTTCTGACACCCAGAAGTATTAAAACAAAAAATTTTTTTACATGAAATATACATGTAGTACATAAACAATACAATGGGAAATGTTGAATGAAACATTAACAGCATAACACTTACCTTTATTGGAGATTCTTCTTAGTGTATGGGAGACTGGAGGAGGAGAGAGATTGGATTGTTTACAGTTTGGAAGGGGAATTCCCTTCCGGCAACACCTCAGGTACCAGTTGCTTCTCTTCTCTGTTTCTTAATGCCACTAGGACCACCTTGAGAGTCACTCTAGTCCTGTTTCACAAAGTAACTGTGGAGAGAGCTCTGTTTCTGGCATCTCTTTAACACTTCCCTAAAATGGCCCAAGACTTTGTCACTGTACATATTTCTCACCTTCTTTACCACAGGCTTGGCACTAGGAGCTTTCTTTGGAGCCATGGTAGCTTATTTAGTACTTGCAAGCACTAAAATGAGTGGAATATTATGAAATATTTCATAGGAGCACTTGAAGGGACCTTCAATCACTGGTAAACAATGCCAGACTGGCTGGGTAGGGAGGCCTCCCCGGCTCACACCGTGCGTACGTGTCCCGGACGAACTACTATATGCGAGTCAACCTATGAAAAGCGAGTCCATGTTTATACGAAAATACCCCTATGATTGGCGAAATTTATGATTGCCGAGAACTACGAAAAGCGAGGGACCACTGTATATACGTCAAACACGGTACCTCGTAAGACGTATATATACGACGTCGACAGTCAAAAGGTTAATTAAGATGTTGGAATGCTGTTCTTAGGTTTGCTAGGCGCCCATAAGCTACAGCAGTTATTTAATGGTTGATGTGCGCCTCAGATGTGCTCAGTGTGTGCACACGTATGTTCCCGGGAGGGGGGGTGGTTTCAGAAAGCGTGACTGGGTGTGAATATCAGGGTGAGGGGTGGGTGATTAAGAAAGGTGTGAATGTGGGTGGTTATGAAAGAGAGTGGGAATGTGGGTGCGTGGGCATGAGAGGGTGGCTTTCAGAACACATGTCGGGGTAGTGGGTATATGGTTAGGGGTGGGTGGTCATGAAAGAGGGTGTGAGTATGGGTGGGTGAGGGGGGTAGATAAGTGGTCGAGAGGGGAAATAGGTGGGTGGATGTTAAGTGTGAAGGTGAATTGACTGGTGTGAGAGATGAGTAAGAGTGAGTGTATGTTTGTGTGATCACAGGTGTATGGGGACAGATGAATGAATGTCTTTAACAGGAATTTTTTCCCTGGGCTCTCACCTACCTCCCTGCCTTACCAACTCTGCCCCTCTACCCAGTAACCAACACAATATAATTAGTACATACACAGTACAGATACTCAATAATAATAATAAAAAAAAAAAAAGCTCTTTATACAAGCAGGGAGAGGGGCAGTGAATCAGTGAGAGATGAAGAGGCCTTCCTCCTTGGCTCCCAGCCAACATCCCTCCCCCTTCCCCTATGATGGGGCAGGATCCCTCATTGGCTCAGAGGTGAGCCATCCATCCACCTACCCTCCTTTTCTCCTCCCTGCCTGACAACCACTAACAGCTAACACATCATAAATAATAAATCTACAATTCCTCACCAATCTTTACCAAATAAATGTAAGCTCTTTATACACACATACAGGGTACATACACACAGTATGAATGCATTTGAGAAACTGAGATAAAAAATAAAGTTATCAGTAGTAAATCATGCTAATGGACAAAATTCAGAATTACAGACTTTTCTCCATTCTACCTGGTAATTAGAGCATTTGTCCAGCCAATTTTTTGTCCGAAGTTGCTGAAATCCGTTAATGAGAGGTTTTACTGTATATATAAAATATCAAATTGTGTAAATGTAGGGGAGTTGCACATATCTGACTACAGTACTATCATAAATACAGCAATATGTCATAATTTGATCTCTTCCACACAATCTCTTATTACTCAAAAGGAAGCCTAATAAAATTTTCTTTGCCTTGGCAGTATAAATATTTAGCAATTATGTATCAAACATCACTTTTGATATGTTGTCATTTTAAGTATAAAATATATTATACAAGAAACCCCAACTAACTGGATCATATTACTCCTTAACATCACATGTGTATACATCTCTTATAAAGCAATGAACTTTAAAGATCTCAGTGGCATTAATATATGAAACACCATGGATCATAAATTAAGACCAATTGTAAAATACTTAAGTGTTGACTGTTAACAAGAGTCTACATTTATGAGACAGGCTTAAAAGATAAGTGTCACTGCCCTGGAAGTTGGAACTGTATTGCTATCACAGTTTTTGACATTGACTAAACATAGTGTCTCAGTTAAAGAACACTAGTGAATCTTGATTGGAATTTGTCATTACCACTGACGAGGCGGAAGACACCCAAGATCTGCTATTAACAGAATCGCTTAAGACATAAGTTAACAAGTGCACAGATTGGTTGTCTTATACTTCCAGTCCACACACACATAATAGGCAAAAATTGCTCTAACTTTCATTAAAAAACAAGTATTGGTCCTTTACTTATATTTCACATTAATTTTTCAAATATTTAAAACACTGAAAATTAAATAATAATTCAGTAATGGTTTATGTATTGTACCTTAGTATTCAAATTAAAATTCATATCTAAAACCAAAAATTTATAAAACATTTTGCACATGCATTTTTTAAAAAAAAATATTGAAGCTGCAACACTATTTGGTATTTGAAAAAGGACGAAAATAATTTAATATTAAACTCACATACAGTTCAATACCTTCATTATGACAATCATTTTAGTCATTTTATTTCAAATATACACAAATTCACAAAAAAAAAAAAGTAAATTGACAATGTTATATAAGGTATCACATTTTTATCATAACCACATATCACATACTTCACATACAATCCTTTCATGCTTATGTTAAAAAATTGACTTTAATTTTTCCAGATGACTCACTCTACAGCAAATCCACAAGTTTCCTCTACAGCTTGAGTAAGCTTCTCAAGCATCTTACTGTAAGACTCGTATGGAGGAAGATCAATGCGATTGAAACATGTATGAGCCTTTGGTAGGTTTTCTGAAAAATAAATAAGTTTTATAACATTTCTTATACCTTTTAATAAAATTATTTTCATAAAACAAATTTTAACAGCATACAGTGTGAATTGAATATCATAAAATCCACTAATTCCATAACATGTTATGAACTTCTTATGTTTACTAGTAGTAGCTACTATTTTCATAAGTTTTAATAATTACCTAAATGTCTATTACACACAGTACTGCTTAATATGGTACTAATTAATTTTATCTGCAGTACAAGTTTTATTTAACCCTTTCAGTGACTGTCAGGTAGAACCACATAACTAAGGCCTGGGTCCCTCACTTAGTTCTACGTGTCACGAGCTCAGCTCACTCGGATAAGCTGTGAGTGGTAAGTTTTGGCCTAGATATGAGGGAATGGGTCTATGCAGTGAGTGTGTCCAGTATTAAAAAAACAGAAGTCCTGCTCAATGCAGTGCATAATGAGAAAAGCAAAAAACTGACCACATCTGGTTTAAAATAGTGACTTTTGCATTGTTTTCCAGGATATTTTTCATAGGCTTATTGGATGTTTCTTGGTATGATGAAAGACATACTACTGCAACAGAGATGATTTTATTTGATTTCAGAACTGAAAGAAACTTGAAACTGGGCTCAAAATAGCAGAAATATTCAAGTTTTGCTGATTTTCCTGAGGACAGGTAAGGACCTCATGTCTGTTTTATGATAAGGTTTTTGAATAGGTCTGAGCCAATAAGTGGGATGCCATCAACCATGACCAGTCATTCCTGCTTATATTTTATTATCCTGGAAATAGAATAAATCTTCTATTTTTTTGTGATTATGAATTCAAAATGGAAAGCAAGTATAATTAATATAGATAGGCCTGGAAAAATGACTAATAAACAGAGGAAATGTTTTAGTGCCAAAAATGTCTGCATTTTTAAATTGGTATTTTTAATTATGTGTAAAACTGGCCAAATGAGCGACTTCTGTAATAGATGAATGGAAGGCATACTAGCAAATTAGCTAAGAACTTGGTCCAATGGAGCAAAGGAATCAACTTAATATAGGACTCAAAATCGCTTTGTAAATTGCATCCAGACTGCTAACTTTGCACCTCCATAATCCCATAAGTTCTCTATCAAATTTCATAATTGTGGTGTCATTACCTTGAATAATATTTTCTACCATTTCAGATTTTTTTTTTTTTAAAGTGAACGCTGGAAGCAACATTAATTTTTGTGGTCTGGACAGTGAAAGGGTTAAATTGTAAATTAATATTTCTGCAATAACTTAATTCTGCCAAAAAGGCTGGGACCTGTATTAATCATACTGTACTGAGAGAAGGAAGCACAGGTGACAGCATTCCACAGAGACCTTGGTAACTTCCTGTATATTTTCAGACTTACATGGACCATTTTATTTTCCCATCAGAAACTCTCCGAAAATATGCCATAAAATTTGTACCAAAATAAATCTAAATTTATAAAATTACGAAGGCTATAAATTATGCAGTGCTGTGATATGCATGTTTATAGGACGTACATGTTTATACAGGGGCAACTGATATATTAGATCATTACATATTTAGTTGTAGCTACAGAGTAAGAGGTAGATGGGACAAGAGGAAAATGGCAACAAGAAGTAAGAGAGAGGTGAAAGCATAAAAACTAAGGGAGAAAGGTGGGCTGGTGCAAGTATGAGCAGTGGAGGGGTTGAAGAGGGTTGGAATAGTTTTAAAAATGCAGCATTAGAATGTAGGGCAAAAGTTTGTGGTTATAGGAGGGTGGGTGCAGGAGGAAAGAGGAGTGATGAAGTAAAGGGTGTGATAAAAGAGAAAAAGGTAGCTTATGAGAGGTTTTTACAAACCAGAAGTGTTTTAAGAATAGCAGAGTACAGTGGACCCCGCCTTACGATCAGCTCCCAACTCGAACAATTATGTAAGTGTATTTTTGTAAGTGCTTTTGTACATGTATTTTTGGGGGTCTGAAATGGACTAATCTAATTTACAACATTCCTTATGGGAACAAATTCGTTTGGTAACAGTGCCTGAACAGACTTCTGGAATGAATTAATATCATAAGTTGGGGGTCCACTGTACAGGTCTCCCTCAACATTCGCGAGGGTTAGGGGATCAAGAGCCTCGCGAATGTTGAAAAATCGTGAATGTTTGGTGCCCCAATATATTGTAGAGAAATATATTACAATACTGCTTCCTTAACTTGTTGAACCATGAATAATCATAAAATACATGAAAACGTTGTAAATTGTACTAAATATATACATGTTATGCTTTAATAATGTATGTTATTTAATAACATGTATGGAAAAGAATCTTTCCTCCGTAAGCCATGCGTGTCGTATGAGGCGACTAAAATGCCGGGAGCAATGGGCTAGTAACCCCTTCTCCTGTATACATTTACTAAAAAAGAGAAGAAGAAAAACTTTATAAAACTGGGTTGTTTAAATGTGCGTGGATGTAGTGCGGATGACAAGAAACAGATGATTGCTGATGTTATGAATGAAAAGAAGTTGGATGTCCTGGCTCTAAGCGAAACAAAGCTGAAGGGGGTAGGAGAGTTTCAGTGGGGGGAAATAAATGGGATTAAATCTGGAGTATCTGAGAGAGTTAGAGCAAAGGAAGGGGTAGCAGTAATGTTAAATGATCAGTTATGGAAGGAGAAAAGAGAATATGAATGTGTAAATTCGAGAATTATGTGGATTAAAGTAAAGGTTGGATGCGAGAAGTGGGTCATAATAAGCGTGTATGCACCTGGAGAAGAGAGGAATGCAGAGGAGAGAGAGAGATTTTGGGAGATGTTAAGTGAATGTATAGGAGCCTTTGAACCAAGTGAGAGAGTAATTGTGGTAGGGGACCTGAATGCTAAAGTAGGAGAAACTTTTAGAGAGGGTGTGGTAGGTAAGTTTCGGGTGCCAGGTGTAAATGATAATGGGAGCCCTTTGATTGAACTTTGTATAGAAAGGGGTTTAGTTATAGGTAATACATATTTTAAGAAAAAGAGGATAAATAAGTATACACGATATGATGTAGGGCGAAATGACAGTAGTTTGTTGGATTATGTATTAGTAGATAAAAGACTGTTGAGTAGACTTCAGGATGTACATGTTTATCGAGGGGCCACAGATATATCAGATCACTTTCTAGTTGTAGCTACACTGAGAGTAAAAGGTAGATGGGATACAAGGAGAACAGAAGCATCAGGGAAGAGAGAGGTGAAGGTTTATAAACTAAAAGAGGAGGCAGTTAGGGTAAGATATAAACAGCTATTGGAGGATAGATGGGCTAATGAGAGCATAGGCAATGGGGTCGAAGAGGAATGGGGTAGGTTTAAAAATGTAGTGTTAGAGTGTTCAGCAGAAGTTTGTGGTTACAGGAAAGTGGGTGCAGGAGGGAAGAGGAGCGATTGGTGGAATGATGATGTAAAGAGAGTAGTAAGGGAGAAAAAGTTAGCATATGAGAAGTTTTTACAAAGTAGAAGTGATGCAAGGAGGGAAGAGTATATGGAGAAAAAGAGAGAGGTTAAGAGAGTGGTGAAGCAATGTAAAAAGAGAGCAAATGAGAGAGTGGGTGAGCTGTTATCAACAAATTTTGTTGAAAATAAGAAAAAGTTTTGGAGTGAGATTAACAAGTTAAGGAAGCCTAGAGAACAAATGGATTTGTCAGTTAAAAATAGGAGAGGAGAGTTATTAAATGGAGAGTTAGAGGTATTGGGAAGATGGAGGGAATATTTTGAGGAATTGTTAAATGTTGATGAAGATAGGGAAGCTGTGATTTCGTGTATAGGGCAAGGAGGAATAACATCTTGTAGGAGTGAGGAAGAGCCAGTTGTGAGTGTGGGGGAAGTTCGTGAGGCAGTAGGTAAAATGAAAGGGGGTAAGGCAGCCGGGATTGATGGGATAAAGATAGAAATGTTAAAAGCAGGTGGGGATATAGTTTTGGAGTGGTTGGTGCAATTATTTAATAAATGTATGGAAGAGGGTAAGGTACCTAGGGATTGGCAGAGAGCATGCATAGTTCCTTTGTATAAAGGCAAAGGGGATAAAAGAGAGTGCAAAAATTATAGGGGGATAAGTCTGTTGAGTGTACCTGGTAAAGTGTATGGTAGAGTTATAATTGAAAGAATTAAGAGTAAGACGGAGAATAGGATAGCAGATGAACAAGGAGGCTTTAGGAAAGGTAGGGGGTGTGTGGACCAGGTGTTTACAGTGAAACATATAAGTGAACAGTATTTAGATAAGGCTAAAGAGGTCTTTGTGGCATTTATGGATTTGGAAAAGGCGTATGACAGGGTGGATAGGGGGGCAATGTGGCAGATGTTGCAAGTGTATGGTGTAGGAGGTAGGTTACTGAAAGCAGTGAAGAGTTTTTACGAGGATAGTGAGGCTCAAGTTAGAGTATGTAGAAAAGAGGGAAATTTTTTCCCAGTAAAAGTAGGCCTTAGACAAGGATGTGTGATGTCACCATGGTTGTTTAATATATTTATAGATGGGGTTGTAAGAGAAGTAAATGCGAGGGTCTTGGCAAGAGGCGTGGAGTTAAAAGATAAAGAATCACACACAGGGTGGGAGTTGTCACAGCTGCTCTTTGCTGATGACACTGTGCTCTTGGGAGATTCTGAAGAGAAGCTGCAGAGATTGGTGGATGAATTTGGTAGGGTGTGCAAAAGAAGAAAATTAAAGGTGAATACAGGAAAGAGTAAGGTTATGAGGATAACAAAAAGATTAGGTGATGAAAGATTGAATATCAGATTGGAGGGAGAGAGTATGGAGGAGGTGAACGTATTCAGATATTTGGGAGTGGACGTGTCAGCGGATGGGTCTATGAAAGATGAGGTGAATCATAGAATTGATGAGGGAAAAAGAGTGAGTGGTGCACTTAGGAGTCTGTGGAGACAGAGAACTTTGTCCTTGGAGGCAAAGAGGGGAATGTATGAGAGTATAGTTTTACCAACGCTCTTATATGGGTGTGAAGCATGGGTGATGAATGTTGCAGCGAGGAGAAGGCTGGAGGCAGTGGAGATGTCATGTCTGAGGGCAATGTGTGGTGTGAATATAATGCAGAGAATTCGTAGTTTAGAAGTTAGGAGGAGGTGCGGGATTACCAAAACTGTTGTCCAGAGGGCTGAGGAAGGGTTGTTGAGGTGGTTCGGACATGTAGAGAGAATGGAGCGAAACAGAATAACTTCAAGAGTGTATCAGTCTGTAGTGGAAGGAAGGCGGGGTAGGGGTCGGCCTAGGAAGGGTTGGAGGGAGGGGGTAAAGGAGGTTTTGTGTGCGAGGGGCTTGGACTTCCAGCAGGCATGCGTGAGCGTGTTTGATAGGAGTGAATGGAGACAAATGGTTTTTAATACTTGACGTGCTGTTGGAGTGTGAGCAAAGTAACATTTATGAAGGAATTCAGGGAAACCGGCAGGCCGGACTTGAGTCCTGGAGATGGGAAGTACAGTGCCTGCACTCTGAAGGAGGGGTGTTAATGTTGCAGTTTAAAAACTGTAGTGTAAAGCACCCTTCTGGCAAGACAGTGATGGAGTGAATGATGGTGAAAGTTTTTCTTTTTCGGGCCACCCTGCCTTGGTGGGAATCGGCCAGTGTGATAATAAAAAAAAAAAAATGTTATTAAATACCACAGACTCCACCACTGCCTCCACCATTGCAAGTCCCTACTACCCTTCCTCCGACCCCCGCAACTGGCAGCCAGCCCTCCCACCACTCAGTGTGGTGAGTGTTTTGTTTGTTCATTATTTGCTATTAAACTACAGAATAAATAATGTAAACCCATTCATGACTGCATATTGGAATGGCTATTAGGAAAGGTATTAGACGGTGACATCATGTGTTTACTCTTTAACACAGCAAAGAATCGAACATTTCTGCTATTGCTAATAATAACAATAGTAATAATAATAATAATAAATACAATATAATTGAAGAAGAAAATTGTACAAAAATATGAGGGAGTGGTTGACACAGCGTCAGTGTGACTTTGTTTATGCTGAAGTGAACATTAGTCTCCCTGCTCTTCCAAACATTTCACAATAATTCAGCAGTTGAGGCAGTGGTATTTAATAACATATATGTTATAAATAATAATAGTACATATTATTAACAACATGGATTATTATTAACATGTATGTTATTAAATACTATTGCCTCAATCACTGCCTCTACCACTCCAGTCACACTCAATCTACAAGCACCAAACACAATGAATTATTGTGAAATGTTTGGAAGAGCAGGGAGACTAATGTTCACTCCAGCATAAACAAAGTCACACTGACGATGTGTCAACCACTCCCTCGTATTTTTGTACAATTTCCTTCTTCAATTATATCATATTTATTATTATTATTGTTATTATTATTATTACTATTGTTATTATTAGCTGTAGCAGAAATGTTTAATTCTTTGCAGTGTTCAAGAGTAAACACATGATGTCACCGTCTAATACCTGTCCGAATAGCCATTCCAATATGCAATCATGAATGGGTTTACATTATTTATACTGTAGTTTAATAGCAAATAATGAACAAACAAAACACTCACCACACTGAGTGGTGAGAGGGCTGGCTGCCAGTTGCTGGGGTCGGAGGGAGGGTAGTAGGGACTCGCAGGTGGCGGGAAACTTAAATATGATTTGGCGGCTGGGAATTTGGTGGCTGGGAATTCGTGAATGTGTGAAGCCCGTGAAAGTTGAAAACGTGAATGTTGAGGGAGACCTGTATATGGAGAGTAAAAGAAAGGGGAAGAGAGTGGTGAGAGAGTGCAAAAGGAGAGCAGATGATAAGAGTGGGAGAGGCACTGTCAAGAAATTTTAATAAAAATAAGAAAAGATTTTGGAGTTAAACAATTTAAGAAAGCCTAGAGAACGAATGGATTTGTCAGTTAAAAACAGAGTAGAGGAGTTAGTAGACGGGGAGATGGAGGTATTGGGTAGATGGCGCGAATATTTTGAGGAACTTTTAATATCGACGAAGAAAGGGAGGCAGTAATTTCATGCAGTGGCCAGAGAGGTATACCATCTTTTAGGAGTGAAGAAGAGCAGGATGTGAGTGTAGGTGAAGTGCATGAGGAATTATGTAGAATGAAAGGGGGTAAAGCAGCTGGAACTGACAGGATCATGACAGAAATGTTAAAAGCAACGGGGGATAGTGTTGGAGTGGTTGGTATTTTTTTGTTTAATAAATGTATGAAAGAGGGGAAGGTACCTAGGGATTGGCAGAGAGCATGTATAGTCCCTTTATATAAAGGGAAGGGGGGACAAGAGAGATTGTAAAAATTATAGAGGAATTAGTTTACCGAGTATACCAGGAAAAGTGTATGGTAGGGTTATTATTGAAAGAATTAGAGGTAAGACAGAATGTAGGATTGCGGATGACCAAGAAGGTTTTAGAGTAGGTAGGGGATGTGGAGATCAAGTGTTTACATTGAAGCATATATGAGAACAGTATTTAGATAAAGGTAGGGAAGTTTTTATTGCATTTATGGATTTAGGAAAGGCATATGATAGAGTGGAGAGGGGAGCAATGTGGTAGATGTTGCAAGTACAGTGGACCCCCGGTTTACAATCAGCTCCCAATGCGACCAATTATGTAAGTGTATTTATGTAAGTGCGTTTGTATGTGTATGTTTGGGGGTCTGAAATGGACTAATCTAATTCACAATATTCCTTATGGGAACAAATTTGGTCAGTACTGGCACCTGAACATACTTCTGGAATGAAATAATATCGTAAACCGGGGGTCCACTGTATATGGAATAGATGGTAAGTTGCTAAATGATGTAAAGAGTTTTTATGAGGATAGTGAGGCTCATGTTAGGGTGTGTAGAAGAGAGGGAGACTACTTCCCAGTAAAAGTAGGTCTTAGACAGGGATGTGTAATGCCACCATGGTTGTTTAATATATTTACAGATGGGGTTGTAAAAGAAGTAAATGCTAGGGTGTTCGGGAGATGGGTGGGATTAAATTATGGGGAATCAAATACAAAATGGGAATTGACACGGTTACTTTTTGCTGATGATACTGTGCTTATGGGAGATTCTAAAGAAAAATTGCAAGGGTTAATGGACGATTTCTTGCAAAGGTTAGTGGATGAGTTGGGAGTGTGTGTAAAGGTAGGAAGTTGAAAGTGAACAAAGAATAGAGTAAGGTGATGAGGATATCAAATGACTTGGATAAAGAAAAATTGGATATCAAATTGGGGAGGAGGAGTATGGAAGAAGTGAATGTTTTCAGATATCTGGGAGTTGACGTGTTGGTGGATAGATTTATGAAGGATGAGGTTGATCATAGAATTGATGAAGGAAAAAAGGCAAGTGGTGCATTGAGGTATATATAGATGCAAAGAAGGGAATGTATGAAAATATAGTAGTACCATCACTCTTATATGGGTGTGACGCTTGGGTTGTAAATGCTACAGCAAGGAGGCAGTGGAGATGTCCTGTCTAAGGGCAATGTGGGGTGTAAATATTATGCAGAAAATTCGGAGTGTGGAAATTAGGTGGTGTGGAGTTAATAAAAATATTAGTCAGAGGGCTGAAGAGGGGTTGTTGAGGTGGTTTGGTCATTTAGAGAAAACGGATCAAAGTAGAATGACATGGAGAGCGTATAAATCTGTAGGGGAAGGAAGGTGGGGTAAGGGTCGTCCTCGAAAAGGTTGGAGGGAGGGGGTAAAGGAGGTTTTGTGGGCAAGGGGCTTGGACTTCCAGCATGCGTGCATGAGCGTTTCAGATAGGAGTAAATGGAAATGAATGGTATTTGGGACCTGACAAGCTGTTGGAGTGTGAGCAGGGTAATATTTAGTGAAGGGATTCAGGGAAACCAGTTATTTCTATATAGCCAGACTTAAGTCTTGGAAATGGGAAGTACAGTGCCTGTACTTTAAAGGAGGGGTTTGGGATATTGACAGTTTGGAGGGATACGTTGTGTATCTTTATACGAATATGCTTCTAAACTGTTGTATTCTGAGCACATCTGCAAAAACAGTGATTATGTGTGAGTGAGGTGAAAGTGTTGAATGATGATGAAAGTATTTTCTTTTTGGGTCACCCTGCCTCGGTGGGAGACGGCCAACTTATTAAAAAAAAAAATTAAATACTACATCCTAAAAGGTTTTATAGCACCAGAGGATTAAAGGAGAGTGACATTCAATGGCAAACACCTGTAACACAATGGTAGAGCACTCGGCTCACAACTGAAAGAAGACTCGAGTTTGATTCTCAGGCAGGGTGATGTATGGGCAAGTTGCTTTACATCCGCTGCCCTTTACCCAGCAATAAATAGGTTGACTGGTGAAGGGGAGGTGATACAGCATCTGGAGAAATGGGAGGCAATTAGGTTAAATCCAAAGAAGGAAGGACCAGGTTCAATTCCTTGCATTAACATTATTAAGTCAACAGCCATCTCCAGCCAAGGAAGGGTGACCCAAGTAAAACACATTCAGCATCATTCATTCAACAGCTTTCCAGAAGTGTGCCAACATCAAAATCAGATTACCCTCCAACTGCAACATCCTTACCCCTCCTTCAGAATGCAGGCACTGCCCTTCTCACCTCCAGGACTAGCCCAGCTAACCAGTTTCCCTAAAACCATTCATAAAAGTTACCTTGCTAACATTCCAACAGCACCTCCATTATATTCAATCTAACATCTCAGTTTTTCAAATTTCTAGTACCTGTTGGAGCATCAATCTGATGAATGGTGAAAAGTCTGGGTCCTGCAGCACCAGTTGAGCCCTGCAGTGCTTTAAAACCTTGCAGTGGCACTCGTGAGGATCCTGTGACAAACTGCAGCAATCTTGCACGCATTTCCTCAGTGTAGGAGTCAACTATCTGCCAAAACCAGCCAACCACTGGGGTCTCTGGAGTGCAGTGCTGTTCGTAAATAAAAATAAATTATGAAATCTTTTAATTTTTTTAACACATCAGCCGTTTCCCACCGAGGTGGAGTGACCTAAAAAAGAAGAAACACTATCATCATCACTTACTCCATCACTGCCCTGCCAGGGGCATGCCTATATTACAGTTCAAAATTGCAACATGTCTCCACCCCTCCTTCAGAGTGCAGGCATTGTACTTTCACCTCTCTCCTCTAATTTAATTTTTTTGTGGGGAATATCTTACCTAGTCTCACAATTTTTTTTTTAGCAAAATGTTTTCTTACATTTACATTTAAAAAGTACAATTTTTATAGTTGCATACCCTTTAAATTATAAAAAAAAAATATATTAGACATACTGAATACTCTATGTCCCATGGCCCTTTTTCATCCTTACTGAAGATTTTGTGCTATTCTGTGGTGAGTTATGCAACATGTAATTCTGATAACTAATTGTATAGATAATGATACAATAGACAAGATTAACAACTTCTAAGAAGCACATAGGAAAGTACAGTACAACAGAAGTTCCTAAGATTTATCAGTCATCTCTCATGTTCATGAGACAAAGATCAGCAATCCTGCCAGAGTGCCAAAACATATCATTTTTCCATTTTACACATTTATCTACAAAATTAGCTTGTAGATAACAAGCAATATGACAACAAAGCTCATGGATCCATGTATGCTGAGGAAGTACAGGAGGGCCCCACTTATACGGTAGGTTAGGTTCCAGACTACTACTGCAAAGTGAAAATAGCCGTAAAGCGAATAATTTTTTCACTTTCAAATGCATATAAATGACTGGTAACATGTTTACACTATTATATATTAATTCAGCAATAGAACTAGACCTAAAAAAACAATGAAGTAATATGCACATACAGGGCAAAATGCAAATAGTATTTAATAAATTGTAGGAAATCAGATGAAACCAGACTCTGCTAGATTCAAATTTATCTTCAGCAGCTTCCTTACTGAATTGAAGAGATTTAGACCTTGGAGTGAATAATGGTTCAGCTTGAAGGCACGTTGTGACTAGTTTGATCTTCAATCCACACCAATAAGTTTTTTCCATGTCAGCAATAAAGGTATCACATTTTCTTATAACTTTAGTATTTACTGATGTAGCACTTTTAATTTCCTGTAACACTTTCTCCTTAGGTGTCATCATATCACAAAAATAGTACAGTGGACTCCCGTGTTTCAATGGCTGTGACTTTCGTGAAATCCGACTTTTGGCAACTTTTTTCATCAAAATATAACCTCGCGGTTCATGACTGGCCTCGTGATTTGGCGACCATCTGGTACACGTCTGAGCGGCATCCCAGCATCTCCCGCACCATTCACACTCAGTATGCCATTGTTTATCAGTGAGTGACCATCACCCCACGGGTTCATATGATACATTTCATAATACACCTACCATCCGACTTACAACCAAGCTTGGTTCCGACCAACCGGTCGTAAGTCAAAATGGACGTAAGTCTAACCTTTGAAAATTGCTGACATACTGGGTAGGGCATAATGTCAAACTTTTCCTACATAAACTACCTACATAGTACTGTAATGTAATGTACAATCATTATTTAATTTTTTGTGATGAATGGTTTGAAAAACTGACAAGTTGAAGATTGAGACACATATGCAGCATATGGGAATCTTTATTCAGGAAACGTTTTGCCACACAGTGGCTTCTTCAGTCCAATACAAAGAGGAAGGCATAAGGAGAGGAGGAGAATGAGGTAATCACTCTCCTTATGCCTTCCTCTTTGTATTGGACTGAAGAAGCCACTGTGTGGCGAAACGTTTCCTGAATAAAGATTCCCATATGCTGCATATGTGTCTCAATCTTCAACTTGTCGGTTTTTCAAACCATTCATCACAACTGTCAGACACTGCAGCATCATGGGATCTTGTTACAAAGAATTCTTCAACACTTGTTCAACCTTTGGACGAAGACCTACTTCGACTAGTGGATGGTACCACTATGACCCCGCCTCCGCCTGCTTCACCTCACATCACTACAGTATATAAGCCACGTCTACGGCCCTATGCTGTACATTCTACAAGATTGATGGACTGAACACATCGACTCCAGGTTGAGGGACTGATTACCTCATTCTCCTCCTCTCCTTATGCCTTCCTCTTTGTATTGGACTGAAGAAGCCACTGTGTGGCGAAACGTTTCCTGAATAAAGATTCCCATATGCTGCATATGTGTCTCAATCTTCATTTCATTTTTTATCATAATTTACTTCTATTGTTATATTTTAATTATTTTTTTTTATTATCACACTGGCCGATTCCCACCAAGGCAGGGTGGCCCGAAAAAGAAACTTTCACCATCATTCACTCCATCACTGTCTTGCCAGAAGGGTGCTTTACACTACAGTTTTTAAACTGCAACATTAACACCCCTCCTTCAGAGTGCAGGCACTGTACTTCCCATCTCCAGGACTCAAGTCCGGCCTGCCGGTTTCCCTGAACCCCTTCATAAATGTTACTTTGCTCACACTCCAATAGCACGTCAAGTATTAAAAACCATTTGTCTCCATTCACTCCTATTAAACACGCTCACGCATGCCTGCTGGAAGTCCAAGCCCCTCGCACACAAAACCTCCTTTACCCCCTCCCTCCAACCTTTCCTAGGCCGACCCCTACCCCGCCTTCCTTCCACTACAGACTGATACACTCTTGAAGTTATTCTGTTTTGCTCCATTCTCTCTACATGTCCGAACCACCTCAACAACCCTTCCTCAGCCCTCTGGACAACAGTTTTGGTAATCCCGCACCTCCTCCTAACTTCCAAACTATGAATTCTCTGCATTATATTCACACCACACATTGCTCTCAGACATGACATCTCCACTGCCTCCAGCCTTCTCCTCGCTGCAACATTCATCACCCATGCTTCACACCCATATAAGAGCGTTGGTAAAACTACTCTCATACATTCCCCTCTTTGCCTCCAAGGACAAAGTTCTTTGTCTCCACAGACTCCTAAGTGCACCACTCACCCTTTTCCCCTCATCAATTCTATGATTCACCTCATCTTTCATAGACCCATCCGCTGACACGTCCACTCCCAAATATCTGAATACATTCACCTCCTCTATACTCTCTCCCTCCAATCTGATATCCAATCTTTCATCACCTAATCTTTTTGTTATCCTCATAACCTTACTCTTTCCTGTATTCACTTTCAATTTTCTTCTTTTGCACACCCTACCAAATTCATCCACCAATCTCTGCAGAGATTTTAATTATTTATTTACTGTATATAATGTATACATAGTAGTGAACTGTATTGTAAATTTTACATTGCATACAGTGTATGTTACTGTTATCTTTATGTATTGTCGACACAGTGGAATGGGAGAATACCATTGGTAGTGTCATCCTGCCAGAATGTAGTATAACCTATACCCTAAGTAAAGAGAAACAACTCTGGAACATGTGTAATACATAGCTGGCCGGGTGGGTGGGTGGGTGGGAGGCCAGGTGGGTGGGAGGCCAGGTGGGTGATTGGCTGACTGAATGTGGCTCGCTCGTGCTCTCTCTGTATCTCTCTTCTCTCTCTCTCTGTATCTCTCTTCTCTCTCTCTCTCTGTATCTCTCTCCTCTCTCTCTCTCTCTGTATCTCTCTCCTCTCTCTCTCTCTGTATCTCTCTCCTCTCTCTCTCTCTGTATCTCTCTCCTCTCTCTCTCTCTGTATCTCTCTCCTCTCTCTCTCTCTCTCTGTATCTCTCTCTCTCTCTCTATCTCTCTCACAGGTACACGTAAGTAATCATACATAGTATAAATTACCTAGGATAACCCAAATAATCCAGACAAAGTGCTATACAGTGGATCTGTGCTCCAGTGCCCTAAATTAGTAATATTAATAATAATTATTATAACAATAATACAAATGTACCAATATTAATAATAATATTATTATTAAACTATAATATAATAATCGTGTCCACTCATTACTTACCTTAAAATATCTGTAGTCTTAATGTAGAGTGAGAGGTGAGTAAACAAGATTAAATGAATAAAGGAATGAGTGTGTAGAAGGTTGGCGAGTTATGTAAACAAACGTTGTTGTTGTTGTTACCAACCCGGACATGAATGATTCCTGTTCACTCTGTCAAGCCGACCAGAAAAATATCTCATATTTGTTAATTTATATGTTTATATGTTATGTAGCATGTTTATTATATAATTTGGAAAAAGAAATCATAGATGGATTAAGCAAAATGTCTATATCAACGTTTTATACACATTTAATGCGCCTCAGTGATGATTATTATTGTGTTATTATCATATGGCATCTTCAAGACCAATTACTCTTAATGAGTGGCTCTGAGACAGACAAGCAGACAGACAGACACTCAGGTAGACAGACACACAGGTAGACAGACACACACAGGTAGACAGACACACACAGGTAGACAGACACACAGGTAGACAGACAGACACACAGGTAGACAGAAAGACACACACAAGTAGACAGACACACAGGTAGACAGAAATACAGACACAGGTAGACAGACAGATAAACAGACACACAGAGATATACGGATATATAGGCAGACAGATACAGACAGGTTTATGTGCAACAGTGAAAACAAATAGAGAGTTAGAGAGTAAGAGCCTTTCTTGCCACAGACTTCATCTTAGGGGCCATGGTGAAATTTACTGTCCTGTTAGTACAGTTAATACAGTATGATGCTGCTGATAGGACAGGGTTACTCAAACTGATGCTGCCTGCATGACGCATTGCCGCCGCGAGTATTGTCAAATATTGTACAGTGGTGTGCATCAGCCGGCCCAGCCCAGCCCAGCTACCAGATGCACGGACGTAAGTCGAGTGGACGTAAGTCGAGTGGACGTATGTCGAGCAGGTCGTAAGTCGGATGGTAGGTGTAATCCATTGTTCATTGTACTTGCAACTGCTAATAAGCCACCATGGGCTCAAAGAAAGCTCCTAGTGCCAGGCCTTTGGTAAAGGAGGAAAGAAACATGATAGAATTCAAGAAAAATCTGTAGCAAAGTACCAAAGTGGTGGAGGAAGAGAGAGGGGAGAATGTGCCTTCTTCAGTGAATCAATGATTCTACAATATGTACAATACTGCAGCAGCAGATATCGATAAAGACTATAGCACCAGCCAGCAATAAAGTGTAACATTAACAGTGTAGCAAGTAAGTTAAGCGATTAAGCGACAGAAAAACGACACGAAAGTAACTCTCCAATGTTGTTGGAGGTTTATAGGGCCACTGAATATATGCTGCCCTGCTATCTTCCACCACCCTAAACCTCTGCCTGCATCTCCTCCATCAAACTAATTAAACTAACATCTCCAAGGTAAGTGTAAATATTTCTTATTTATAAAGTGTAAATACAGTGGACCCTCATTTTTCATAAGGCTCAAAAGTCGTAATTTTCGGAAATCATAACGTTTTTTCATCAAAACATTGACTCGCAAATCATCATTTGACTCGCAAATAGTCATTCGTCTGGGACGTATATGCACGGTCCCGAGCAGCCTCACACTCCATTTCTAGCCAGTGTGCCATTGTTTATCAGTGAGCGAGGATGATCCCACGAGTTCATACAATACATTTCATAATATTCCATTCGTTTTAGTGCTTGCAATTGCAACTGCTAAATAAGTCACCATGGCTCCAAAGAAAGCTTCTAGTGCCCAGCCCTTTGGTAAAGAAAGTGAGAAACACATATTAAAAAAAAAGTTTGTAGAAAAATGCGAAATTGGTGGTGGTAGTGGTAGCAGTTGTGATAGTGGTAGAGGGTGGTAGCAGTTGTGATGGTGATAGAGGGAGGGTGCCTTCTTCAGTGATTCTACTAACTCCTCCAATGTTGTTGGAGTTATATAGGGCTATAGAAAACACTGCCGCCTCAACTGCTGCTTCACCACCATTATGGACGGCTTATGCTCACAGTGGCCCTTATACACCCAACAACAAAAACAGAACACCTCTTGTGACATTCATAATGACTCATTTTATTCATTCTAGAGTATATTACAGTTTCTATGTTATTAATATTGTTTATTGTGATAGATAAATAAGCCGGAGAGTTGATATTAGTGTCATATTTTCCAACAATAAACTCACCTCCCCTCCCTCTGCCCCGTCTGCCATACACCAACAAGAGTCTTCAATAAAGTTGTGATGTTAAATGTTCATTTATACGTTTTATTAGTGCTTTACATTTATTTGGCATTCTTTTCTGCATGTAAATCTATATTTAAGCTAGGGAAGTGACCTAGAGTCCTTATGAAGGGGGATTCCCCTTCCAAACAATAACCTCTCTTCCCTCTCTCCTCCTCCCTGTCTTCCATTCATCAACAACAGCCTTCAATAAAGGTAACTGTCATGTTGAGTGTTCATTCTTTTGTGCATGTAAATCTATCTTTAGGGTAAAAAAATTTTTTTGGTTGATACTTCTGGGTGTCTGGAATGAATTAATTGGATTTACATTATTTCTTATGGGGAAAATGGATTCGCAAATCGTCAATTTCGACAATAGTCACACTCTCTGGAATGGATTAATTACGAAAAACGAGGGTCCACTGTATTTCTTATTTATAAATTACGTACATTGTTTCCGTGTGAATAGTGTTGGTGGCTTCTGCTGCCGCCTCCACTACCACTAATATGTATGGCTTCTCTCGGTGGCCCTTATAAACCCAACACCACCACCACCACTTACTCCTCACATACGTTATGACAAAGTGGACCCCAGATTAAGACGTCACTGGATTAAGTAATAATCGGATTAAGTAATGTTTTTGCGTCAAAATATTGGCTTGGTTAATGACATTGAACTCGGTGAAAATCATTTGTCCCGAATGTGTCCACGCGCCGTGAGCAGCCTGGACACTCCATGTACAGCCAGTGTGCCACTGTTTACCAGCCAGTGAGGATGATTCCACGTGTACATGCAATACATTTTGTATTATTCCATCATTTTTAGTGCTTGTAACTGCTAAATAAGGCACCATGGGGCCCAAAGAAAGCTTCTAGTGCCAGCCCTTTGGTAAAGAGGGTGAGAAACACTATAGAATTCAAGAAAAAGTTTGTAGAAAGACATGAAAGTGGTGGTGGTAGTGGGTACCTCCCCCCACACACCAGCCAGGGTACTTCCCCACATACACACACCAGCCAGGGTACTTCCCCACATACACACACCAGCCAGGGTACTTCCCCACACACACCAGCCAGGGTACTTCCCCACAACAACCAGCCAGGATACTTCCCCTTCCCCACACACACACCAGACAGGGTACTTCCCCACACACACGATTTGATTCAGTGGGACTTGCGCATGAGTGAATAGAATTATCAAAGATTATTGCTTGGGGAGCATTGAAAATTGGGTTGGGCAAATACGATTCTGTTAGTGGGATAGTTTGTGAAGGACATGCCTAATATGGACCAACAGTCCTGCTGCAGTGTTCCTGCTTTCTTATGTGCAAACATTTATGGATGAACATCACCCTGGCACAACTGTTGCAGACCGTGCTCGCAACATCTACATTGACAATGTTGTATCCCATTTTAGGGAAATCTTAGAGATGCCAGAAACAGCTCTCTTGGCAGATATTTTGTGCGACAGGGATCCAGTGACTCTAAAGCTGGTCCTAGTGGCTTTAAAAAACAAAGAAGGGAAGTAACCCAAGATAAGGACTTGGTACCTGAAGTCTTTATGAAAGGGGATTCCCCTTCCAAACAATAGTACACCTCCATCCTCTTCCCATCTCATCAATCATCAGTAAGTCTTCAATAAAGGTAAGTGTCATTTTAGTAATGTATTATTCTGCATGTCTCATTGTTTTCTGTGTAGGGAAATGTGTATTTCATGTAGAAAAATTATTTTGTTTAATACTTTTGGGTGTCTGGAATGGATTAATTGGATTTTCATTATTTCTTATGGGGAAAATTAATTCGGATTAAGTCAGATTCGATATAAGACACACTCTGGAACGGATTTATTATGTTATGCAGGGGTCCACTGTATTTTATTCATTCTAGAGTATATATCATTTTTCTATGTTATTAATATTGTTTATTATGTCATATTAGATGAAGTGTGATAAATAAATAAACTGTAGAGATGATATTAGCATCACACTGAAGCATGATAAACTCACTTCCCTGTCCCCTCCTACCTGTCTGCCATACACCAACAAGTCTTTTCAATTAAGGTAAGTGTGATGTTAAATGTTCATTTATCTACTTCATCATTGTTTTCTGTATTTTTTTTTTTTTAACAAGTCGGCCATCTCCCACCGAGGCAGGATGACCCAAAAAGAAAGAAAATCCACAAAAAGAAAATATTTTCATCATCGTTCAACACTTTCACCTCACTCACATAATCACTGTTTTTGCAGAGGTGCTCAGAACACACCATTTTAGAAGCATAAACGTATAAAGATACACAACATATCCCTCCAAACTGCTAATATCCTGAACTCCTCCTTTAGAGTGCAGGCATTGTACTTCCCATTTCCAGGACTCAAGTCCGGCTATATAAAAATAACCAGTTTCCCTGAATCCCTTCACTAAATATTACCCTGCTCACACTCCAACAGATCGTCAAGTCCCAAATACCATTCGTCTCCATTCACTCCTATCTAACACGTTCATGCATGCCTACTGGAAGTCCAAGCCCCTCGCCCACAAAACCTCCCTTACTCCTTCCTTCCAACCTTTTCGAGGACAACCCCTACCCCGCCTTTCTTCTCCTACAGATTTAAATGCTCTCCATGTCATTCTACTTTGATCCATTCTCTCTAAATGACTAAACCACCTCAACAACCCCTCTTCAACCCTCTGACTAATACTTTTATTAACTCCACACCTTCTCCTAATTTCCACACTCCGAATTTTCTGCATAATATTTACACCACACATTGCCCTTAGACAGGACATCTCCACTGCCTCCTTGCTGCTGCATTCACAACCCAAGCTTCACACCCATATAATAGTGTTGGTACTACTATACTTTCATACATTCCCTTCTTTGCTTCTATAGATAACGTTTTTTGACTCCACATATACCTCAGCGCACCACTCACCTTTTTTCCCTCGTCAATTCTATGATTAACCTCATCCTTCATAAATCCATCTGCTGACACGTCAACTCCCAAGTATCTGAAAACATTCACTTCTTCCATACTCCTCCTCTCCAATTTGATATCCAATTTTTCTTTATCTAAATCATTTGATACCCTCATCACCTTACTCTTTTCTATGTTCACTTTCAACTTTCTACCTTTACACACACACCCAATGTAAACACTTGATCTACACATCCCCTACCCACTCTGAAACCTCCTTGCTCATCCGCAATCCTACATTCTGTCTTACCTCGAATTCTTTCAATAATAACCCTACCGTACACTTTTCCTGGTATACTCAGTAAACTTATTCCTCTATAATTTTTACAATCTCTTTTGTCCCCCTTCCCTTTATATAAAGGGACTATACATGCTCTCTGCCAATCCCTAGGTACTTTCCCCTCTTTTATACATTTATTAAACAAAAGTACCAACCACTCCAACACTATATTCCCCCCTGTTTTTAACATTTCTGTCATGATCCCATCAGTTCCAGCTGCTTTACCCCCTTTCATTCTACGTAATGCCTCATGTACCTCCCCCACACTTACATTCTGCTCTTCTTCACTCCTAAAAGATGGTATGTAAATCTATATTTAATCTTTAAAAAAAAAAAAATTTTTTGTTAATACTTTTGGGTGTCTGAAACAGATTAATTGGATTTCCATTATTTCTTATGGGATATATGGTTTTGCCATTTGTGAATTTCGCCATTCAGCAGACTCTCTGGAACAGATTAATCACGAAACTCAGGTTTACGATATTATTTCATTCCAGAAGTATGTGCAGGTGCCAGTACTGAACGAATTTATTCCCATAAGGAATATTGTGAATTAGATTAGTCCATTTCAGACCCCCAAACATACACGTACAAACACACTTACATAAATACACTTACATAATTGGTCGCATTGGGAGCTGATCGTAAAGCGAGGGTCCACTGTATAATATAGGTAATAACTAACCCCTTAACTGTCCAAATGTAGATCTACATTCTCTCGCCCAGCACTCCAAATATTTTTTGGGGGGAAAAAAGGGGGGGGGGCAATTCTCTGTCTGTAATAAGACCAAAAAAAAATAATTTTTTTTTTAGGGTCAGTACTTACCGAGATATAAGGCCACAAAGTTGGCACTGGATGCTCACCTAATGGCAACATGGAGTCCTGCTGCTTGCAAAAGTGTTGCTGATATACCTTTATCTTTTTTTTTATTTATATAATTTTTATGTTCTGATAATTACAATTTGTAGTGGTTCTTGTTATTTCATAGCCTATCTTTATTCTGACACTAATATTAGGTACTGAAATAGTACTCAGTCACAAACACACTGACAGGTGAACATTTTCACCTGCCTTGGTCACATACTTTTGTCTAGAAATATATACATAGTATTTATAGGTTTCAGCAATATTTTAGACATGCTGTAGTGCATATAAAACTCCTTGAAGCATGGTGTAAGACAAGTGTCACTCCACTGCTGACAGTGCAGCAGTTGATGATTGTGCACTACCTTGGCTTTATTTGTTTTCACTATTACACACAAACATGTCTGTATCTTTGTCTGTGTATCTGTCTGTCTAGCTCTGTCTATCTCTGTCTCTCTGTCTGCTTGTCTCTGTCTCAGAGAGAGAGAGAGCTGTTCATGAACCAACAGGTATTACACACAATGCAGAGTCGTCACGTCTGATTCATGAACAAGTGAAAATGCGTATTACTTGCCAGTCATGCTTATTCTGCCTTACATCTACAAGTACAGTGTAGCACTTTGTCTGGATTTTTCTGGGTTATCCTAGGTAATTTACACTGTATAATTTATATTTATGTGTACCTGTGAGATAAAGACAGAATTACAAAGATAGAGACAGCCAAAGTCAATCAGACACCCAACTAGCCAAACATGTATTACACATATTCCTTAATCACTTCTCTTTACTTAGGGCATAGGTTATAGGACATTCTGGCAGGATGACACTACCAGTGGTATCAAAATTGAAAGGATGTTGCACATGGGTTATTATCGAGGTTTTTGATACTCTCCACCACTTGTGGCTACATCCATCTCAAAGCCACTAAACTCAGGGTCAACATCACTTTCTTCTTAACCCTTTGAGGGTTTTCGTCGTACTAGTACGTTTTACGCATAGGGGTTTTTGACGTACTAGTACTCATAAATTCTAGCGGCCTCAAATCTAGTGGGAGAAAGCTGGTAGGCCTTCATATGAAAGAATGGGTCTATGTGGTCAGTGTGCACAGTCTAAAAAAAATCCTGCAGCACACAGTGCATAATGAAAAAAAAAACTTTGACCATTTTTTTTTAATAAATCAGCGACTTTGCAGTGTATTTTCGTATGGTATTTATTGTTGTATTCTAGTTTTCTTGGTCTCATTTTATAGAATGGAAGACATATTACAGAAATTGAGATGATTTTGACTGGTTTTACAAAGAAAGGTGCCTTGAAATTGAGCTCAAAGTAGCAGAAATGTTCGATTTTTACCAAACTTCAAAAGTAAACAAATCGTGCCAAGCGTGCAATACACGTCAACTGGTGAGTCTAATATTCTTTCACAAGTGCACCAATAATATTTATACCATTTTTTACACTAATGCAGTAGTCTGCATAACAGTAAATCTTATATTTTTTGTGAAAATAAAAATTCAAAGTGGAAAGCAAAAGAATATAAGAGGGGACTTGAGACATGACTAATGACTAGAGGAAATGTCATTTTAGTGCCAGGAATGTCTTTCTTGTTTATTCTGGACTCTATTCCGAAATTGGCATCTTTTGAAATTTGTGTGAAATTGGCAAAATTGCTAAATTCTGACCACTGTACTGGATAGTTGAATTTCATAAATGAGTGGTTTCTTGCATCCATTCGATAGAAAAAATGGAGTTCTAGCGAAATATTCATGTTTTTTGTCGACTAGTACAGTGAAATTGGCCGAAAATGGGGCTCAAAGTGGGCAAAATCGCCGATGCGTAAACATCGCCGAGACCGCTAACTTTGCGAGAGCATAATTCCGTAAGTTTTCTATCAAATTTCAAACTTTTGGTGTCTTTATGATCGGGAAAAGATTCTCTATCTTTTCATAAGAGAAAATAATTTTTTTTTTTTTAAATTTGGCCGACCCTGAGAACGAGTTTCGGAGAGGGCCTGTCGACCCTCAAAGGGTTAAAAGGGGAGTTAATACGATATGACATCAGTGAATCCCTGATGTTTGCCATGCTGTTTGCTCTAGCTGGCACTCAATTGAACTGGTGCTCCCATAAGGTACTAAGTGGTCCCAGATTTTTTTTAATACTGTGCACACTGAGTGCTAAGACCCATTCAATACTGACCAGGCATCTCAGGCCAATCGTGCCAAATTTGGAGGCAGGAAAAACAAAACAATCTACATTTGGAGCGCTAGCGATAACAATGTAGATCTACGTTTGGACAGTTAAGGGGTTAAAACACTTTAAATTCTGGAAAGTTTCCAGGTGGAACCAAGAGACAGAGCTCACAACAACACCCAGGTCACATGTAGAAATAAATATTATTATTATTATTATTATTATTATTATTATTATTATTATTATAAAACACCATGGGGAAGAAGCTCCATAAATGTGTATAGTGTCAGGTTTTAGTTGGGTGGTTGGATTTCTATGTATGTATTTCATACGTCTACTGGCTGTTGATACACATTATGCATACAACTATGAAGTGTTTTCCCCACAATACAAACACCTTACATTGTGTACAAGATGTCTTCACTGTGCAGTAGAATACATAACAGTAACACTCCTATTCTCATGCAACATACTATTTTTAGAGCAAATGACACTATTAGTGAAGGCATATGAAAGGAATATTTTTCTATAGTTACCCAATAATACTATATTGTACATAGCTTCTCTGGTGTTGGACCAGAGATAACTTGATTTTTGCTATTACTACTACAAGCCGCCCAGCCACCACAACTTCACATTTGTGTCAATTTGTTCTACTATGGTTGTATGTAGCATGTTTCTTATATAATTTTGAAAAAATATCATAAATGGATTAATGAAAATGTCTATAATAACGTAATATATGACATTTAGAGCATCCCAGAGCGATTATTTTTTCAACAAACCGGCCATATCCCACCAAGGCAGGGTGACCTAAAAAGAAAAATAAGTTTCTCTTTTTAAAATTAGTAATGTATACAGGAGAGGGTTACTAGCTCCTTGCTTCCAGAATTTTAGTCGTGTCTTACAACATGCACCTTTCAACACTAGTGAGACACTTTTAGTGATTTTAATGTGTGCCTGCATGCCAACACAGAGTGTAAGTTTATTTAGGTACAGGTACACATAAGTACAATTATCAGAGTATACATATATAAAATATGCAGTAACTTTAAAAATAACTGAAATTTTGTAAAGTTTCCAGACATAATTGAGATGTGGAACTCACAGGATGTAAACAGAGTGGCGCACGGACACCATAATGGCGAATCAGGGACCCCCGCCTTATATCGTAAGGCGGGGGTCCACTGTAATTTGAGATGTCCGTATTACCAAATCGCCGTAAAGTGAAGTGTCGTACAGCAAGGCCCTCCTGTATAGTACAGTACAATACAGTAAGTTAATCACTTACTTTGAGTCTTGTGTTGGCTTTCCAATCATCAATATCTATTTTTCCAAGACCACCAATAATTAGTTCCAATTCTCTTTCATCAAATGGCTTCAGTAGTTGCTGTGGGACTACTTCAGTGAAGCCTTTCTGAAGAGCTGCAAACTGTTGCTCAATACCCTGGAACACAAGCCTTACTTGAATTATGCTTGACCAAAAAAGGACATACAGTACTATATAGACAATTAAAATTTTGTTAAATTCCTGAAAACCACAATGTTAGACTTAAGATTACCATAAATCCTAGTGTATAAGTCAACCCATGCTATAAATTGATTTTCAGCTAAAATTTCTAATTTAGGCTTATACCCACCATACAAGCCAGAGCCCTAAAAATAAACAAATCACTATCAGGCCAAATACAGTAAACCACACCATTCATGCCTTCACCTACTATGTTTGTCAACAGTGTAATACTTGTGTAATAAATACATAAAAACACCCACACATGCTAAGTAAAAGGACACAAGTGCAACTAATGTGACATTTTACTGTGGCAATGTTTCGCTTTCCAGGAGCTTTGTCAAGCCGTTTGCCATAACGGCTTGATAAAGCTCTTGGAGAAAGAAATGTTGTCACAATAAAATGCCAAGTAGTTGCACTTCGTGTCCTTTTACTTAACATAGTCGGTAATTCTACCAACGTTAATACAACCCACACATGCAAACACGCACACACATACAAGAGGTATGATAAAACTCATGGAGCAAGGAGAAATTGACCTAGTAGTGACCAGTGAAGAGATGGGGCCAGGAGCTATGATTTGACCCCTGCAACCATAATTAGGCAAATACAATTAGGTGAGTAAAAACACCGTAGCAACATTCATAAGCAGGCTCCCTGGCTAAGACTTAAGTCATGTGATACCCATTTGAACCATACACCTAAACCACAGGCCTCTCTCTCAAACTCAACCAGGCCTAGCAAACAGGTAGATGTGGATGGGATGGGCTCCACCACAATTACCAATAGAATGCATCTATAATAGTTAACACGATTCAGTTTTTGTATCTACTTTCCACCTTTTGTTCTGAAGGTTCACCTATTGTGGTGATTACCTTTTTTTTTTTTTAACAGTTAAATTTTTTTTCAATGAGCCAGCCATATTCCACCAAGGCAGTGACCTAAAAAGAAAAACAAAAGTTCCCCTTTAAATTCAGTAGTTTATACAGGAGAAGTGGATTACCAGCCCTTTGCTCCCGGGATTTAAGTTGCCTCTTACGACACGCATAGCTTATGGAGGAAGAATTCTTGTCCACTTGCCCATGGAGATAAGGGGAAATAAAGAACAAGAACTACTAAGAAAATACAGCCTCTCCTCACCTAGCGATGTACTCGCTTACCGACAACTCGGACTTACGACAGGCTCTGACCAGTATGCATACCTAAATAATGTATATTAGAGCTGACTTCCTCTATTCTGTTTATTACAATATACAGTACACTACTGTATACACATTTAAAAATATACCAGAAATGTTATCAATGGTGCAAAGGTGATACTATAACAATATCAAAGATGGTTGACAAAAATGCACTACCATTATAGTATGATCCTCACTTAGTGACGAATTCGTTTACCGATGTGGTCCTAGGAACAGAACTTAATCACTAAGTGTGGAGAGGTTGTAGATGGGTGTGTGTATATATATGCATGTACATGTACATGCATGTGTAGTGTGACCTAAGTGTAAGAAGTAGTAGCAATACAAACTTGAAATTTTGCATGTTAGTGAGATGGATAAAAGACACCAGCAATCTTACCACCATGTAGAACAATTACAGGATCATTATCTAGTTGTAGCTACAGTTAGAGTAAGAGGTAGATGGGAAAAGAGGAAAATGGCAACAACAAGCAAGAGGGAGGTGAAAGTGTATAAACTAAGGAAGGAGGAAGTTCAGGTGAGATATAAGCAACTATTGGCAGAAAGGTGGACTGGTGCAAGTATGAGTAGTTGGGGGGAGGGGGGGGGGGGTTGAAGAGGGTTGGAATAGTTTTAAAAATGCAGTATTAGAATGTGGGGCAGAAGTTTGTGGTTATAGGAGGGTGGGGGCAGGAGGAAAGAGGAGTGATTGGTGGAATGATGAAGTAAAGCGTGTGATAAAGGAGAAAAAGTTAGCCTATGAGAGGTTTTTACAAAGCAGAAGTGTTATAAGAAGAGCAGAGTATATGGAGAGCAAAAGAAAGGTGAAGAGAGTGGTGAGAGAGTGCAAAAGGAGAGCAGATGATAGAGCAGGAGAGGCACTGTCAAGAAATTTTAATGAAAATAAGAAAAAATTTTGGAGCGAGTTAAACAAGTTAAGAAAGCCTAGAGAACGAATGAATCTGTCAGTTAAAAACAGAGTAAGGGAGTTAGTAGATGGGGAGATGGAGGTATTGGGTAGATGGCGAGAATACTTTGAGGAACTTTTAAATGTCGACGAAGAAAGGGAGGCAGTAATTTCATCCACTGGCCAGGAAGATATGCCATCTTTTACGAGTGTTAAGAAGATCAGGATGTAAGTGTGGATGAGGTGTGTGAGGCATTACGTAGAATGAAAGGGGGTAAAGCAGCTGGAACTGACGGAATCATGAGAGAAATGTTAAAAGCAGGGGGGATATAGTGTTGGAGTGGTTGGTATTTTTGTCTAATAAATGTATGAAAGAGGGGAAGGTCCCTAGGGATTGGCAGAGAGCATGTATAGTCCCAGTGATTATGTGTGAGTGAGGTGAAAGTGTTGAATGATGATGAAAGTATTTTCTTTTTGGGGATTTTCTTTCTTTTTGGGGATTTTTTCTTTCTTTTTGGGTCACCCTGCCTCAGTGGGAGACGGCCGACTTGTTTAAAAAAAAAAAAAATTTGGTAGTACCTCTCTCGGTGGTTGTTGTCTACCAACCTACTCCTCTGAGCAGTTAAATTATAAAATTATTTTTGTTATTTTTTTACCAAATGCATTCTTATTGTGTGTATGCACATTTTATGCATGTAATGAGAGCTCATATTTGTTTGGAAGATTGGTCAAGAACCACAGACTTTATATTTAAGCTTCTGTTAGGGTGGAATTACCATAATTTTCTTCCCTGGTTAGTTTTTAACCAAATACAATCATACTTTGTATATGATCACTCTATACACATATGGAGACCTTGCACTTAATTGGAAGAGATGAAAACTATGAGTGCCTAGATGTCCACAGCTGAAGTGTCTCACAAGAGGTAGGATGGTGGTGCAGCTAGCTGTGTCACTCATGCTCACAGCCCCACACTGCAGCCCCTCAACCAACCCACCTCTTATGTTGCCTTTTCTTTATCACCCTGTCTTGTCTCTGGATGTTAACCATGGCACAAAAAAAAAAGGAATAGCAGTCACAATGGAGGTGCTAAGAAGAGAAAGTCCAAATGTTTTTAAAAAATGAAAGAAAAATGTATAGAGAAATAATAGTCCCAGGCATTGTATTAGCTATGTCTATTTCTCTGCAATGAATACATGCCCATTTTCTATGGAATACACAGTAACTGTGTCAAACACAGTTCCCTTGAGATTAACTAAACTTTATTTAACAAGTTTTTTTTTTTACTTAGGCTTGAGGTATGCATACTATTTTTTTTACATCGGCCTTGAGAGCACACACATTTTTTTTTTTTTTCAACAAGTCGGCCATCTCCCACCGAGGCAGGGTGACCCAAAAAGAAAGAAAATCCCCAAAAGGAAAATACTTTCATCATCATTCAACACTTTCACCTCACTCACACATAATCACTGTTTTTGCAGAGGTGCTCAGAACACAACAGTTTAGAAGCATATACGTATAAAGATACACAACATATCCCTCCAAACTGCTAATATCCCGAACCCCTCCTTTAGAGTGCAGGCATTGTACTTCCCATTTCCAGGACTCAAGTCCGGCTATATAAAAATAACCAGTTTCCCTGAATCCCTTCACTAAATGTTACCCTGCTCACACTCCAACAGATCGTCAGGTCCCAAATACCATTCGTCTCCATTCACTCCTATCGAACGCGCTCATGCACGCCTGCTGGAAGTCCAAGCCCCTCGCCCACACAAAACCTCCCTTACCCCTTCCTTCCAACCTTTTCGAGGACGACCCCTACCCCGCCTTCCATCTCCTACAGATTTAAATGCTCTTCATGTCATTCTTCTTTGATCCATTCTCTCTAAATGACCAAACCACCTCAACAACCCCTCTTCAACCCTCTGACTAATACTTTTATTAACTCCACACCTTCTCCTAATTTCCACACTCCGAATATTCTGCATAATATTTACACCACACATTGCCCTTAGACAGGACATCTTCACTACCTCCAACTGCCTCCTCACTGCTGTATTCACAACGCAAGCTTCACACCCATATAAGAGTGTTGGTACTACTATACTTTCATACATTCCCTTCTTTGCCTCCATAGATAATGTTTTTTTGGTGGCCTGGTGGTTAACGCTCTCACTTCACACGGTGAGGGCCTGGGTTCGATTCCCAGCCAGAGTAGAAACATTGGACGTGTTTCTTTCCACCTGTTGTCTATGTTCCCCATCAGTAAAATGGGTACCTGGGTGTTAGTCGACTGGTGTGGGTCGCATCCTGGGACACTGACCTAAGGAGGCCTGGTCACAGACCGGGCCGCGGGGGCGTTGACCCCCGGAACTCTCTCCAGATAAACTCCAGATACCTCAACGCACCACACCTTTTTTCCCTTAACAATCCTATGATTAACCTCATCCTTCATAAATCCATCCGCCGACACGTCAATTCCCAAGTATCTGAAAACATTCACTTCTTCCATACTCCTCCTCCCCAATTTGATATCCAATTTTTCTTTATCTAAATCATTTGATACCTTCATCACCTTACTCTTTTCTATGTTCACTTTCAACTTTCTACCTTTACACACACTCCCAAACTCATCCACTAACCTTTGCAATTTTTCTTCAGAATCTCCCATAAGCACAGTATCATCAGCAAAAAGTAACTGTCAATTCCCATTTTGTATTTGATTCCCCATAATTTAATCCCACCCCTCTCCCAAACACCCTAGCATTTACTTCTTTTACAACCCCATCTATAAATATATTAAACAACCATGGTGACATTACACATCCCTGCCTAAGACCTACTTTTACCGGGAAGTAGTCTCCCTCTCTTCTACACACCCTAACATGAGCCTCACTATCCTCATAAAAACTCTTTACAGCATTTAGTAACTTACCACCTATTCCATATACTTGCAATATCTGCCACATTGCTCCCCTATCCACTCTATCATATGCCTTTTCTAAATCCATAAATGCAATAAAAACTTCCCTACCTTTATCTAAATACTGTTCACATATATGCTTCAATGTAAACACTTGATCTACACATCCCCTACCCATTCTGAAACCTCCTTGCTCATCTGCAGTCCTACATTCTGTCTTGCCTCCAATTCTTTCAATAATAACCCTACCGTACACTTTTCCTGGTATACTCAGTAAACTTATTCCTCTATAATTTTTACAATCTCTTTTGTCCCCCTTCCCTTTATATAAAGGGACTATACATGCTCTCTGCCAATCCCTAGGTACCTTCCCCTCTTTCATACATTTATTAAACAAAAGTACCAATCACTCCAACACTATATCCCCCCTGCTTTTAACATTTCTGTCATGATCCCATCAGTTCCAGCTGCTTTACCCCCTTTCATTCTACGTAATGCCTCACGTACCTCCCCCACACTTACATTCTGCTCTTCTTCACTCCTAAAAGATGGTATACCTCCCTGGCCAGTGCATGAAATTACCGCTTCCCTTTCTTCCTCAACATTTAAAAGTTCCTCAAAATATTCTCGCCATCTACCTAATACCTCCCTCTCCCCATCTACTAACTCCCCTACTCTATTTTTAACTGACAAATCCATACGTTCCCTAGGCTTTCTTAGCTTGTTTAACTCGCTCCAAAATTTTATCTTATTTTCATTAAAATTTCTTGACAGTGCCTCTCCCACTCTATCATCTGCTCTCCTTTTGCACTCTCTCACCACTCTCTTCACCTTTCTTTTACTCTCCATATACTCTGCTCTTCTTATAACACTTCTGCTTTCTAAAAACCTCTCATAAGCTAACTTTTTCTCTTTTATCACACCCTTTACTTCTTCATTCCACCAATCACTCCTCTTTCCTCCTGCACCCACCCTCCTATAAACACAAACTTCTGCCCCACATTCTAATACTGCATTTTTAAAACTCATCCAACCCTATTCAACATCCCCCACTACCCATCTTTGCACTAGCCCACCTTTCTGCCAATAGTCGCTTACATGGGTACATAAAAAGTACATTATGAAAATTAAACCTTGGATAAATCATTTAAGTAAAAAATTGCACATGTTTGAGGGCCTAAGCCTCACTACATTCAATAAGGCCTAGTGGAGCAGTGTCAACCCTCTCCACACATTTCTGGCTCAACAAGAAACAACATTGATAACATAAAATGTCAAAAACATTAACCCTTTCATTGGCTCGTCAGTAGATCTACGTCACTGACACCAAGGTCACTTGCATAAACCTCAATCTTGGGAGCTCAGCTCCTTTGCATAAGCTGTGAGCAGTAAATTCTGATCTGGATATGAGAGAATGGGTCCTCATGGAGAGGGTGCACAGTATAAAAAAAAAATCCTGCCCCACGTGGTGCATGATGGGAAAAGCAAAACTCTGACCTTGTGTTTGGTTTAAAATAGCAGTTTTGAGATATTTTCTAGTACAATTTTTAAGATTTTATTGACTTTTTTTATTTTGTTTGACATTTACTATCCTCGGCTAGCATTTTTACAGCTGAATTGTATGCCATTCTTGCAGCACTTATCCGTATTGCATCTATGCTTGTGTCATCATTTGTGGTCGTCTCAGACTACCTTAGTGCTCTACAGGCTATACGAAAATTTGATACACCTCACCCCCTAGTCCTCCGTATCCAACTTTGGCTATGCCGTATCTCTACCAAGCATAAAGATATTGTTTTTTGTTGGGTCCCTGGTCATGTTGACGTACAGGGCAACGAACAGGCAGACACTGCTGCGCGGTCACCAGTACATGACCTACCAGTTTCACATAGAGGTGTTCCATTTACGGACTATTTTGCTGTAATAGCTACCCACCTTCATACCTGTTGGCAACAACGTTGGTCTAATCTACTCGGTAACAAACTTCATTCTATTAAACCAAGCATAGGTTACTGGCTGTCTTCTTGTCATCAGTGTCGAGGTTGGGAGACTACTCTCTCCCGTCTTCGCATTGGCCACACTTGTCTTACTCATGGGTATCTCATGGAGAGGCACCCTGTTCCTCTCTGTGAGACATGTCAGGTTCCGGTATTGGTTAGCCACATTCTGTTAGACCGCCCTCTCTATCAACGAGCACGCAGAATTTACCTCCTACGTTGTCTCCGCTCTACTATCTCTTTACCTTCCCTTCTTGCTGATGGACCCTCCTTTAATCCTGACTCTCTCAGTGACTTGACAACAACTGACTTACTCCACAAACTCTGATGACGATACCTTTCGCAGTCCCCTCAGCCCTTTCTACCTCAATCTCTTGCTACCCCCTACCCCTGTACTATCCACTGCCCCGCTGTTCTCCGTACCCTGCTAATTATCCCTCTCCCTTTTGCCACCTGATACCCCTGCTTCCTTCCTGCCCTGCAGCGCTGTATAGCCCTTGTGGTTTAGCACTTCTTTTTGATTATAATAATAATAATAATTTGGTATTATTTCACAGAATGGAAGATATTCTACTGAAATAAAGATGATTTTGTTTAGTTTCAGGACTGGAAGTAGCTTGAAAGTGGGTTCAAAGTAGCAGAAATATTTCCCTCCAATAACTTGTTGCCATTCAGCCCTGTTCACTGTTACTTCTCAGGCCTTTTCTACATCTATACCTAGCTTTCTCACATTCACTTGCATATCTGTTCATCTTAGGTTTCCTCTTTCCTTTCTACCCTTATATTACACAACTAAATGTACTTTCAAAACTATCATTATCCATTCAACATGACTATACCATTGAAAATACATTAATGAAAAAATAAACATTAATTCCTGAGTAATTTCATGTATTGTACTCAGGTTTTACTGAGAACACGCATCTGAAGATATGTGTGTAAGGACATGGAAGTGCCTGGGTATTTCCATTTATTTGTTCAACATATTTTTTTCACATTTGCAATCAGGCATTTCTTTTTCAACATGCCAGTCATCTCCCCGAGGCAGGGTGACCCAAAAAAGAAACACTTTCACCATTATTCAATACTTTCACCATCATTCACACATAATTACTGTCTTTGCACAGGCACTCAGATGTGGCGGTTCATGTCACACCAAACAGCCAATATCCCAATCCCCTTCTTTAAAGTGCAGGCACTGTACTTCCCACCTCCCGGACTGAAGTCCAGCTAACTGGTTTCCTGAATCCCTTCACAAAATATTACCACTGCTCACACTGCAACAGCTCAACAAGTCCCAAAAACCAATAGTCTACAATCACTCCTATCTAACGTGCTCACATGTCTGCTGTATGTCCAAGCCCCTTGCACAAAAAACCTCTTTTAACCCCTCCCTCCATCATGCATTTTTTTTGCAATTTATTCCATAACTATACAATTTATATAACTTTTCTCAGTTTCATGAGCTACAAATTTTAGGGTTAATCTAATACACAACATACCAATCACAAACTTTTAAAACATTCAAAAAAGTAAAAACAAAAAAAAAAAAAAATTCTGTACAAACCTGCATAAATCTGTAGTTGACATACAACCTAACATATTCCTTTTTGTTGTCTTCTGTAACCACAACACTACCACCACCTGGCTTGAGCTCTCTCATCTGGAGGACACCAAAGCTCTCATGCTCAACAGTAAAGGTGTTGTCAATGATATCTGTAATGTCATTCTCCCTGCAAACAAAATAAGAGAATAGGAACTTAAAATAATAGCAAATTTTGCCACCAGTCACTCCAAAGCAATATGCAAAGTGGAATGCACAATGATTACGATTAAAATTATTGCACAAACACGAATTCTCAAATTGTTTTAGTCATTTTTTCCATTTTTTCCAGTTTCATGATAGTATCACATAACTATGACCAAATACTATTGTGAGGACTAATTGTGAATGCAAGTAAGTGTTCTTAACCCCTTGACTGTCGCAACCCCAAATCCTGAGGTGCCTCCTGGTGTCACAAAAATCCCCCCCCCCAATTTCTTATGAAATGATAGAGCATCTTTTCCCGATTGTAATGACACCAAAAGAACTAAATTTGATGGAAAACGGACAGAATTATACTCTCGCGAAGTTAGCGACCTCGGTGATATTTACGAATCAGTGATTTCGCCCACTTTGAGCCCTATTTTCGGCTAATTTCATTGTTCCAGTCAACCAAACTCACAGCTATTTCTTTAGAACTCCATTTTTTCTATTGACTAAGTACAAGAATCTGCCCATTTACCGATTTCAACTACCCAATAACGTGGTCATAAATTTGCAATTTGGCCAATTTCACGAAAATTAAAAAAATATGACAATTTCAAAATAGAGTCCAGAATGAACAATGCAGACATTCCTGGCTCTACAAAAACATTTTCTTTGTTCATCAGTCACGTCTCCAGGCCCCTCTGATATTACTCTTGTTTTCTATTTTGAATTTTTATTCACACAAAAAATAGAAGATTTACTGTTATGCAGACTACTGCAATATTGTAATAATTGTATAAATAATGTCAACCCATTCATGACTGCATATCAGAATGGCTACTTGGACATTTATTGGAAAATGACATCATTTGTTTACTTTTGAACATCGGCAAAAATCGAACATTTCCCCTACATTGAGCTCCATTTCAAGGTTCTTTTCATAGTAAAACCAATCAAAATCACCTCTATTTCTATATTATGTTTTCCATTCTATCAAATGAGACCAAGAAAACGAGAATACAACCATAAATACTGTACAAAAATAGACCATAAAGTTGGCATTTTAATAAAAAAAAAAAACAACGGTCGGAGTTTTTTTTTCTCATTATGCACTGTGTGCTGCAGGATTTTTTTTATATGATGCACACTGACCACACAGACCCATTCTCTCACATGTGGGCCTACCAGTTTTCTCCTGCTTGATTTGAATCCATTAGAATTTTATACGTCAAAAACGGTGGCCCATAAGACGTATATATATGACCAAAACAGTCAAAGGGTTAATACAAAGGAATTATGAACATGCTCTGCAAATCAGTAAGTACCTTCCCAGTTTTCATGCATTTATGGAACAAAATGTACCAACCACTCCAAAATTATAGATGGCTGTAAAAGAAGTGAATGCTAAGAGTGGAAGATGAGGAGCAGGCTTTAAAGATAACAATTTTTATATAAAATGAGTTAGCATAGTTTTTTTTTTTTTTTTTACTGATGACAAGTGCTTTTGGGAGATTAGAAGAGTTAACCCTTTATCGTGTTCGCCCATTTATACATACGGGCGTGAACGCACGTTTTTGCACATGTCATCCTACTCTCACTGCGCATCTGGGTTCCCATTTTCTAGTTCACACCAATCACAAGCCTTCTGTGAGTCGCTCCAGCTAAGGGATGATGGCGTCTGCTCACTTCCCATTGATTGAGAGACCAAAATGTACACACCTCTAACTTGGCGTCATCCAGAGCAGTTTTTTTTCCTCGAGTTACATTCATATACCCTAAGATTTTACCCTCTGCAATGTTGATAAGTACTGATTTCTGTGTCATTAGAATTTAAAAAAGAAAATGAATGCTGAGGATAACTCTGCTCCTGTAGCAATCTATAATTATTTACAAGGAATTATAATGATCTACAGTGGAACCTCAAAAATCGAACTTAATCCATTCCAGGAGCTAGTTCTAAATTCGAAAAGTCTGAAATTCGAAGCAATATTTCCCATAAGAAATAATGGAAATACAATTTATCCGTTCCAGAAACCCAAAAATATTCACACAAAAAATACATTTTATAGAGATTAATTACAGTTTTACATACAACAAATACTATAGTTTTTAATTATGTATAGTAATACATATAAAATAACATTTTTGCTTACCTTTATTGAAGATTGGTGATGGCATCCGGAAGATAGGGAGGAGGAGAGAGGGAGTTGGGGTTAGTGTTTGGAAGGAGAATCCCCCTCCATGAGGACTTCAGGTAAAGCCCTCTCTGGGGTTACTTCCCTTCTCTGTCTTTTAATGCCACTAGGACCAGCTTGAGAGTCACTGGACCCCTGTCTCACAAAATAACTGTCCACAGTCCTCTGTTTCTGGTGCCTCTTTAACATTTCCCTAAAATGGGACATGGTTCTGTCACTGAACTTGTTGCAAAGATGGCTTGTTTCAGCTTGCTCAGGGTGGTACTTCTGCACAAACATTTGGACATCATTCCACTTGGCACAAATCTCCTAAATCTTTGAAGAAGGCACCTCATCCACTCCCTCTTCCTCCTCCTCTAAAGCAAGTTCCTCAGCTGTGGTCTGATACTGCTCCAGATGAAGCTCTTGCAGCTCTTCAGTGGTTAGCTCTTCCCTGTGGTCCTCCAACTCTTCCACATCCTCACCACTCACCTCCAACCCCAGGGTGTTCCCCAATGCCACAATAGAGTCCACAACAGGCAGAGGGTGAGCTGAGTCAGGGTCAGGGTCAGCCTCAAACCCTTCAAAATCCCTCTTTTGGACACAATCTGGCCACAATTGTCTCCAAGCAGAGTTCAAAGTCCTGGAAGTCACTCCCTCCCAAGCCTTACCTATAAGGCTTATGGAGTTGTAGATGTTGAAGTGATTCCTCCAGAACTCTCTTAGGGTCAACTTGGTGTCTGTGGTCACTTCAAAGCAATTTTCAAATACTGCTTTTGTGTAAGAGTTTTTTGAAGTTAGAAATGACCTGCTGGTCCATGGGATGGAGGAGAGGAGTGGGGTTAGGAGGCAAGAACTTCACTTTCATAAAACTGAAGTCCTTAGACAAGAGGTCTAATAAGTTTGGAGGATGAGCAGGAGCACTGTCCATTAACAGGAGGCACTTGAGTGGCAATTTCTTTTCCTGGAAGTATTTTTTCACACTGGGGCCAAACACTTCATAGACCCACTCTTTGAAAATTTGTCTTGTGACCCATGCCTTATGATTAGCTTTCCACAAGGCACATAACTTGTTCTTAAAGACATTGTTTTTCTTAAACACTCTGGGATTTTCTGAATGATACACAAGTAAAGGCTTCACTTTAACCCCTTCAGGGTCCAAGGCCAAAATCTGAAGTGGTGCTCCAGTGTCCAAGAAATTTTGAAAAAAAAAGAAAAAATATTTTTTCTTACAGAATTAAAGAGCATATTTTTGTGAAGGTAATAAGACAAAAAAAAAAAAGTTCTGATCAGTACTTACCGAGATACAGTGCCAAGAAGTTTGTCAAAAATGATGTGGTGGCGGCAACATCAACAAATTCCACATACGCGCATTACATTATTTAGCTGTTTTTTAAGTTTTTTCTTTTCTTTTCCAATTTTTTTCTATTCCTACTAACATTTGGGGCCTGAGAGACCAATACTGTATATAATGTATATATATAAACTCACTGTATTGAACACAATAACCGCACTAAAGTTATCATATTATTGTTTACCACTGTTGTTTATTACAATAAACATGCACAAATCTTGTATAATACTAATGTTCTATCATATATTTACATATTTACAATCACTGGACATGGTTTTAGAACTGCTGGAGCTTGTGGAACTCCTTGAAACAAGGCACCATGCACAGAGGCACCTTACATTCCTCACACATAAACCGAGTGTCTTTGCGTCTTTGTTGCCGTCGTTTTGTTTGTGCACAGACGATGCATCTCTTCTGAGCAAATTTCTTCTGAGTTGAAGGAAGCTGTATTATGAAATGATCACCTTCCCTCCTCAAACGCTTGGGTATATCCTGAGTAATTCGAGGACCTTGTTGTAGAGCAGGTGTTCTTACCTGGTACTTCATTATGAGTTGTCTGACAACAGACAAACAAAATTCGCCATACGGTGGTCTGTTGCCAGTCTTTATTTGGTACATATTATATGCATTGAGCATAGAAATGTCCACTTGTAACTCTTACGAACACAGTCAACAAAACCAATCTGCATGTCACATTTGTCAACCAAGCGCATGTTTTGTGTATAATCAATCACTGTCACTGGTTTTCGAATACGTTCATTAGTCACTCAATCAACTTTGCCACTGTCTTGCATTTCATTACGGTGAATGGTTGTCAACAATGTGACATCTCGTTTGTCATGCCACCGTAATGCCATGATGTCATTGGCAGTAAACACCTGCATGTCATCACCACGAGCACCTGCGTTGAGCCTGAGCATATGTTTACGATTAGAACGCACTGTGCCCCACACATCTGTCTTGTTCACTCGCATGAAATCACTGAGTAATGGGCTTGTGTACCAGTTATCGGTATATAATGTATGCCCCTTACCAAGATAAGGTGCCATCATGTTTCTCACTACGTCACCTGAGATACCCAATAACATCTTGGTATCTTTCAATGTTTTACTTCCCGTGTATACAACAATATCCAACACCAGGCCACTGTCACAGTCACAGAGTACAAACAGTTTTATACCAAAGCGTTTCCTCTTGCTCGGTATATACTGCTTGAATGACAGTCTACCTTTGAACAAAATCAAAGACTCGTCAATTACAAGATTCTTGAATGGATAAAAGTATATGCTGAACTTTTGTTTGAGATACATGAAAACATTTCTAATCTTGTATAACCTGTCACTTCTGTCAGGCCTGGTTTTGTCAGAGAAGTGCAACATACGTAAGAGTAAGATAAACCTGTTCACTGGTATGATTTCACTGAAGACCGGGGTAGAAATTAGCCGATCTGTGGACCAGTATGCTTTTATATTATGCTAATAGACATGAGGCATAAGCATTATTGTTGCAAAAAGCAAATACATTTCTGCAACAGTCGTCTCTTTCCACCTGTGTAGTCTTGACTGTGGTGATATGATCGTATTTGCCATGGTGTACTCAAAATACTTATTACTTTCCCTGACAATAGTTTCCATCAATGGCTGGTCAAAGAATAATTCAAAGAAATCCAGTTCATTGGCCGTGGTTCCAAGGGGACAAGTAGGTAGAATTCCACTTTGAGAGTCATCAAAGTGGTGAGGCTTGGGAACAAAACTGGGATTTTGCTGCCAATCCCACATATGGTTTGCTGGTGGATACTGGACATCATAGGCTGGTTGTGCGGGTGATTGTGGTTGCGGTGGGCTGGTGGCTGACGCTCCGCTTTGTCCTTGAACTGAGGAGTCAGCAGCGTGGGTCCCAGCGTGGGCTGGTGAGTCACGCATGGTGGTACCACTACCATCACCACTACCACCATCCACTGATGCCTGTGGGCCACGGGATGTACTCCGTCCCCTGGGCACAGCATAGGGTACACTACCCGAGTGCATGCGGCGGCGAACATACCGACGCTTCACTGGTGAATATAATTCCTCACTATCACTACTCGAATGATCGTCGAGCGCAATAAAATCACAATCCACGTCACTATCATCATCATTACTGAAGTCAGAGGCCTGGCCACGCGAAAATATTAGCTTTCTCTTGCGTTGAGGAACAATCGACCGTGAGTCACGAGTGCCCACACCAGAGGTAGAAGGTTGAGGATCGTCAGGGTTTTCTGCACTATTATCGATATCCTGGTCATTCTTTTCGGTCACTAACTGATCAAAGCCGTAGAATTCGTCTTCATTTCCACTTCCATCAGTGTCAGAACTATCAGATAGGAAGAGGAGAGTCCCAATTTTCCGGGGAGTGAGAGCTGACTTGCGACGAGGCATGGTGAACAAGGGTAACTGAGCCGGCATTCCCACAAAGCTATGCGGGCGCCTAGATTTTTTGTTTATGGCGCACACCCACCACGCAGACCCGTTCTCTCACATGTAGGCCTATGAGCGCTTTCGCGCTAAATTTGACGGCGCTAGAATTTTGGCGTAGATCTACGGTTTGGACACTCAACGTGAAGCCGTAGATCTACGGGACGGACCCTGAAAGGGTTAAAATCACCACTAGCATTAGCACAGAACAAAAGAGTAAGCCTGTCTTTCATAGGTTTGTGTCCTGGCAGTGCATTTTCCTCCTGTGTGATGAAGGTCCTTTTTGGCATTTTCTTCCAAAACAAACCTGTTTCGTCACAATTAAACACTTGTTCAGGTTTGAATTCTTCACTGTCTATGTACCCCTTAAACTCCTGTACAAACTTCTCAGCTGCCCGTTTGTGGGAACTGGCTGCTTCACCATGTCTTACAACATTGTGTATGCCACTACGCTTCTTAAATCTATCAAACCAGCCTCTGCTGGCCTTAAATTCACTATCAGCACTGGTTCCAGGAGTTTTCTGTACCAGATCGGCATGCAACTTCCTTGCCTTTTCGCAAATAATCGTCTCTGAAACACTATCACCTGCAATCTCTCTATCCTTGATCCACACCAGCAACAACTTCTCAACCTCTTTAACTATTTGTGGTCTTTTTTTTGGTTAGCATATTAACACCTTTCGCAAAATCAGCTTCCTTGATTTGTTCTTTCTTTGCCAGGATAGAACCGATGGTTGACTTGTTTTTCCCATACATCCTGGCAAGCTCAACAAGTCTCACACCACTCTCATACTTCTGTATTATTTCCTTCTTCACATCTATGGTGTTTCTCACTTTCTTTACCACAGAGGTACCACTATCAAGTTTCTTTGGGCCCATGGTAGCTTATTTCACAGTCCCACAAGCACTAAACATAACGAAATAATCGTAAAATGCGTGAATGAGAGCGCAGGTTAGTGTTCACTCAAGCATAAACAAAGATAGACTGCTCACGGCGCCTGCGTAGGGACACGGACAGAGCGGGCCGGCAGACAGGTCCGTACCCGGCGGTCTGAAAATAGTGGCGCATTTGATAATAGGGACACAGTTTGTCCGAAAAAATGGTCCTATTTTCAAAACGTTCGATATGTGATACGTTCGATTTTTGAGGTTCCACTGTACATGCATTTTTCTCTCCATAAACCAAAAATTAATTACTCACAGCATCCAGTTGAGTGAACGGTGAAGGTCTGGATCAACAGCTTCAATGTCATCCAGTATGATGAGTTTATTGAGCAACATCTTGTAGAAAGGCATGGAAAAGCCACCATCAATATAGTGCCCATGGAATATAGCCATTCCTATTACACGTCCAACAAAATGGAAATAGGACAAATGTTCCTGGGAAGTGGAGAACAATGGTCATTATTCTGACTGGGATCAGCAGACCAATTCCTACAGATATACAATCATAAAATAAAGTCCAATTATAAGCCACTTACAAAAACAGAAATATAAAAAAAATTAAGACCAGCATCTCCCACTGAGGTATGGTGACAAAAAAAAAAAAAAAAAAATCACCTTTACTCATTCAATGACTGCCTTGCCAGAAGACAGCATTCTAACTTTTGAGATTAAAAAAAATCTACAATACAGAACATGTGTACATATTTGATTATGAATTGAAGATTATTTACTGAATAAAAACAAATAAAATGCATATTTTTTTGAAGCAAATGTAATGTTCTTACTTACATAGCATTAGTGTACAAAATTTCATGCTGAGGGCTAATATACATGTAACTAAATACTGTATTCTTCAGTACAGTAGCTTTGTAACTCATTTACAGAGTGCATTTTTATTGTGTACTTTTAACATAACATGACTTCAAAACTATAATAAAATATTAAATAAACACTCCAAAATACATTAGAAAAAAAACAGAAAGAGCTCTCAAGCTCAAGGATTTCAAAATAATCTTTCACCTGGTTCCTCACCCCTTACTCTGCAACTACACTTCTTAAAATAGATTAGACAAAATCAAGAGTAGGAATGGGTGTATGCATCAAGGACCTGCCTGATATGGGCTAGTAGGCTTATTACAGTGCTCATTTCTTAGGTTCTTATTTTTAGGAGGAGCAGTAGCAGAACTTTGCAAGACATATACAACACTAGAACTATCTTATTAATCAGAATTTTAGCATAACATTATTTAATCATTAATATTCTGCCTTCAGTATCAATTATTTAAATTTGCCGTGACCTCGGCTGGGTTACACACCAGGCCATGGATGCATTGATCCCCGAAACCCTCTCCAGGTATACTCCAGGTACCTCCCACCAAGGTAGGGTAACCCAAAAAAGAAACTTTCACCATCACTCAATCCATCAGTATCTTGCCAGAGGTGCGCTGACATTACTACTCGGATACCCCACCAAACTACAATATCCCCACCCCTGCTTCAGAATTCAGGCACTGAACTTCCCACCTCCAAGACTCAAGTTTCATTAACCAGTTTCCCTGAATCCCTCCATAAATTTTACCTTGCTCACACTGACAGCACTCCACTCCTAACACACTCACACATACCTGTTGGATGTCCCAGCCCCTCACATACAAAACCTCCTTTACCTATTCCCTCCAACCTTTGCTAGAATGACCCCTACCCCTCCTTCCTTCCACTACAGATTTATACATCTCCCAAGTCATACTATTTTGCTCAATCCTCTCTAAATGTCCAAACGACCTCAATAATCCCACCTCAGCCCTCTGAATAATGCTTTTTGTAACCCTGCACCTCCTCCTAATCTCCAAACTATGAATTTCCTATGTGATATTTACACCGCACATTGTTACTATTAACACTAATTTGCTTGTAATGCTTACTGTGTTGTCTGCTATATGAAAGATACCATAATAATTATAATTATTATTAAAGCAATTCTAATTTCATTAGCTAGTCAAAACCAGATCCATAATTCATTCTAAATCACAGGCTATTGGGAACAGGAAACTTTCACAAAAGAGTAAATCCACCTGCTATTTACAACAAAGAGTAGTTGGTGAGATTTTAGTCAAGCACTCATGCCACTCAAACTACCACTTTACCCTGTCATCAGGGAAAATAATAGTAAAGTAACTCAACCTTTTTATTAACCCCTCCCTTCTCTCCTCTTTCCACTGTCACTACATAATTATACTATGAAGCTACTTGGAATATTGAAACTTACTGGATTAACGCTGGAATCTGGATTAATTTGCAGAGTGTATATATCATCCCTAGAGTATTGGAACAAGCCATAGTAAGGGTTGAGCATCTCATGAGACAAGAGGTACAGCCATTCACGAGCAACGCCACCATAATCAAGTCCTTCTTCACCTTTAAATTTCACCATTAATCTCTTGCGTAAATCTTTCGGTCTCATTTTCATGATCTGTCTATAGGATTCCTCAAACACTTCACCCCGTGGAATGTCCAAACGGCAATGACCACTCTGAGGCTGGAGACACTGTAACTCGGCCCTCAACACCTTCATCTTAGCAACTAAATCACGCTTATACTTTGGAAGGCAGTCACCATCCATATCTATCACAGTGGGGTCTTTGGACCCAGGCATATTATTATTACTGCTTATTTGTAGGTTTGTGCTGTTATTCTGAAGCACTACAGAGTTACTGCTATTCACATTAGTAGTCACACCACTTCCTTCACTGCCAATATTGTTGCTATTATTAATACTAGCAGGTACAACAGTTGGACTAATTGGAGTACCATTAACAACTGAGCTATTTGGTTCTTCACTGTTAAGCACACTATTTGAAATAGTATCCCCTGCAGTGTTAGCCTCGGGAGATGGCCCTCTACTTCGAGAGGAGCTATTTCTTCTACTACTCGAGGACCTGTTATTTCTATTATTTGGAACACTGCTGGTAGATACAGAACTATCATTTACAATGCTTCTAGGTTCACTATTACTTCCAGTTTCAATTATACTTGTTCGATTACCTCCCTCACTGCGATTCCTGTAAGGTACAGTAATTATTTCACAAATCAACTATTCCTTATCAAATTTCAAATTCTTTAAGAATTGTTACTCCAGCTAATTAAATAATTTTATTTTAACTTCTTCTAATTTTTGTTTTAGGTCTAATCAAAATGTATGAAAAAATGAAAAATGGTAATCTTTGCAATATCTTCAATTAATTGTAATCTAATTAAATTTCATTCAGATTTAATTATCATCATGTTAAACTGTACAAAATCTCTTACAATAATCCATGGTACTATGTAGACATTTTCTATGCAAAAATAAAGTGTAGCTTAAATAGTATAAAAAAATGGTTTAAAATATGTAGAGTACTGTAATATAAATCATACAAAAGATTGCTATAAAATACTGTAATAACTAACCTGAGAATGTTATTGAGAATGTGTGTATTAGAGAGTCTGGGATCAGTGAACTGAGTTGTACGATTTGTGTGATCCAGAAAGTACGGTCGTCCACTGGGTGTGTGTCTCAGTTCCCATCCTCCAGGGAGAGGGGCTATTTCATCGATATTTACCTGGCCTAAGTCACGTGGCACTCTAGGATCATGCCAGGTGGATGTTCCAGAGTGAATGTTGTAATAGTATACTTGACCTTGCTGTGTGGTTCGCATTTCTAGGAGAACAAAGTAATTTATAAACAGTGTATACATGAATACATACAAAAATTACTCTCATTTCCAATTTCATGGATCTGGGAGTTTTTAATACATTTTAAGTGGTCTTCATAAGAGAAATCTGTAAAAAACCACAATCCATGCCCTACTGCAATTTATGTATGTACAGTGGACCCTCGGTTATTGGCTGTTCCTGTTATTGGCCAACTCGGTGATCGGCCAGTTTTTCAGCTCCCGATGATCAGCCATTATTTTGGTGATCAGCCGTTTCGGACGTGTCCATCCACCGGCTGGGGCCACTTGCACGTCAGTTTGGCTGTGTCTTTCGGTGCGCGAGGAAGCTCCTGCTCATACATCCAAACATTTCACTTGTTTTCCATTTTTTTTGTAGGTCTTTTGCAGTGCAACTGCAAAATAAGTAACCATGGCTCCAAAGAAAGTTCCTAGTAAGGTTCCTGTGGTAAAGAAAGTGAGAAACACCATGGGATTTAAGCATGAAGTGTAGCAGGCATGCAGGGAGTGTAACAGGCATGCAGGGAGTGTAGCAGGCATGCAGGAAGTGTAGCAGGCATGCAAAAAGTGTAGGCATGCAGGGAGTATAGCAGGCATGCAGGAAGTGTAGTAGGCATGCAGGGGGTATAGCAGACATGCAGGGAGTGTAATAAGCATGCAGGGAGTGTAACAGGCATGTAGGAGTGTAGCAGACATGCAGGAAGTGTAGCAGGCATGCAGGGAGTGTAGCAGGCATGCAGGAAGTGCAGCAGGCATTCCAGAAGCTAAGCATTAGTCTTCAATAAAGGTATGTAATACTAATTTAATTGTTAAAAAACTTATTTTTTGGAGAATATTTTTGTCTGGAACGGATTAATTGTAATTACGTTAATTCTTCTGGGAAATATTGTTTTGGTTTTCGGCCATTTCGCTTTTAGGCCGAGCTTCCGGAACGGATTACGGCTGATAACCGAGAGTCCACTGTACAGTATAGACTGTATAGCATTTCTTGAAACAAGCCATTTACAATATAACTATACTAATAAAATTTCAGATTAATATTATATTTTAAGTACATGCATTATATATTCATAAGATAAATACCCAATAAGCAGACATACAAAATTGGGTAAAGAAAAATAAGTTAGCTCCAGTAGGTAGAGAAAAGATGGTCAAGGCAAAAGTAAAAGTAAAAATTCAATGACGAGTTTAACAGAAAAATTTTTAAATATAAATTCATGCCATTCATATTTTTTCTTCCACTTAGTGTTTATTATATTCCAACATAAAATACTGTACACCACTGAGATATGTTTTGGGAGTATGGTATATTGATTCATTTGGCACACTTATCATACTAGAAAGAGAACTGAGAGGCATGGAAATGTCACCCATTTCTGAATTACCTTTGTTTAATGAGATTATTTGGTAATGCTGGTAGCGGGGTGTAAATGATAGACGTCTTCGGAGGCTCCTTTACATTATTGTAATGTCGTGGTGGGTACACAGGCTTGTGTGTTGTGCCCATGGCCTGGGTAGGCCATGCCCACGAGAGGGAACTAGTAGGCCTTGTGTCTTCCTACTAGGCCGCTGTGTGAGTGTGTGTGGGACCAGCTTCCCATAGACTTGGACAGGCCCAGAGGGCAGCACCTTAGTGCCGTGAAATATGAACTAAGCTGGCAGACAGCATGGCTGTCTGTGCAGACAGTACAGGCTGTCTACATTCGCTCGGCCACCTACCTCGTGTCGTCCCGACGCGACAATACTGGTGGTAAAAAATACTCGGTCTCTCTCTCGTAGGAACTGGGCACAGAACACAAAATAAAAAACATATATACAGTGGACCCCCGCATACCGTTGGCCTTACATAACGTTAAATCCGCATACCGATACATTTTATCGCTAAGATTTTGCCTCGCATACCGTTAAAAAACCCGCTCAACGCTGTTCGTCCGAGACGCGTCTAATGTGCGGCCTGAGCCAGCCTCACATGTTCCGCCTGTGGCATTGTTTACCAGCCAGCCTCTGCGGTAACATCCAAGCATACAATCGGAACATTTCGTATTATTACAGTGTTTTTGGTGATTTTATCTGCAAAATAAGTGACCATGGGCCCCAAGAAAGCTTCTAGTGCCAACCCTACAGCAATAAGGGTGAGAATTACTATAGAGATGAAGAAAGAGATCATTGATAAGTATGAAAGTGGAGTGCGTGTCTCCGAGCTGGCCAGGTTGTATAATAAACCCCAATCAACCATCGCTACTATTGTGGGCAACAAAACGACAATCAAGGAAGCTGTTCTTGCCAAAGGTTCAACTGTTTTTGAAACAGAGATCGCAAGTGATGGAAGATGTTGAGAGCCTCTTATTGGTATGGATAAATGAAAAACAGATAGCAGGAGATAGCATCTCTCAAGTGTAAAGTAAAAGGACACAAGTGCAACTAATGTGACATTTATTGTGGCAACGTTTCGCTCTCCAGGAGCTTTATCAAGCCATTACAAACAATACATGGACACAGAGGGTATATAAAGGCTCAGAGTGAGGTGAATACTAGTGAGGTACCATTTCGATGTTCACTAGTGGTAGTAGTAGTGGTAGTGACAAAAGTAATACAATATGGTAGAGCAATTAATTCGTACATGAGTAAAAGGATATAAAAGCTATTACTTGGGTAACATAAAAATAGGTTGGACAAATATAAACTGGAATGAGGCAGCTTGTTTCAGTGTTCACTCTCTGTGCTTTGTGTAGTATAACAGGAGAGACTATGTGATGGCAGGGTTTACTGTTTTCAGGAGGATTCTTGCTAAGACTTCGGAGATGGTGAAGCTGCCGTTGTTTTGTTTAATTGTATTCGAAACAGCGATCAGTGCTGATTCAAGGCACTTGCGTGTGCGGAAATTAGTTTCTTTTATCACTAATTGGGCGTCTCTGAATTTCATAAGATGATTGGTGGAATTTCGGTGTTGTACACAGGCGTTGTTTAAGTTGTCGTTCCTACATGCGTATGTGTGTTCACTGAGGCGGGTGTCGAGGTTTCTTGCTGTTTCACCTACGTAGATCTTGTCACAGCCTCCACAGGGTATAGTGTAAACTCCTGCATTGACTGGTTCGTGGTGCTTGGGTTTTGTCCTGGTTAGATCCTTTATTGAAGTGGTAGAAGCGATGGCGACTCTGGTGTTAGCTTGTGAAAGTACTTTTGAGACGTTTAGTGCAACCTGGCTGTTGGGAAGAATTATAACTTTGTTGGGAGCGGTGTTGATGCGTGGAGAATTGATGATCTGAAGAGCTCTTTTCTTGCAGTCTTTGATGAAAAAAGAAGGAAATTGTAACTCAGTGAATGTTTGGTGAATGTAAGTACATTCCTCGTCAAGAAACTCAGGACTACAAATTCGGTATGCTCTTAGGAAAAACCCGATGATGATGCCTCTTTTGGTCTTGGTATCTTGACTGGAATAGAAGTGTGTGAGATCATTTTTATTGGTGGGTTTCCGATAAACTTGAAATCTTAGGTTGTTGTCTACTTTGTGAATGAGGACGTCGAGGAAAGGTAGCTTGTCATTGGACTCTTCTTCTAGTGTAAACTGAATCGCTGGTTCAACTGCGTTGAGCCTTGCCTGAAGATCCCGTACATCAAAACGTTTTGGAGTTATTACGAGGACATCGTCCACGTAACGTAACCAAGTGACGCTTGAAGGGATGATGTTGGCGAAGTGTTCGGACTCTAGGTGTTCCATGTATAAGTTGGCTAGGACGGCACTTATTGGGGACCCCATTCCCATGCCGTAGGTTTGTTTGTAGAGCTTGTTATTGAAGGAAAAACAGTTGAAGTTAACACAGAGTTCAATCAAGTCAACAAAATCTCCGGGAGGTAAAGGAAGATTAAGGTCCTGGTTGACTTTACGTCGTAGAACCTCGATGGCTTTTTTGGTAGGTACTTTTGTGAAGAGGGAAGTCACATCCAAACTGCTTAGTTTCTTGTTACGGATGGAGAGGTTATGGATGCGGTTGAGAAGGTCGCCTGAGTGTTTAAGATGAGCGGGGCTGATGGTCCCCAGAAGGCAGGAAAGATGTTTGGCAAGAACTCCGGCTAGTTTGTGTGGAGCACTGCCTATTCCTGACGTGATTGGTCTGAGAGGAATATTGTGTTTATGGGTCTTGGGTAAACCATACATGTGTGCTGGTTTAGGGTTGCTTGGTAACAAGTACAGAAGTTTCTTCCCTTCTCTAGTGCGTTTGAGTATTTGTCTGGTTTTGTATAGAAAGTCTTTGGTGAGCGTCTCCCACTGTTGAGTGCTGATGGGTTCGTATGTAGATTGATCATTCAAAAGGTCCATCATTTTAGTGTTGTAGTCACTGGTGTTGAGTATGACGACTCCACCTCCTTTGTCGGCGGTGGTGACGATAATGTTGGGGTCGTTGGCGAGGTCCTTAAGGGCAGTGATGTATCTTCTAGGAAGATTAGAAGAAGGTTCACATAAAGCTGCAGTGAGAAGGCCCTGTATATAACCCTTCTGGAAGTTGCTGTCACTGTGTCTATGGTTCCTGGTAACAAGATTGAGTTGATAGTTAGGTTTGCGTATGTTGGTGGTAAATTTGAGTCCCAGACTCAGTGCTTGTTTCTCGTAGTCGGTTAAGGTGCGTGACGATAAGTTGTTTATCAGGGATTCGCGTCCCATTTCCTTCCATCTTCACAAAAGTACCTACCAAAAAAGCCATCGAGGTTCTACGACGTAAAGTCAACCAGGACCTTAATCTTCCTTTACCTCCCGGAGATTTTGTTGACTTGATTGAACTCTGTGTTAACTTCAACTGTTTTTCCTTCAATAACAAGCTCTACAAACAAACCTACGGCATGGGAATGGGGTCCCCAATAAGTGCCGTCCTAGCCAACTTATACATGGAACACCTAGAGTCCGAACACTTCGCCAACATCATCCCTTCAAGCGTCACTTGGTTACGTTACGTGGACGATGTCCTCGTAATAACTCCAAAACGTTTTGATGTACGGGATCTTCAGGCAAGGCTCAACGCAGTTGAACCAGCGATTCAGTTTACACTAGAAGAAGAGTCCAATGACAAGCTACCTTTCCTCAACGTCCTCATTCACAAAGTAGACAACAACCTAAGATTTCAAGTTTATCGGAAACCCACCAATAAAAATGATCTCACACACTTCTATTCCAGTCAAGATACCAAGACCAAAAGAGGCATCATCATCGGGTTTTTCCTAAGAGCATACCGAATTTGTAGTCCTGAGTTTCTTGACGAGGAATGTACTTACATTCACCAAACATTCACTGAGTTACAATTTCCTTCTTTTTTCATCAAAGACTGCAAGAAAAGAGCTCTTCAGATCATCAATTCTCCACGCATCAACACCGCTCCCAACAAAGTTATAATTCTTCCCAACAGCCAGGTTGCACTAAACGTCTCAAAAGTACTTTCACAAGCTAACACCAGAGTCGCCATCGCTTCTACCACTTCAATAAAGGATCTAACCAGAACAAAACCCAAGCACCACGAACCAGTCAATGCAGGAGTTTACACTATACCCTGTGGAGGCTGTGACAAGATCTACGTAGGTGAAACAGCAAGAAACCTCGACACCCGCCTCAGTGAACACATATACGCATGTAGGAACGACAACTTAAACAACGCCTGTGTACAACACCGAAATTCCACCAATCATCTTATGAAATTCAGAGACGCCCAATTAGTGATAAAAGAAACTAATTTCCGCACACGCAAGTGCCTTGAATCAGCACTGATCGCTGTTTCGAATACAATTAAACAAAACAACGGCAGCTTCACCATCTCCGAAGTCTTAGCAAGAATCCTCCTGAAAACAGTAAACCCTGCCATCACATAGTCTCTCCTGTTATACTACACAAAGCACAGAGAGTGAACACTGAAACAAGCTGCCTCATTCCAGTTTATATTTGTCCAACCTATTTTTATGTTACCCAAGTAATAGCTTTTATATCCTTTTACTCATGTACGAATTAATTGCTCTACCATATTGTATTACTTTTGTCACTACCACTACTACTACCACTAGTGAACATCGAAATGGTACCTCACTAGTATTCACCTCACTCTGAGCCTTTATATACCCTCTGTGTCCATGTATTGTTTGTAATGGCTTGATAAAGCTCCTGGAGAGCGAAACTTTGCCACAATAAATGTCACATTAGTTGCACTTGTGTCCTTTTACTTTACATATTGTCGGTAATTCTACCAACTTTATTACAATCTCTCAAGTGATCATAAGTGAAAAGGCTATGAAGTTGCATGAGGATTTAATTAAAAAAATGCCTGCAACTAGTGATGATGTGAGTGAATTTAAGGCCAGCAAAGGTTGGTTTGAGAGATTTAAGAAGTGTAGTGGCATACATAGTGTGATAAGGCATGGTGAGGCTGCCAGTTTGGACCACAAAGCAGCTGAAAAATATGTGCAGGAATTCAAGGAGTACATAGACAGTGAAGGACTGAAACCTGAACAAGTGTTTAATTGTGATGAAACAGGCCTGTTTTGGAAGAAAATGCCAAGCAGGACCTACATTACTCAGGAGGAAAAGGCACTCCCAGGACATAAGCCTATGAAAGACAGGCTTACTCTGTTGATGTGTTCCAATGCTAGTGGTGATTGCAAAGTGAAGCCTTTATTAGTGTATCACTCAGAAACTCCCAGAGCATTCAGGCAAAAGAATATCCTCAAGGCTAATTTGTGTGTGCTGTGGAGGGCAAACAGTAAGGCATGGGTCACTAGGGACTTTTTCTATGACTGGTTACACCATGCATTTGCCCCCAATGTGAAAGATTACCTAACTGAAAAGAAATTAGACCTTAAGTGCCTCCTGGTGTTAGACAATGCCCCTGGTCATCCTACAGACGTGGCAGAGCGACTTTATGGGGACATGAAATTCATTAAGGTGAAGTTTTTGCCTCCTAATACCACTCCTCTCCTGCAGCCCATGGACCAGCAGGTTATTGCAAACTTCAAAAAACTGTACACAAAAGCTCTGTTTGAAAGGTGCTTTGTAGTGACCTCAGAAACTCAACTGACTAAGAGAGTTTTGGAGAGAGCACTCTAATATCCTCAATTGTGTAAACCTTATAGGTAAGGCTTGGGAGGGAGTGACTAAGAGGACCTTGAACTCTGCTTGGAAGAAACTGTGGCCAGAATGTGTAGACCAAAGGGATTTTGAAGGGTTTCAGGCTAACCCTGAGAGGAGTATGCCAGTTGAGGAATCCATTGTGGCATTGGGAAAGTCCTTGGGGTTGGAGGTTAGTGGGGATGATGTGGAAGAGTTGGTGGAGGAGGACAATGAAGAACTAACCACTGATGAGCTGCTAGATCAACTTCAACAGCAAGAGGCCAGACCTGAGGAAACTGGTTCAGAGGAGGAGAGAGAGAAATTGAAGAAGTTGCATACTACAAAGATTAAGGAAATCTGTGCAATGTGGCTGAAAGTGCAAACCTTTATGGATGAAAATCACCCTCACACAGCTATTGCAAGCCGTGCTGGTGACTATTACACTCACAATGTTGTGAAACACTTTAGGGAAGTCATAAAGGAACGAGAGGTACAGGCCACTATGGACAGATATGTTGTGCGACAGAAGTCCAGTGACTCTGAAGCTGGTCCTAGTGGCATTAAAAGAAGAAGGGAAGTAACCCCAGAAAAGGACTTGACACCTCAAGTCTTAATGGAAGGGGATTCCCCTTCTAAACACTAAGACTCTCTCCTCCTCCCATCCCATCAATCATCACCAGATCTTCAATAAAGGTAAGTGTCATGTAACTGTGCATGCCTTTTTCAGTTTGTGTATTAAAATTAATATTTCATGTGGTAAAATTTTTTTTTTTCATACTTTGGGGTGTCTTGCACAGATTAATTTGATTTCCATTATTTCTTATGGGGAAAATTCATTCGCATAACGATAATTTCGCATAAAAATGAGCTCTCAGGAACGGATTAATATCGTTATGCGGGGGTCCACTGTATACATATGGACATGGAAAAAAAACTTCCTACAGGGAGGGAAGAAAAAAACGTGTGGGTGTGCTAAACATCGTGGTCATAGGCAGTGAGCGTCGAAGGGCATCACTGCACGCCTTCCTGCGTCTGGACAGATACTGCAACATAGGAGACATCGCTGCGGCTGAGCTGTGACGTAACAGGGTACTGTCTCCTCTGGAACGGTGAAGCAGACATCGTAGGAGTCGCTGCAGATTTCACTCAACCTGGGGCACGACATGCTGGTGCCCTCGAGTGAGGCGTCGACAAAACTCGGCAACTGGGCAGGACTTCTGGCAAGCGACTCAGGAGGACACTTCTTGACTGGTACTGTCGCTGGGCTGTCACTGCCGGCGAGCGTGGAGCGAGTCGTGGCAGAGACGACTGGGCGAAACATCTGGGAGTCGTAACATCATACAACAGACTGCAGTGAGCGAGCTAGCAGTCAAAGTGACATCATCTTTGTGCAGGCTGCTCACTGAAGCTTGTGACACGAGGCTAACACAGCGCCTGCCGACAGGGCTAACTGCGGCTTGATGAGTGTCATTCTCTCGGCAGTTGGAGTTATAGCAGAGGTTAGTCTAAGCATCCCCAGACTTGTTTCTCTACATATAACTGCACTCTGAAGGTCTGGAGGTGAAGTGAAACAAATCTCGGTGGGAATCGTAGTAGGTACGATTCTGCAGAACATCTATGAGCGACGAGCATAAGAGCTTTCTGTACAAGAGGGCTCGGGCTCCGAGCTGACTGATATCAGTTGTCAAACGCACTGGTCACATCGGGTGACTTAGCACAGTGGGCAGCATCGTCGGTGACATCAATGTGATGCGGGCAGCAGACCACAGCATGAGGCCTGGGACATCCGACTTGGTAACCCACGTGGCTTGTAGATCCACATGGCATGCTGATCTATGTGGCCTGTTGATCCACGTGGCTTGCTGATCCGCGTGGATTGCTGATCCACGTGGCTTGCTGATCCACGTGGCTTGCTGATCTGCGTGGCTTGCTGATCTGCGTGGCTTGCTGATCCACGTGGCTTGCTGATCCACGTGGCTTGCTGATCCACGTGGCTTTGAGTGGCCTCGGGCACTCGGATACACAGCACTGGCAATGAATTCACACGAAAAACAGCAGAAAACACAGCAGAGGGAGTGGGCAGTGGTGAGTGTATGGTAGACTGGTGAGCGTGAGTAGGGCGAGCATGGGCAAGGCGAGGAAATGGCCACTTCCTCCTCCTCCTCCCCACCCACAAACACAGGGAGACACACTAGATGCAGAAATCACCACAAAACTCACCTCTGGCTTGCTGAAAAAGCTGTGCTGAGCTGAACAACAACAGCAACATACAAGTGATGCTGAACACGTGACTTGAGAAACAGCGTAGGACACTGTAGCATGGGGTCACTGGGACGCCACTTAAAATTCTCGAATAAATTCGGCAAATTTTGGCTAGATCCTGTTTGTACCTGTGTCTGGATGCTCAAACGTGCAGACACGACAACAGGATAACTGGTTGAGAGACGGATGCTTCTTGAATAGGGTGATAAAGTGAAGATGACTTCATACCTCTTCCTTCCTCCGGATAAAACACAACTGCTGCGACCACCGCTGCTACCAATGTTTAACGTAGATTATTTGGTGATGCTGCACGCGGATGTGTGAATGACATGTCTTCCCGAGGCTCCTTTACTTTATTGTAATGTCGTGGTGGGTACACAGGCTTGTGTGTTGTGCCCATGGCCTGGGTAGGCCATGCCCACAAGAGGGAACTAGTAGGTCTTGTGTCTTCCTGCTAGGCCACTGTGAGAGTGAGAGCGTGTGGGACCAGCTTCCCATAGACTTGGACAGGCCCAGAGGACAGCACCTTAGTGCTGCAAAATATGAACTAAGCTGGCAGACAGCAAGGCTGTCTGTGCAGACAGTACAGGCTGTCTACATATTGTATGGTATATAGTGAATTCAACACAAAGTAAAACATGCAAATGCATTATAAAATGTAGCTACATTATGTAGCAAAGGTCAAAAACACTAACCAAATTACATGCATCACCATCAGTGCTAGTTTCTCATCCATCATATAAATGTATGTTTGTCTTCTTCCTGTCTTCAGTTTTTCTATGTAAACTAAATCCCTACATGACATTTTTCATATTAATGAAATAATCAACAAATTAGCTCAACTAAAATAAAATATTATATATTATTATATATGGAGAGCGTATAAATCTGTAGGGGAAGGAAGGCGGGGTAGGGGTCGTCCTCGAAAAGGTTGGAGGGAGGGGGTAAAGGAGGTTTTGTGGGCGAGGGGCTTGGACTTCCAGCAAGCGTGTGTGAGCATGTTAGATAGGAGTGAATGGAGACGAATGGTATTTGGGACCTGACGATCTGTTGGAGTGTGAGCAGGGTAATATTTAGTGAAGGGATTCAGGGAAACTGGTTATTTTTATATAGCCGGACTTGAGTCCTGGAAATGGGAAGTACAATGCCTGCACTCTAAAGGAGGGGTTTGGGATATTAGCAGTTTGGAGGGATATGTTGTGTATCTTTATACGTATATACTTCTAAGCTGTTGTGTTCTGAGCACCTCTGCAAAAACAGTGATGATGTGTGAGTGAGGTGAAAGTGTTGAATGATGATGAAAGTATTTTCTTTTTGGGGATTTTCTTTCTTTTTTTGGGTCACCCTGCCTTGGTGGGAGATGGCCGACTATTATTTTTTTTTTTTTTTAACACACTGGCCATCTCCCACCCAGGTAGGGTGGCCCAAAACAAGCTTTCACCACCATTCACTCTTATCACTGTCTTGCCAGACATGCACAGACATCACAGCTCAGATGCCCCTCCAAACTACAAATATTCCCACCCCTCCTCTAGAGTGCAAGCATCATACTTTCCACCTCCAGGACTCAAGTCTGGCTAACTGGTTTTTTTTTTTAATCCCTTCACAAAATGTTACCTTGCACACACTCCCACAGCTAGTCAGGTTTAAAAGAAACATTTGCCTCCACTCATTCCTATCAAACATGCTCACACATTCCTCCTGGATGTCCAAGGCCCTTGCAAACCACCTCCTTTACCCCTCTTCCTCCATCCTTTCCCAGAGTGACCCCTAGCCACTTTCCCTCCACTACAGATTTATACGTCCTCCTACTGATCCCAATTTGCTCCATCCTCTCTAAATGTTCAAATCACCTCAACAACTCAATCTTAGCCCTCTGGATAATACATTTAGCAACTCCACACTGCCTCCTAATCTCCAAACTATGAATTTTATGCATAATATTTACACCACACATTGCCCTCATGCATGACATCTCCACTGCCTCCAACCTCCTCCTTCCTGCAATATTCACAATCCAAGCTTCACACCCATATGAGACTGTTAAGAGCTACTATACTCTCATACTTTCCCCTTTTTGCCTCCATGGATAACATTCTTTGTCTGCACAGATAAGTTCACTTTTAAACTTCCTTCCTTGACACACCCTCCCAAATTTGTCCACTAACCTTTGCAACTTCTCCGAATCTTCCAAAAGCACAATGTCATCAGCAAAATGCAACTGTGACGACTCCCATTTTGTATTAGATTCCACATACAGTGAACCCCTGGATTAAGACCTCATCGGAATAAGTAATATTTGGAATAAGTAATGTTTCTGCGTCAAAATATTGGCTCAGTGAACGTCACTGAACTTGGTATAAGTCATTCGTGTGAACTTGGTATAAGTCATTCGTGTCAGGGCTTGAGCGGCCCCGACACTCCATGTACAGCCAGTGTGCCACTGTTTACCAGCCAGTGAGGACGATCCCACACATTCATACGATACATTTTGTATTATTCCATTCTTTTTAGTGCGTGTAACTGCTAAATAAGCCACCATGGGCCCAAAGAAAGCTTCTAGTGCCACCCAGCCCTTTGGTAAAGGGCTGAGAGAGAGGGGAGAATGTGCCTTTTTCAGTGATTCTGAAATATGTACAATACTAAAGCAACAGGAGTCTATAAAGGCTATAGCACCAGCCAGTGATAAAGTGTAGCAAGTTAAGGGATTAATCGATAGAAAAAGGACAGCACGAAACTGACTCCTCCATTGTTGTTAGAGGTATACAGGGCTACTGACTAACACCGCCACCTCTGCTGCTGCCTTCACCACCACTATGTAAGACTTATCTTTCAGTGGCCCTTACACACCCAACAATAAACAACATACCACCACTCATGACGTTCTTAATGTCATATTTTATTCATTCTAGAGTATATACCATGTTTCTATGTTATTAATATTGTTTATTATGTCATATTAGATGAATTGTGCTAGATAAATAAGCCATAGAGCTGATATTAGTGTCATATTGAAGGACTATCTTGCCCTGTCTCCCAACACAGTTCCTAACATATGCCAGAAACAAGACCTCTCTGGAACACTTTTTTGTGTGGCAGGGGTCCAGTGACTCAAGTTGGTCCTAGTGGCATTAAAAAAACAAAGGAGGGAAGTAACCCAGGATAAGGACTTGGTACCTGAAGTCTTTATGGAAGGGGATTTTCCTTCCAAACAACTGAAAACTCCTCCATCCTCTTCCTTCCTCCCATCTTCCATACATCACTATGTCTTCAATAAAGGTAAGTGTGATTTTTTTTTTATTCTTCATGTATCATTGTTTTATGTGTATGTAAATGTATATTTCATGTAGAAAACCTTTTTTTTTAATACTCTTGGGTGTCTGAAACAGATTAATTGGATTGCCATTATTTCTTATGGAGAAAATTAATTCAGAATAAATCAGATTCGGGATAAGTCGCTCTCTCCAGGACAGATTAATTATGTAATCCGGGGGTCCACTGTATTTTAATCCCATACCTCTCCCCAGCACCCTATCATTCACTTCTTTTGCACTGTCATCTATAAATATGTTTAACAACTATGGTGACATCATGCATCCCTCATCTATCCCTATACATTTATTAAACAAAAGTACCAACCACTCCAAAATTATATCATCCCCCCTGCTCTTAACATTTGTGTCTTGATCCCATCAAAATCCCAGCTGCTATATCCCCTTTTATTTTTCCCACTGTCTCACACACCACCACACATCTGGCTCTTCCTCACTCCTACAGGATGTTATGCCTTCCTGGCCAATGCATCAAATCATTGTCTCCCATTCTTCATTAATATTTAAGAGCTCCTCAAAATATTCCCTCCATCTTATCATTACCTCCGACTCCCTACATGACGGATGAAGAATTAAAGCAATTTTTTGATCATGACACTGATTTTTATTGATGATAATGTATCTATAGGGAAAAATAACAAAGCCCATATGTGAGGCCTGGTCACAGACCGGGCTGTGGGGATATTGACCCCCGGAACCCCCTCCAGGTATATTCCAAGTATGGCTAGTAACTGTTAATACAGTGGAACCTCTGTTTTCGTTTGCCCTGGTTTTCGTCAAATTCGGTTTTTGACGGCTTTTTTCATCAAAATTTTGTCCGTTTTCGTTCATTACCTCGGTTTTCATTGGTCCACTGTACCGAAGATGTCTGCCTGCCCGCACCCACACAAAGCATCCCATGCGTTCAAAGTCACTCTGGCTTTGTTTCTTGTTGAGTGAGCATTACCCTGCATGTTCATCCGAAACATTTCGTAATAATCCACTGTTTTTGTGCTTGTTTATTGAGTGTAACTGCTGAATAAGCTACCATGGGTCCAAAGAAAGTTCCGAGTGCCAGCCCTTTGATAAAGAAAGTGAAAAATTGTGGCCAGAATGTGTCCAAGAGAAGGATTTTGAAAGGTTTGAGGCTGACTCTGACAACCCCATGCCTGTTGTGGAAGCCATTGTGGCTCTGGGGAAGTCCATGGGGTTGGATGTGAGTGGCCAGGATGTGGAAGAGTTGGTGGAAGACCACAGGGAAGAGCTAACCACTGAAGAGCTGCAACACCTTCAACTGGAACAGCAACAGATTGCAGCCGAGGAAATTGCTTCAGAGGAGGAGGAAGAGAGAGGGAAGAATGTGCCTTTTTCAGTGATTAAGGACATGTGCGCAAAGTGGAGGGAGTTGCAAAGTTTTGTGGAGAAATATCACCCTAACAAAGCTGTTGCAAGCCATGTCTTCAACATGTTCAATGACAATACTTTGTCCCATTTTAGGCAAATCTTAAAGAGATGCCAGAAACAGAACTTTGTGAACAGATTTTTTGTGCAACAGGGGTCCAGTGCCAGAAAAGACAAAGAAGGGAAGTAACTCTGGATAGGGACTTGATACCTGAAGTCCTTATGGAGGGGGATTCCCCTTCCAACCAATAACCTCTTGTCCTCCCTCTCCTCTCCTCATGTCTTCCATATGCCAACAAGAGTCATCAATAAAGGTAAATGCGATATTAAATGTTCATTTATCCATTTCATTAGTCCTTGATATTTATTTCTCATTGTTTTCTGTATGTAAAACTATAGTTATTCTCTATAAAATGTATTTTTTGTTAATACTTTTGGGTGTCTGGAACAGATTAATTGGTTTTACATTATTTCTTATGGGAAATATTGCTTCAGTTTTCATCAAATTCAGTTTTTGTCAGAATTTTGGAATGAATTAATGATGAAAACCAAGGTTCCACTGTATCACTACCTACACACTGCTATACCATTAGCAGTTATTCACTTACTCTAGCTGCGTTTACACAAATACCGAACATGTTAATGATTGATATTAAAGTATGGAAAATACATTAGTAAACAAAAATGTGAAGGGATACTCTTGTGGCACTGCCATGATAAATGTGTCTCTGAAGGTCATAGAACCACCACAGTATACACCATTTAGTTTACTTGGTTATTTCTTTCATACCAATTGATACATGGTGTTTTCACACACTTTGCACAGGCCAGTAGGCCTGTTGCAGTGTTCTTTCTTATGTTCTTATCAGTGCTAAAATGTGAGGATACTGGAGACAACGTTTATATACAAATTGAGAGGGACTCCAAGATTTATATATCCTTTACTTCCTCTTGTTTGAATTACAAAGCTCTTAAAAAAATATGGTTTGCTTTTTTGGAGGGGTTTAATGAACATAACCTTAATTTGCCCTATATGTTCTTCATTTAATTTTAGACGATTTTTTAACAAGATGGCATTTTCAGGAATGTAATTGTTGTCTTAACTGATAGCAATCTGTATATGTGTATTTTTTTTTTTTAACGAACCAGCCATATCCTGCCTAGGTAGGGTGACTTAAAACTTAAAACAAAAGATTTTCCTCTTATGACACTCATGGCTTACAGAAGAAGAATTCTTTTCCAATTCCCCATAGAGAACCATATACAGTAGTACCTCAGTACTTGAACTTAATTCATTCCAGAAGGCTGTTCAAGTGCCTATCTGTTCGAGTACCGAATGAATTTTATCCACCAGGAATAATGCAAATTGGATTAATTCATTTCAGACCCCTAAAATACACGTACAAAAGCATTTTAATACGAAGTTTACAAGCCTAGCATGCTTTCAACACTTCACTACCCGTATCAGCACTTGTTCCAGGAATGTTTTTCAAGAGATCAGAGTGCAGATGTTTTGCTTTTTCTCAAATGAATGTCTCAGAAACACTATCACTAGCTAACTGTTTATCACTTATCCAAATCAATAACAATTTCTCAACCTCTTCAATTGTTTGTGGTCTTTCTTTCATAACTGCTTTCACTCCTTTTGCAACATCAGTCTTTTTAATGGCCTCTTTATTTTTAAGTTTTGTAGAGATTATAGATTTTGCCATACAAAACTCGGTAGCAACATCAGACACACATGCACCGCTTTTACATTTCGTTATGAGTTCTTTTTTCATCTCTATTGTGACTAACCACTTTTCTTTTTGGTTGGCTGTTATCACTAATTTTCTTAGGCCCCATGGTAACTTACTTGTACAAATATAAAAAACACCAAAAAATGCAAATAAATGCAAAACAGTTTACAGCGAAGTTCTGGCAGGTCATGTTTGTTTGGTTGAGTGCCAAGAACACAGTCAACTACTGAGCGATTTTTTTTACAGAACAAAGCGTTCGAATACCGAATTGTTCAAGTTGGGAGCTGTTCAAGTACCAAGGTAAGATAAGATAAGATAAGATTTCGTTCGGATTTTTAACCCCGGAGGGTTAGCCACCCAGGATAACCCAAGAAAGTCAGTGCATCATCGAGGACTGTCTAACTTATTTCCATTGGGGTCCTTAATCTTGTCCCCCAGGATGCGACCCACACCAGTCGACTAACACCCAGGTACCTATTTGCTGCTAGGTGAACAGGACAACAGATGTAAGGAAACGTGTCGAATGTTTCCACCCGCCGGGAATCGAACCCGGGCCCTCCGTGTGTGAAGCGGGAGCTTTAGCCACCAGGCCACCGGGCCACACTGTACTGCTGTATATAGATATTACAAGTAATTTATGTGTAAACATAACAAAAAAAATATGCACACTGATGCACGACAGCCAAATTATAAAAATATTTAAAATACTGACCAAAACCATCAGGAAGATCAGGTGGTTGATGAAGCTGGTTTCGGGAAAGGTAGTGTCGATGCCGTGCAGATCGTCTCCGAACTGAGTCTGGATTTCTTCTAGATTCACCAGCATCTCTCTGACTGACTCGCTCAATACTTGCTGCTCTACTCCTTCTATGCTCCCTGTCCCTCTCCCTGGGATCCCTGCAACCATTCAACAAGAGTAATTACAGTCACTTGTATGAAATAGTGATGCGAGAATCTTGAGTTGATAAATAAAATTATCTACATTTTTTATGGGGGTCTGGGTACTATCCAATCCATTCAGAGATGTATAGTGTGATTTTAATACAACACACATTTGCAGTCTAATAAATTGATGCACAGTAACATATTTACCAACCTCTACATGTCAAAACAAGCACAGTACTCCATAAGCTTTCCCAAGTACTTTTTATACAGACTACAAACAAAAAAATAATGTAATTGATAAAATGTTATGTTCAAAGTTTACACATGATGTGAAGAGTGATGGTTGTCACAAATATGCTATTTAAGAACAGTAAAAAGTGACCTATCTACATCAGTCTCAAACTCATCTAAATGAAACATTACAGTTACAATAAGCTTCATGTGACGTACAGCCACTAAAACAATACAGGTACCATAGACTACACTATTAATTATCAGGTATGCTTAAAAACAGGCTTGTAGATGTATTCATATATAATAAAAAGCATATACTATAGAGTGAAGAGTATAACAAACAGAATTTGAACATTACTTGAGTGTTTAATAAATGTCCATTATGTTCACTAGATGTAAGAGGAAGCAATCAGCCAACAACATATGTACAACAGTGCAAGAGAAATATGATACAAACAAGAAAAATGATAATCATTGAAAGTTTGTGTTAAGATAATATATGACTGCATACAAACTCAAAAAATATTAGTTCACCCTTAGGTGCATCAACAAAATAAATTAATAAATAATAAAAGAATACAAAATGAGTAAAGAGATGTCAACTATTGCATCTTTCATGAAGTGATCTAAGAGAAGTCTTGCATCCAACTGTGTAAAAGCATCTTACATAAATATTTTTTATCAATATTTCTCTACGATTACATTTCTTACAAAACTTGAAACATTAATATTTTAATGTCTAAATGGTACAATTAGAAACCTGCATTTAAAGTGGCACAACATATCCACCTAATAAGCTCATAAATGGTGTCTGTATTTTGTATATATAGTGCTTTAACAACATCACAATGTTATAGTACTTTTTACTGCTAAAACAGAGACAATTACTCTACCATAACAGTAGTAGGTTGGTAAACAGCAACCACCCAGGGAGGTACTACCATCCTGCCAAGTGAGTGTAAAATAAAAGCCTGTAATTGTTTTACATGATAGTAGGATTGCTGGTGTCTTTTGTCTGTCTCATAAATATGGAAGATTACAGGTACGTCTTGCTACTTCTACTTACACTTAGGTCACACTAAACATACATTTTTTTTTTTTTTTTTTTCAACAAGTCGGCCGTCTCCCACCGAGGCAGGGTGACCCAAAAAAGAAAGAAAATCCCCAAAAACAAAATACTTTCATCATCATTCAACACTTTCACCACACTCGCACATTATCACTGTTTTTGCAGAGGTGCTCAGAATACAACAGTCTAGAAGCATACACATATAAAGATACACAACATATCCCTCCAAACATACATGTACATGTTTATTTATACACACTCTTCTGAGTTTTCTTTGATTTTATCTTAGTTCTTGTTCTTATTACTTTTCCTTTTATATCCATGGGAAAGTGGAATGAGAATCTTTCCTCCATAAGCCATGCATGTTGTAAAAGTCAACTAAAATGACGGGAACAACGGGCTAGTAACCCCTTTTCCTGTAATAATTACTAAAAAGAATAAGAAGAAGAAAATTGTCAAAGTGGGAAGTTTGAATGTGCATGGATGTTGTGCGAATGATAAGAAAGAGATGATTGTGGATGTTATGAATGAGAAGAAGCTGGATGTCCTGGCTTTAAGTGAAACAAAGCTGAAGGGGGTGGGTGAGATTCAGTGGAGAGGAATAAATGGGATTAGGTCAGGGGTTTCTAATAGTTAGAGCTAAAGAAGGAGTAGCAATAATGTTGAAGTATTAGTCAGAGAGCTGAAGAGGGTTTGTTGAGGTGGTTTGGTCATTTAGAGAGAATGGATCAAAGTAGAATGACATGGAGAGCGTATAAATCTGTAGAGGAAGGAAGGTGGGGTAGGGGTCGTCCTCGAAAAGGTTGGAGGGAGGGGGTAAAGGAGGTGTTGTGGGCGAGGGGTTTGGACTTCCAGCAAGCGTGCGTGAGCATGTTAGATAGGAGTGAATGGAAACAATGGTATTTGGGACCTGACGAGCTGTTGGAGTGTGAGCAGGGTAATATTTAGTGAAGGGATTCAGGGAAACTGGTTTTATATAACAGTACTCAAGTCCTGGAAATGGGAAGTACAATTCCTGCACTCTAACGGAGGGGTTTGCGATATTGGCAGTTTGGAGGGATACATTGTGTATTTTTATACGTATATACTTCTAAACTGTTGTATTCTGGGCACCTCTGCAAAAACAGTGATTATGTGTGAGTGAGGTGAAAGTGTTGAATGATGATGAAAGTATTTTCTCTTTGGGGATTTTCTTTCTTTTTGGGTCACTCTGCCTCGGTGGGAGAATGCCGACTTGTTGGGGAAAAAAAAAACAGTTGGAGGGAGGGGGTAAAGGAGGTTTTGTGGGCAAGGGTCTTGGACTTCCAGCAAGCATGCTTGGACTTCCAGCAAGCATGCGTGAGCATGTTAGATGGGAGTGGATGGAGACGAATGCTTTTTGGGACTTGACGAGCTGTTGGAATGTGAGCAGGATAATATTTTGTGAAGGAATTCAAGGAAACCAGTTAGCCAGACTTGAGTCCCAGAGGTAGGAAGTACAATGCCTGCACTTTAAAGGAGGTGTTTGGAATATTGGCTGTTTGGAGTGACATCTAAACTGTCATATCTGAGCACCTCTGCGAAGACAGTGATCATGTATGAATGATGGTGAAAGTGTTGAACAAGTTTTTTTCTTTCTTTTTGGGTCACCCTACTTTGGGAGGAAATGGCTGGTGTGTTAAAAAAAAAAAAACAGTAACATCTAGCTATTCCCCAAAATTTAAATGAATTCAGTAGAAATACAATGTGGGGTACAAGAAAAAATAGTGGCAGAACATTTCATTGATTTGCTTAAAAACAGTCACTGAAAATATCACAAGCAAAGAAGAAAACTCACAATTTCCAAGTCAGTCTCCTTTGATGACTAATATTATATGATCTACCTGATATTCATTTTATGTATTAAATTACCATTATCCTCTCAAGTATGGGTTGAATTTAGACCTATAGGGTATCAAGATTTTACATTATTAAGTACCAAACTATAATTCATCTGAAATTTTTATATAGCCTCTCCTCATTTAGCGACGTACTCGTTTACCAATGACTCAGACTTACAACAGGCTCTCTGACCAGTATGCATACCTAAATAATGTATATTAGAGTTGACTTCCTCTATTCTGTTTATTACAATATAGAGCACACTACTGTATAATTTTTTATTTTCAACATGCCAGTTGTCTTCCACCGAGGCAGGGTGACCCAAAAAGAAAGAAAATCCCAAAAAAGAAAATAGTTTAATCGTTCAACACTTTCACCTCACTCACATAATCACTGTTTTTGCAGAGGTGCTCAGTTTAGAAGCATAAACGTATAAAGATACACAACATATCCCTCCAAATTGCCAATATCCCAAACCCTTCCTTTAAAGTGAGGGCATTGTACTTCCCATTTCCAGGACTCAAGTCTCCCTAACCAGTTTCCCTGAATCCCTCCACAAAATATTACCCTGCTCATACTCCAACAGCTCATCAGGTCCCAAAAACCATCTGTCTCCATTCACTCCTAACTAACATGCTCACACATGCTTGCTGGAAGTTCAAGCCCCTTGCCCACAGAACCTCCTTTACCCCCCTCCCTCCAACCTTATCCAGGATGACCCCTACCCTGCCTTCCTTCAACTGCAGATTTATACGCTCTCCAAGTCATTCTACTTTGATCCATCCTCTCTAAATGACCAAACCACCTCAACAACCCCTCTGATTAATACTTTTATTAACTCCACGCCTCCTAATTTCCACACTCCGAATTCTCTGCATAATATTTACACCACACATTGCCCTTAGACAGGACATCTCCACTGCCTCCAGCCACCTCCTCGCTGCAGCATTTACAACCCAAGCTTCACACCCATATAAGAGTGTTGGTACAACTATACTTTCATACATTCCCTTCATTGCCTCCATGGATAACGTTTTTTGTCTCCACAGATACCTCAACACACTACCTTTTTTCCTTCATCAATTCTATGGTTAACCTCACTCTTCATAAACCCATCCACTGACAAGTCAACTCCCAAATATATGAAAACATTTACTTCTTCCATACTCCCTCTCTCCAATGTGATATCCAATTTTTCTTTATCTAAATTGTTTGATACCCTCATCATCTTACTCTTATCTATGTTCACTTTCAACTTTCTACCTTTACACACCCTCCAAAACTCATCCACTAACCTTTGCAACTTTTCTTTACAATCTTCCATAAGCACAGTATCATCAGCAAAAAGTAACTGTGTCAACTCCCATTTTGTACTTTATTCCCCATAATTTAATCCCACTCATCTCCCCAGCACCCTAGCATTTACTTCTATTACAACTCCATCTATAAATATATTAAACAACCATTGTGACATTACACATCCCTGTCTAAGACCTACTTTTACCGCGAAGTAATCTCCCCCTCTCCTGCATACCCTAACATGAGCCTCACTATCCTCATAAAAACTCTTTGCAGCATTCAGTAACTTACTACCTATTCCATACACTTGCAACATCTGCCACATTGCTCCCCTATCCACTATCATATGCCTTTTCTAAATCCATAAATGCAATGAAAACTTCCCTATCTTTATCTAAATAGTGTTCACATATACGCTTCAATGTAAACACTTGATCTACACATCCCCTACCCACTCTAAAGCCACCTCTAATTCTTTCAATAATAACCCTACTGTACACTTTACCTGGTATACTCAGTAAACTTATTCCCCTATAATTTTTACTCTCTCTTTTGTCCCCCTCTTTATAGAAAGGAACTATACATGCTCTCTGCCAATCCCAAGGTACCTTCCCCTCTCTCATACATTTATTAAACAAAAATACCAACCACTCCAACACAATATCCCCCTGCTTTAAACATTTCTGTCATGATCCCATCAGTTCCAGCTGCTTTACCCCCTTTCATTCCACGTAATGCCTCACGCACCTCACCCACACTTACATCCTGCTCTTCTTCACTCCTAAAAGATGTTATACCTCCCTGACCAGTGCAAGAAATTACTACCTCCCTTTCTTCATCAACATTTGAAAGTTTCTCAAAATATTCCTGTCATCTACCCAATACCTCCAGGTCCCCATCTACTAACTCCCTTACTCTGTTTTTAACTGAGATATCCATTCGTTCCCTAGGTTTTCTTAACTTATCTCACTCTAAATTTTTTTCTTATTTTCAGCAGTGCATCTCCCACTCTCTCATCTGCTCTCTTTTTGCACTTTCTCACCACTCTCTTCACCTTTCTTTTACTTTCCATATACTCTACTCTTCTCACAACACTTCTGCTGTGTAAAAACCTCTCATAAGCTACCCTTTTCTCTTTTATCACACCCTTTACTTCATCATTACACCAATCACTCTTCTTTCCTCCTGCACCCACCCTCCTATAGCCACAAACTTCTGCTCCAAATTCTAATACTGCATTTTTAAAATTATCCCAACCCTTTTCACCCCCCCCCCTACTCATACTTGCATTAGTCCACCTTTCTGCCAATAGTTGCTTACATCTCACCCTAATTTCCTCCTCTCTTAGTTTATACATTTTCACCTCTCTCTTACTTGCTGTTGCCATTTTCCTTATGTCCCATTTACCTCTTACTCTAACTGTAGCTACAACTAAATAATGATCCGATATATCCGTTACCCCTCTATAAACATGTACATCCTGAAGCATACCTATCAACTTTTTATCCACCAATACATAATCTCACAAACTACTTTCATTACATGGTATATCATACCTTCTACACTTATTTAACCTTTTTTTTTATAAAGTATGTATTACTTATTACCAAACCTCTTTCTACACATAGCTCAACTAATGGCTCCCCATTTTCATTTACCCCTGGCACCCCAAATTTACATACTATTCCCTCCACAACATTTTTACCCACTCTAGCATTGAGAACCCCAACCACAAGTACTCTCTCACTTGGATCAAAACTCCCCACACACTCACTCAACATTTCCCAAAATCTCTCTCTCTCCTTTACACTTCTCTCTTCTCCAGGTGAATAAACACTTACTATGACCCACTTTTCACATCCAACCCTTATTTTACACAACAAAATCCTTGCATTTATATGTTTATATATATATATATATATATATATATATATATACAGTGGACCCCCGCATAGCGAACGCATCGCATAGCGAACAATCCGCATAGCGAACGCTTTGTTCGCTGAAATTTTGCCCCGCATAGTAGACAAAAACCCGCTCAGCGAACTTCGTCCGAGACGCGTCCAATGTGGGCCCTCAGCCAGCCTCACATGTGCCGCCCGTCCCATTGTTTACCAGCTAGCCTCCGCGGTAACATTCAAGCATACACTCGGAATATTTCGTATTATTACAGTGTTTTCGGTGCTGTTTCTGGAAAATAAGTGACCATGGGCCCCAAGAAAGCTTCTAGTGCCAACCCTGTGGTAAAAAGGGTGAGAATTAGTATGGAAATTAAGAAAGATTTTGAAGGGTTTGGGGCTAACCCTGAGAAGCCTATGCCAGTTGTGGAATCCATTGTGCCTACTTCAAAAATTAAGGAAATGTGTGCACAGTGGGTTGAACTGCAAACCTTTATGGATGAAAATCACCCTGACACAGCTGTTGCAAGCCGTGCTGGTGACTATTTCAATGACAATGTTATGGCCCATTTTAGGAAAGTCTTGAAGGAACGGGAGGTACAGAGCTCTATGGACAGATTTGTTGTGCGACAGAGGTCCAGTGACTCTCAAGCTGGTCCTAGTGGCATTAAAAGAAGAAGGGAAGTAACCCCAGAAAAGGACTTGCTACCTCAAGTCCTAATGGAAGGGGATTCCCCTTCTAAACAGTAAGAAGATAATGCTCTCCCCTCCTCCCATCCCATCAATCATCACCAGATCTTCAATAAAAGTAAGTGTCATGTAATTGTGCATGCCTTTTTCAGTTTGTGTGTACTAAAATTAACATTTTTTTGTGGTAAAAAAATTTTTTTTTCATACTTTTGGGTGTCTTGCACGGATTAATTTTATTTCCATTATTTCTTATGGGGAAAATTAATTCGCATAGCGAACATTTCGCATAACGACCAGCCCTCTTACACGGATTAAGTTCGCTATGCGGGGGTCCACTGTATATATATATATATATATATATATATATTTGGATGTTTATGAGACAGAAAAAAAGATGCCAGCCATTCTACCATCATGTAAAATAAATACGTACAGGCTTCCTTTTTACACTCACTTGGTAGGACGGTAATACCTCCCCAAATGGTTGCTGTCTACCAACCTACTACCTACTGTATAAACACAGCCTCTCCTCACTTAACGACGGAGTTCCGTTTTTAAGACCTCATCGGTAAACAAATTTGTCAGTAAGTGAGGAGCATACTATAATGGTAGTGGGTTTGTGTCAGCTATCTTTGATATTGTTTTAATATCACCTTAGCACCATTTATAGCTTTTCTGGTATATTTTTAAATGTTTATACAGTAGTGTACTGTATATAGTAATAAACAGAATAGAGGAAACCAACTCTAATATACATTATAGTAGGGCCCCGCTATACACCGTTTCGCCTTACGGCATTCCGCTAATATAGTGATTTCAAATTAGTATGGCCAAAACTTGTTATACAGCAAGTGGTCTTTCAAATAAGGTCACCCCACCCAGTTTGTTTACATTCTCTGTGAGCACCTCTCTCTATTATGTCTGGAAATTTTCCATAATTTGAAGTGTTTTAAAGTTATTGCATATTTTATATGTACTCTGATAATTATACTTATGTGTACCTGTACCTAAATATACTTACACACTGTGCTGGCAAACAGGTACACATTAAAATCAACAAGAGTCTGTACTCTTGACATAATACGTAATCTCTTGGGCACATTAAATGTCATACATTATGTTAATATAGACATTTCCATTAACCCTTTCAGGGTCTGTGCCGTAGATCTACGGCTTTACATTGAGGGTCCAAACCGTAGATCTACACCATGAGCTCAGCTCACTCTGATAAGCTGTGAGTGGTAAATTTGGGCCTAAATATGAGAGAATACATCTATGTGGTATGTGTGCACCACATAAAACAAATCCTGCAGCACACAGTGCATAATGAGAGAAAGAAAATCGAGACTAATTTTCAATTAAAACAGCAAGTTTGCAGTGTTTTTTCTCATATTTTTTACAGTTGTATTTGCGATTTCTTGGTCTCATTTTGATAGAATGGAAGATATAGTACAGAAATAGAGATGGTTTTAGTACTGAAAATGGCTTGAAACTGAGCTCAAAGTAGCAGAAATGTTAAATTTTTGCCGATGTTCAAGAGTAAACGATTGACCTCACACGTCTAATACACGCCAGCTGGTGGGTCTAATATATGTTCACAAATGTGATGATATTATATATACAATTATTATAATATTGCATGACAGTAAATCTTCTGTTTTTTGGTTTGAATAAAAATTCATTATGTGAATTAAAAATCAAAATGGAATTCATTTGTAAAGCCTGAAAATGTAACTAATGAACAGAGGAAATGTTAGTTTAGTGCCAGGAATACCTGCATTGTTTATTCTGGACCCTATTTTGAAATTGGAATATTTTGAACTTCCCACTAAATTGGCCAAATTACGAATTTCCAATCACTTTATTTTGTAGTTGAAACAGTTTAATTGGCAATTTCTTGTGCTCAGTCGATAGAATAGAAGTATAATACTAGTGAAATAGCTAAGAATTTGGTCGACTGGAATAAGGTAAATGGCCTAAAATGGGAGTCAAAGTCGGCAAAATCGCCGATGCGTAAGTATCACTGACATATCAAAATTTACGAGAGCATAATTTCGTCAGTTTTCCATCAAATTTCGTACTTTTTGTTTTATTACCTTCAGAAAAAGATTCTCTACCACTTCATAAGAAAAATAAAATTATTTTTTGGAAATTCTTGGACATTGGTGTGCACTTTGAAATTTGGCCTCTGGACCCTGAAAGGGTTAATCCTTCTATGATATTTTTTTCAAAATTACATAAACACACTATGTAACATATAAACGTGATGAGTACACCCCACAGTAGAATAAATTAACAAATATGAGATGTGGTAGCTAGGCGACTTGTAAGACTTGTGGTAGCCAGGCGACTTGTAAGACTTGTGGTAGCCAGGCAACTTGTAGTCCAACATCAGAGAAGATGTGTCACTATAATATTGCTAGGCGTAATTAGAAAATTATTCCTTTCGTATGCCTTCACTCAGAGTGTCATTTCTTCTAAAAATGGTGTTACAAGAGAATGGGAGTGTTTCTCTTTATTTATTCTACTGTATCAACATGGAGACAACTTGTACACAATGTAAAGTGACGAAAACCAGACACGTTCGCCTGGTTTGTTTACATTACGTGTGGGTGGGGCAGGGAGCGTTGCCTTGGCTGGCTACCACCTGACTTCCTACAAATGAAACTCACATCTCACCCTACATTAAGACTACAAATATTTTAAGGTAATTAACCCCTTGACTGTCGCAACCCCAAATCCTGAGGTGTTTCCTGGCGTCACAAAATCCCCCCCCAAATATTTTTTCTTATGAAATGATAGAGAATCTTTTCCCAATTGTAATGACACCAAAAGAACAAAATTTGATGGAAAACTAACAGAATTATGCTCTCGCGAAGTTAGCAACCTTGGTGATATTTATGAATCGGTGATTTCGCCCACTTTGAGCCCTATTATCGGCTAATTCCATTGTTTCAGTCGACCAAACTCATAGCTATTTCTTTAGAACTCAATTTTTTCTATCGATTGAGTACACGAAACTGCCCATTTACCAATTTCAACTACCCAATAACGTGGTCAGAAATTTGCAATTTGGCCAATTTCACGAAAATTAAAAAATATGACAATTTCAAAATAGGGTCCAGAATGAACAATGCAGACATTCCTAGCTCTAAAATAACATTTTCTTTGTTAATCAGTCATGTCTCCAGGCCCCTCTGATATTACTCTTGCTTTCTATTTTGAATTTTTATTCAAACAAAAAATAGAAGATTTACTGTTATGCAGACTACTGCAATATTGTAATAATTGTATAAATAATATCAACCCATTCATGATTGCATATTAGAATGGCTACTTGGACATTTATTGGAAAATGACATCATCTGTTTACTTTTGAACATCGGCAAAAATAAAACATTTCCCCTACTTTGAGCTCCATTTCAAGGTTTTTTCATAGTAAAACCAATCAAAATCACCTCTATCTCTGTAATATGTTTCCCATTTTATCAAATGAGACCAAGAAAACGAGAATACAACCATAAATGCTATACGAAAATAGACCACAAAGTCGGCATTTTAAATAAAAAAATGGTCATTTTTTTTTTCTCATTATGCACTGCGTGCTGCAGGATTTTTTTTTGTATGGTGCACACTGACCACACAGGCCCATTCTCTCACATGTGGGCCTACCAGCTTTCTCCTGCTTGATTTGAAGCCGCTAGAATTTATGAGCATATATACGTCAAAAACGGTGGCTCGTAAGACATACGTATATATATATATACACCTACCATCCGACTTACGACCGAGTTCGGTTCCAAGAAACCGGTCGTAAGTCGAACTTTACTACTGAATATCAACAAAACATTTTTGTAATGACTATTTTATTGTTTTATTTTGGTATTTCATGTTTTACTTTACTTTTTATGCTGTTAGTACTGTATTTTATACTGTAAGGTTTAGGGTAAACACTGTCTACAACACAAATAGTTGTTTATTTCCCAGAAATTTGGCATAAAAAACACAGTCGTAAGTCGAGTGGTCGTAAGTCGAGCAGGTCGTAAGTCGGATGGTAGGTGTATATGACCAAAACAGTCAAAGGGTTAATGAATGTATTGTATATGTATTTTATCGCTCTGGGGTGCTTTAATTAAATGTTATAGTATATTATGTGTGGGTGGGGTGGGCTGACCTGGCTGGCTACCAAACTTCCCAAACCTGACTACCTACAGATAAAACTCACCTCTCAACCTACATTAGGACTACAAATATATTACGGTAATTAATGAATGTACTGTAGATGTATTTTATCATTCTGGGGCGCTTTAATTAAATGTCCAAGCATATTACATGTGAGTGGGGTGGGCTGACCTGGCTGGATATCATACCTCACAAACCTGACTTCCTACAAATAAAACTCACCTCTCACCCTACATTAGGACTACAAATATTTTAACCCTTTGACTGTTTCAGGCCCCTTTCTGAAACTGTCATTCTATGTCGCTCAATTTTTGAAAAAAAAAAAAATAATTTTTTTCTTATGAAATGATAGAGAATCTTTTCCCGATGGTAATGACACCAAAAGTTCGAAATTTGCTCAAAAACTCATGGAATTATGCTCCCACGAAGTTAGCGGTCTCGGCGACATATGCGTATCGGCGATTTTGCCAAATTTGAGCCCTATTTTCAGCCAATTCCTTTGTTCCAGTTGACCAAACTCATAGCTATTTCTTTAGAACTCCATTTTATCTATCAGCTGAGTACAAGAAACCTCCCATTTACTAATTTGGACTACCCAATATGGTGGTCAGAAATTGGCAATTTGGCCAATTTCATGCAAACTAAAAAAGATGCCAATTTCAAAATAGGTCCAGAATAAACAAGGTAGACATTCGTGGCACTAAAATAACATATGCTCTGTTCATTAGTCACATCTCTAGGCCCCTCTTATATTATTATTGCTTTCTATTTTGATTTTTTATTCATACAAAAAAATACAAAATTTACTGTTATGCAGACTACTGCATTATTGTAAAAATGGTATAAATAATATCAGTGCACTAGTGAAAGAATATTAGACTCCCCAGTTGACGTGTATTGGACGTGTGGTGTGATTTATTTACTCCTGAACATTGGTAAAAATCGAACATTTCCGCTACTTTGAGCTCAGTTTCAAGGTCGTTTTCATCGTCAAAGTAATGAAAATCATCTCTATTTCTGTAATATGTTTTCCATTTTATCACCTAAGACCATGAAAACGCGAATACAATGATAAATACTATACGAAAATACACCTCAAAGTCGGCGTTTTATTCCAAAAAAAACGATCAGTTTTTTTTTCTCATTACGCAACGTGTGCTGCAGGATTTTTTTTATGTGGTGCACACTGACCACACAGACCCATTCTCTCACATGTGGGCCTACCAGCTTTCTCCCGCTTGATTTGAAGCCGCTAGAATTATTGAGTATATATACGTCAGAAACATTGGCTCGTAAGACGTATTTATACGTCGAAAACAGTCAAAGGGTTAAGTCATGAGTGTACTGTGTGCACATTTTACTTTTTATTGTTTAGTGCCTAGTTTTATTGCTAACTTAACCCTTTCAGGGTCCAAGGCCAAAATCTGAAGTTGGTGCTCCAGTGTCCAAGAAATTTTTTGGGGAAAAAAAAAAAAAAAAAAAAATCTTACAGAATTATAGATATTTTTGTGAAGGTAATAAAACAAAAACAAAAAATTTCTGATCAGTACTTGCCGATATACAGCGGCGGGAAGTTGACTCAAAATGACCTGGTGGCGGCAACATCAGTGACTTCCACAAAATCGCATTTTTTATTTTACGTTTTTTATACTTTTTTCTTTTCTTTTCTATTTTTTTCTTTTTCTAGTAACATTTGTGGCCTGTGAGACCAATATAATGTATATTGTATAAGTGTACACTCATTGTATTCAACACAATAACTACACTAATTTATCATTATATTGCTTACAAAACTTGTTTACAAGTTTATTGTAAACAAAATGATGAAAATATTAGTGCGATTATTGTGTTGAATACAACGGTACCATATAGTACAATAGTGCCATAGGGTCCAATGGTACCATATGGTACAATGGCATCATATGATACAATCGTACTATATGGTAGAATATGGTACAATGGCACCATTTGGTACAATGGTATGATACAATGGTACCATATGGTGCAATGGTACCTTATGGTGCAATGGTACCATATGGTACATTGTACCATACAGTACAATGATACCATATGGTTCATTGTGCCATATGGTACTATATGGTACTGTTGTATTCAACACAATAAACACACTAATATTTTCATCTTTATTTTGTTTACAATAATTGTCTACAACAAAAATATGCAAAAATGTTGTATACACCTACCATCCGACTTACGACCTGCTCGACTTACGACCACTCGACTTACGACCGTGTTTTTTATGCCAAATTTCTGGGAAATGAACAACTATTTGTGTTGTACACAGTGTTTATCCTAAACCTTAAGAGTATAAAATACAGTACTAACAGCATAAAAAGTAAAGTAAACCATGAAATACCAAAATAAAACAATAAAATAAAGTCATTACAAAAATGTTTTGTTGATATTCAGTAGTAAAGTTCGACTTACGACCGGTTTCTCGGAACCGAACTCAGTCGTAAGTCGGATGGTAGGTGTATTAGTAATGTTCTATTATATATTTACAAATGTGCAGGAACTCGACACGTTACTTGAGATGGATGACAGATAGCTTTGTCTTGGAAACTGCTGAGTCAGTAGCTAGCTTGCGTCGCCACTCACTCAGTCTTGGCTGGTGTCTCCTGCCACCAACACCTCCTATTGACCATATGGTACATGGTATCACATGTTACAGGGTACCATATGGTACATTGTACTATATGGTATAGGGTACCATACAGTACAGGATAACATATGGTACAGGATAAATAACAAAAAGGCACAATACCGTGACTGGAACGATACACTAATAACCCGCACATAAAAGAGAGAAGCTTACGACGACGTTTCGGTCCGACTTGGACCATTGACAAAGTCACACTAACCAGAGGTGGAGCAGGACGGCTATATAGGCAGGAAGAGGTGGTGGTAGTGGTAGTAGTAGTAGTACAAGAATTGTATATAATACCGACAAGATGAAATTAAGACACATGCACAACACCCGGGCATCCCCATCGTAGACGTCCTGCTCCACCTCTGGTTAGTGTGACTTTGTCAATGGTCCAAGTCGGACCGAAACGTCGTCGTAAGCTTCTCTCTTTTATGTGCGGGTTATTTGTGTACAGGATAACATATGGTGCAGGGTACCATATGGTGCAGGGTACCATATGGTGCAGGATACCACATGGTACAGGGTACAATATGGTACAGGGTACCATATGGTACAGGGTACCATATGGTACAGGGTACCTTATGGTACAGGGTACCTTATGGTACAGAGTACCTTATGGTACAGGGTACCTTATGGTACAGGGTACAATATGGTGCAGGGTACAATATGGTGCAGGGTACCATATGGTGCAGATACAGGGATCCCTATGGAAATAAGTCACCCTGACTTTTTTGGGTTATCCTAGGATTTTATACATATGCTGCTATGTATGATAATCTATTTAACTGTATTTGTGTACACCTGAATAAACTTACTCAAGTGCATGTGACATCGTAACTAAGTTTATTTAGGTATACACAAATAAAGTTACATAGAATATCATACTTAGCAGCATATGTTTGGAGAACCTAGGATAACCCAAAAAAGTCAGAGACTTATTTCCATTAGGGTCCCTATACTATATAGTACAATGTACCATATGGTATAATGTACCATATGGTATAATGTACCATATGGTACCATGTACCATATGGCACAATGTACCATATGGCACAATGTACCATATAGCACAATGTACCATATGGCACAATGTACCATTGTACCATACAATACCACTATGACATGGCATCATTGTACCATATGGTACAATGGTACCATATGGTACAATGGTGCCATATGGTTCAAAACCATAGAATTCCTCTTCAGCTCCACTTCCATCAGTCTTAGAACTGTAAGTTGTGAAGAGGAGTCAGAATTCGCCAGAGAGTGAGTGGGGAGTGAGAGCTTCCTTGCCGCCAGGCACGATGAACTAAGCTACTTTGGCGGTGTTCACACAATGCCATGTGGGCGTCCAGATTTTTTCTATAGTGTGCACACTGACCACCCAGACCCATTCTCTCAGATGTAGGCCTACCAGCCTTCTCGCGCTAAATTTGACGCCGCTGGAATTTTGGCATAGATCTATGGTTTGGACCCTGAACATAAAGCCGTAGATCTACAAGACGGACCCTGAAAGGGTTAATATATGTTAGTGTAAACTTGTTACCTGGCATTTATAAGTGAAAAAAATGGCGTTCTGCTTCCCAGCGATGTCTGCTTTCCGGTAGTAGCCTGGAACCTAACCTGCTGTATAAGAGGGGCCCTACTGTACGTATTTAGGTATGAATACTGATCAAAGAGCCCGTCATAAGTCCAAGTCGTCTGTAAACGAGTAAGTCGCTAAGTGAGGAGAGGCTGTATTTAAAAATATACTAAAAATGTTATAAATGGTGCAAAGGTGACATTAAAACAATATCAAAGATGGTTGACACAAACCCACTACCATTATAGTATGTTCCTTGCTTAGCGACGGATTCGTTTACCAATATGTTCTTAGGAACGAAACTCAGTCGTTAAGTGAGAAGAGACTGTACAGGGTTTACTACTATCCACGGTAGATCTTGGAACATATCCTCCGTAAATACAGGAGGACTACTGTACAGCACTTTATAAGAAAATAGAAGCTACATGTGAATTACAAAAAGTTGAAGAAAGATTTCAACTTTTGCCACGATTATCTGTTGATAAGCTGTAATGGTAAGTAAAAATTACCTAAATACAGCCTCTCCTCACTTAGTGATGTACTTATTTACCAACGACAGGCTCTCTGACCAGTATGCATACCTAAATAATTTATGTAAGAGCTGAATTCCTCTACTCTGTTTATACAATATACAGTATCCTACTGTATAAGCATTTAAAAATATACCAGAAATGTTATAAATGGTACAAAAGTGACATTAAAACAATATCAAAGATGGTTGACACAAACCCACTATCATTATAGTATGCTCCTCACTTAGCGACAAATGAGTTTACCAACGTGGTCTTAGGAACGGAACTCCGTCGTTAAGTAAGGAGAGGCTGTACTGAAAAATGAATGCTCTCTTATTTACCTTCTGACTGGAGTTCCTTCCTGTGGCACATCAGCACTTGTATTGGGGTTGCTCAAAACTATATTTCCACCAGCTGGAGATATGGTGGAGGCTGGACTTGAAGAAATAGTATTGGAGGAAGTGGAATGTCTGCTCGGAGAACCCAGAACGCTAGTATCACCTGGCCTGCAACACGCGGCACTGTGTCGTGAGGTCGATGCTGGGTCACACCGGGAAGAGGGGGAGGGTCCAGTGCAAGGAGAGCCAGAGGCAGTGTAGGGAGGACAGGCCTCATTACAGCCTACTATGCAGGGAACTGGTGCAGCTGGTGTACATGGATTGGGTATACGAGAAGGGAAAGACTTGTGATACACTACAGAACAGTTAGGAGCTAAGGAAGAGGATGTAGAGGGTTGAGCATTATTACAGCTGCCTACACAACTGGGAGAAGCACAGGATGAAGAAGGGCATGCTTGACTAGAATCTCTGGCACAGCTGGGAGAACCCGAGGATGAGGAAGGGCAATCAGAGGAGCAGGGAGGGGAGTTGCAGGCCTTGGGAGCAACACAGGAGAAGACAGACGAGAGGAAGACATAGATGGCACATGGACACACGTACGTCTTGTCACGCCGTCTGCGCTCCACTCTGTAATAAGCCAATTGGAAAGACCAATCACTTTTGTCTTTCACACTAAACAGCCTTTCATAATTTTGGAGCTTCACACATACAATAATGACAAATTCATTTCTCTTTAATTTCATCTTAATCTTGTTCCCCTTACATTAGTAATGCAAGAAATTCACACTCCATTGGCACTGGGCAAATTCATGGAGTCTAGTTAATTGGTACACCAAAAATTTAACTTAAAACTTAATAAATTTTATCTCAAAATTTTATGTCAGGTCAAAAAACTTAAAATACAGTACATAACAGCAAATTAATACAGTACTAGCCACCAGAGATTGATATTTAGCAAATAAAAGGCAAGCCTCATTTAACACTTTGAACTGGTTAAAAAAAAAAAAAAAAAAAAAAAAAAAACACGCCACTAAGAGGTTACGGTACCGTGCAAAATATTCTGGTTGAAAACATATTAAATGTTCTCACATAAGAGATATTCCTGCACTGTATAATACTATAATACATGTAATACTCACAGAATATAGACTAGAATGATGTATGTCCAGGCTTCACAAGTAAATATTGTGAAAGCTTACTTAATTTTTCTTGTCGGTGTATTCTATAGACATGGAATACGGTAAACCCTCAATGTAACAGACATCAATATGAAAGATTTTTAAAATTGTAGGCAAAATCCACTGGTTAAATTGCACTTTCAGCTCCTATTTTTTTTAAAGTTTATTTAAGTATATACATGTATATGTGTAATTTGTGGGTACAGAACTATATTAGGTGTATAGTACAGTATTTAGAATAATTTTTTACTATTTATTACCATCATTCTGATATAACAGACACCCCCTATTAGTCCATTATATTGAGAATTTACTGTAGCGCAAGTTCAAGGAAGTAACTTGTAAAGAGGTACAGGTCTCCCTCAACGTTCACGTTTTCAACTTTCAAGGGCTTCACACATTCGCGAATTCCCAACCGCCAAATTCCCAGCCACCAAATTCCCAGCCGCCAAATCATATTTAAGTTTCCCGCCACCTGCGAGTCCCTACTACCCTCCCTCCGACCCCCACAACTGGCAGCCAGCCCTCCCACCACTCAGTGTGGGGAGTGTTTTGTTTGTTCATTATTTGCTATTAAACTACAGTATAAATAATGTAAACCCATTCATGACTGCATATTGGAATGGCTATTCGGACAGGTATTAGACGGTGACATCATGTGTTTACTCTTGAACACTGCAAAGAATTAAACATTTCTGCTACAGCTAATAATAACAATAGTAATAATAATAATAATAATAATAATAATAAATATGATATAATTGAAGAAGGAAATTGTACAAAAATACGAGGGAGTTGTTGACACAGCGTCAGTGTGACTTTGTTTATGCTGGAGTGAACATTAGTCTCCCTGCTCTTCCAAACATTTCACAATAATTCATTGTGTTTGGTGCTTGTAGATTGAGTGTGACTGGAGTGGTAGAGGCAGTGATTGAGACAATGGTATTTAATAACATACATGTTAATAATATACATGTTATTAATAATAACATGTACTGTTATTATTTATAACATATATGTTATTAAATACCACTGCCTCAACCGCTGAATTATTGTGAAATGTTTGGAAGAGCAGGGAGACTATTGTTCACTCCAGCATAAACAAAGTCACACTGACGATGTGTCAACCACTCCCTCGTATTTTTGTACAATTTCCTTCTTCAATTATATCATATTTATTATTATTATTATTATTATTATTATTATTATTATTATTATTATTACTATTGGGTAAGGGGCTTGGACTTCCAGCAAGCGTGCGTGAGCGTGTTAGATAGGAGTGAATGGAGACGAATGGTACTTGGGACCTGACGATCTGTTGGAGTGTGAGCAGGGTAATATTTAGTGAAGGGATTCAGGGAAACCGGTTATTTTCATATAGTTGGACTTGAGTCCTGGAAATGGGAAGTACAATGCCTGCACTTTAAAGGAGGGGTTTGGGATATTGGCAGTTTGGAGGGATATGTTGTGTATCTTTATATGTGTATGCTTCTAGACTGTTGTATTCTGAGCACCTCTGCAAAAACAGTGATAATGTGCGAGTGTGGTGAAAGTGTTGAATGATGATGAAAGTATTTTCTTTTTGGGGATTTTCTTTCCTTTTTGGGTCACCCTGCCTCGGTGGGAGACGGCCGACTTGTTGAAAAAAAAAAAAAAAAAAAAAATTACTATTGTTATTATTAGCAATAGCAGAAATGTTTGATTCTTTGCAGTGTTCAAGAGTAAACACATGATGTCACCGTCTAATACCATTCCTAATAGCCATTCCAATATGCAGTCATGAATGGGTTTACATTATTTATACTGTAGTTTAATAGCAAATAATGAACAAACAAAGCACTCACCACACTGAGTGGTGGGAGGGCTGGCTGCCAGTTGTGGGAGTCGGAGGGAGGGTAGTAGGGACTCGCAGTGGTGGAGGCATTGGTGGAGGCAGTGGTGGAGTCTGTGGTATTTAATAACATACATGTTAACATACATGTTATTAAATAACATACATTATTAAAGCATAACATGTATATATTTAGTACAATTTACGACGTTTTCATGTATTTTATGATTATTCATGGTTCAACAAGTTAAGGAAGCAGTATTGTAATTTATTTCCCTACAATATATTGGGGCACCAAACATTCACGGTTTTTCAACATTCGCGAGGCTCTTGATCCCCTAACCCTCGCGAATGTTGAGGGAGACCTGTACTTTAATTAAGGCTTTGCCTGTACCATACAGAACTGACTAAGTCACACTTATCAAGCTGGCAACACTGCAACATGACTGCTTTCAAACAAAACAGCAGAAAAGCTTCAGGCAGCCCACTTTAGGGGTTTCTGTCAGCTATGAAGTCTCTTGACACCATCCAATGTCACTATAGACCAGATTTCTCTGGCCTACCTTTGATGAGTTTTGAGAGTCTTTCTACTCTCAGAGCCTGGCCATGGGTCAGGCTTGCTGTCAGTGTTCATCCAGTGGAATCAATATCACCCCAAACTATGCTCATGATTACCTATGTCTAGTTACATCAGCATCGCTATGCTTGCAATGGCCCATCTTCAGCATTAATTCATATAATTCAGTAGTAGCACTACCACTGTAATCCACACCAATTATTCTGCAATTTATTCTGTGAAAGAAAATGTTCTAGCATTATTTCAGCACAGTTTTTTTCTCAGCTTACAAATACTGACTCTTTCTCCTCTTGATGGTGCTAAGAATCTTTATTTTCTCTTAAATTTTAATGTTTTTTTTTTTATGTTACCTTCATATCTCCACTTTTCCTATCAACTATTCAGAATATTTTTAGTATTCATTTGTATGCATGAATTCACTCACTCATGCATGCACTCTCATGCATACACTCTCTCTCATGAATGCACTCTCTCATGAATGCACTCTCTCATGCATGCACTCTCTCTCATGCATGCACTCTTTCATGTATGCACTTTTCATGTATGCACTTTTCATGTATGCACTCACTCTCCCACTCATGTGCTCTCTCTCTCTCTCATGCTCTCTCACTCATGCTTGCTCTCTCTTGCTTGCTCATGCTCTCTGACTCACTTTTGCTCTCTTTCACTCATGTTCTCCCTCTCTCACTCATGCTCTCTACTGAGAAATTCACTACCAGTACACTTTAGTAAAACTATTAAATTCAAATTATCAAAATTAAAAGTACTCAAACATCAGCGTTTACTGTGTGAATTACTGCTGTGTTGTTATTGAAGGGTCAAGGGGTTGTGGTGGGCCCAAGAGGCTCCGAGAGCAACTGAATCCTGTCTTCTTTGATGGTGTTAATCATGACAAGCAGAGCAGTTTCTAAGCATCACCACCATAACTAACACCGTCACACAAAAAATCAATGGGGTCCGGAGCAGCTGATGCCTTACTATCAGCTGCATAGAGTACTGCAGAGTAAAACAGACCAGCAATGCCTTACAGAGTACCTGAGGACTAGTACAATCATCCAATGACAACTCTGAACTGACATCACTCCAATAACCTCAGTCATCCACTTCAGCCCACAATCCACTATCATCCACCTCAACCCAGTAGGGCCAGAACATCCCTCTCCACACCTTTTTAAGATCAACATACAACAACAATCAGAATTTAAGTAGAGAGAAACTAAATGAGGTGAAGATATTGCAGTTTGGAGGAGCATTTGAGCATTGATGGAATGAGTGACAGTATTTCTTCTTTGGCAGCTCACCCTACCTCAGTGGGAGGCGGCCAGTATGTTTTAAAAAAAAAAAAAAAAAGTAACCTTTTAAAAGCTACAATTATCTGAATCATGTACACCTCAATTATATCAGCCACAATTACTAAACATTTTTTACAGAATAACAAGACCTAAGAAAAATTTGTTTAGCATTTTTGGTGGGTCCCAGCAACACACAGTAATTCTATTTTCCCCTCATTCTTGAGTTCATTTTACATGATTCCTTACTGACACTCCACTTTTTAGGAACATGACAACTGTGTTAAACGAGGGTCAAATGTGTTGTAATGTTCCCAAAATGGCCAACTGGCACCTACACTCTCCAGTTAAGATAATCAGAAGAGGCATTCTCCAATCCCTACATGGAAGCAAATTTGTTTACTAAAACCAATATTTTTTATTTATTAACACATCGGCAATTTCCCACCAAGGCAGGGTGGCCCGAAAAACAAAAACTTTCATCATCAATCACTCCATCCCTGTCTTACCAGAGGCATGCTTACATTACAGCAATAAAACTGCAACATTAACTCCCCTCCTTCAGAGTGCCGGTATTGTATTTCCCATCTCCAGGAATTAAGTCCAGCCTGCCAGTCTCCCTGAATCCTTTCATAAATGTTACACTCCAACAGCAGGTCAAGCCCTAAAAGCCATTCGTCTCCATTCGCTCCTATTTAACACGTTCAAGCATGCTTGCTGGAAGTCCAAGCCCCTCACATACAAAACCTGCTTTACCCCCTCCCTCCAACCCTTTTTAAGCTGACTCCTACCCCGCTTTCCCTCCACTACAGATTTATACACTCTTGAAGTCATTCTATTTCATTCCATCCTCTCTACATGTCCAAACCATCTCAATAACCCCTCCTCAGCCCTCTGGATAATAGTTTTGGTAATCCCACACCACCACCTATCTCCAAACTACCGATTCTCTGCATTATATTCACACCACACATTGCCCTCAGACATGACATTTCCACTGCCTCCAGCCTTCTCCTTGTTGCAACATTCACAACCCATGCCTCACACCCATACAAGAGCAATGGCATAACTATACTCTCATACATTCCCTTCTTTGCTTTCATGGATAAAGTTCTTTTTCTCCATAGACTCCTCAGTGCACCACTCACCAATACTGATAAAAAAAAAAAGTATTCTGTTTTAGCACAGAGTCCAGCAAATCAAAGCTTACTAAATGTGTTAGTAAATTGGTGAATTTTTCCCCTATATAGCCTAAATCAAAAAAGTTATTCTTGATACGTATATGATAAACTGACCGTTAAAGATTGAAGCCTTTCATAAGGGGCATACTCATGGAATTTCAGGTAAAAAAGAAACATACCATTTTAAAAGTAAAATTGGCAAATTGACACCTTCATATCCCAATAATTCCATCAATTCAGACTTTCTTCTAAGGAGGATATACCTGTACCAACATTGAAAATTTATAGCTTAGCAGAAGAGACTAAAGTTATGTATTGAAAGGAAACCATTGTCAGTCAGGGTCTATATAAATGGACCAGAAAACCTGCCAAGCCAATACTTTCATGAATCTTCCCCCATTTATAGTTCACCAGTGTTTTAAATTTCAAGCCAATCGGATAAGGCATTTGAGGTATCAAGTTAAATCTTGGAGAACAGGACATTTTTTCCAAGTATAGTAGGGCCAAACTTTACGGCGCTCCACTAATACGGACATTTCAAATTATGACCAAAACTCGCTATACGACTCCCCCCCACCTGACTTTCTTATACAGTCACTGCGTCCTACCCAGTTTGTTTATATAATTCGTGAGCTCTGCGAGCACAGTGTCTCTCCATTATCTCTGGAAACCTTCCAAAATTTCAAGTTTTAACGTTATTTCATGTTTTATATATACAGTGGTACCCTTAGTTTCGCACAGCTTCCAACTCGAGCAATTATGTAAGTGTATTATTGTAAGTGCTTTTGTAAGTGTATTTTTGGGGGTCTGAAATAGACTAATCTAACTTACATTATTCCTTACTGGAACAAATTCGTTTGGTAACTGCACTCAAACAGCCTTCTGAAACAAATTATGGCCGAAACTCGGGGTACCACTGTACTCTGATATGTGTACTTATGTGTACCTGTACCTAAATAAACTTACACATTGTGCTGGCATGCATATTAATAATAATAATAATATGCAATAATAATCATGTGTATACATTAGTATACACATTTTCAATAATTCATCTATGAAATTTTTTCAAAATTATATAATAAACACGCTACGTTACTTATAAACGTGATAAATACACCCCACAGTAGAATAAATTAAAATAAAAATTAAATGTTTTTCTAGTCAGTCAGAAAGAATAACATTTTCTCTAGTTCAACACCAAGGAAAATATGTAAACAATAATAATACTGAGGGTAAAGAGAGAAACTGAGCTTGGACTGTGTTGGAAGCTAAACAATATTGTATATTATTATTATTATTATTATCATTATCATTATTATTATCGTAATACAAACACTTAACATTGTATATAATGTAAAGTGTTTGTATTACGGTATAAAACAAACCCGTGTTTGTTTACATCCTCCACATCTCTGTCCTCTCTCTCTCATTTACTCATTATCTTTCTTGTTTATTCGTTTTATCTCGTTTACTCACCTCTCACCCTACATTAAGACTAGAAATATTTTAAGATAAGTAATGAGTGAACTGTACATGTATTTTATTGTTTTGGGATACTTTTAATGTTAAGTGGATAGGACGGGGGTGGCCTGGCTGGCTACCATACCTATGACACCTGATTTCTTAACATAAATACTACTCATCTCACCCTACATTAAGACTACAAATATTTTAGAGTAAGTAATGAGTGTACTGTGTGTGTTGGGATACGAACTTAATTTGTTCCAGAAGGCTGTTCGAGTGCTGATACCAAACAAATTTGTTCCCATAAGGAATAATGTAAATTAGATTAATCCGTTTCAGATCTCAAAAAATACACTTACAAAAGCACTTACATAAATACTTACATAAATGTTCGTGTTCTGAGCTGTTCGTATCCCGAGGTACCACTGTACTTTCCTTTTTTACTGTTTTTTAATGACTAGTTCTATTGCTAACTTAATATATGTTAGTGTAAACTTGCTTTCTAGCAGTTATATGCATTTATAAATGGAAAAAAGAGTGCTCCACTTTACGGCGATTTCCGCCGGAACCTAACTGCCGTATAAGTGGGGTCTTACTGTATATGACCAGCCTTACAAAAATATATTTAAAAGCTCAAGAAATTAGCAATATTTAAAATGCTATTAAATGTGATTTTTCAATATTTCTCAGCTCTTTTATCAATATATTCCATTCCATTTCAAATTCCCGATCATAAAAAATTATATCGGTACACATTTTAAAAGAACGTGAAATTTGCATACCTCCAATGAGCTACTAGACAAGGACAACTGAAGGGTTACATAAATATTTTGCAATAATGATCCAGAGCTTCCTCTAAGTAAGACACATCAGTAATGCAGGTTTGAAACAACTGGATGAAGCATTTACAAATTATTGCATGATATATGTACTTGTAATACATCTTTCAATTTCAAGTTTTTCTACCCCTCACAGCCCAGCCTGGGGCCATGCTTTTCTACTGAATGCCAGTTCAACCAACCTGGTTTTTTGGGCACTTGATAAGGGTACTGATCCAGTTTCCTCTTGAAAACTTCTAAACTTGTTCACACAATATTTCTGATATCTGCTGGTAGCAAGCTGAACAATCTTGAACCACAGAAGTTGGGACAGTGATCTCTTACACCCACGGCACCCCTGCTTTGCACTGGGTCTATTTTACACTTCTTTCCATACCTTTCCCTCGGTATGTCATGCACTTTAATGGGGCTGTAATCAGAATTTGCTGTACAACATTATTGTGTCTGATTGGTTCTTTATTGTTTGTGAGGATCAAGTCATGCAGATTTTCATTTCTAGTAGGTTCTGTTACCTGTTGGTTCAATGCAAACTTATCATAGTGGTTCCCTGGAATGTGTATAAAATATGTCTTTAATGGGTTCCCATGAACATGTGAAGGTTTTGATATTTTTTGTGGAAATAGAGCTTCTAAATTTTCTGAAAATTCTCTGGAAGATATTGCGTAATGATTTCCAAGGTGGGTCGCACACACACACACTCCATTTCTTTATACAGTGACATTCACAGATATATAGTAATTACTGACAATTAACTAATAGACACAGATGCAGTTACAAAAATAATTTCTTGACTGTCCATGTACCATATTTGAATGACTAAAAATAAAACAGAAACAGAACAAAATTGTGTAAGCCAGAAACAGATAATACCAAGAGTGCAAATAGGCAAGAAGTAAACTTATAAATAATCTGAAAAAATAAACATAACCGTGCAAAAATAATTGTAGCATCATGTATTGTCAAGTTCAGAGGATAAACATAACTTACAGAGCTTGAAGGGTACAGATACTGCCAGCTGCACTACCTATGTGGCCAGGTCTCGGGAAAAAGAGGGAGATGAAAGAATTTCCAATACAGATGCAACATACTTAGCACAGAGCAGCAGACAAAAATAATAACAAACCTATGTTAATGAAAATAATTGTAAATACTAACAAAATATAAATATACTACAGATCAATTTAATAAATTACTCCAATTTTAAAAATCAACTTTTTCAGGTATAATATACAATATGGTAATGAGCTAAGAATAATTGTAAGATATACATGTGCACAAATATATATAAAGTATTAAAAATGTTACAGTGGACAAAGAACCTAACATGGCTCAAGTTTGTCATCTGCCACTCAATTTTCAAGTGGATATGAAGTTGATTACATTATACTTACACAACAGTAATAATGCTCAAGCCTGGGTTTATCTGGTGGTTCATATTACTGTTCAAAATTTGTTGCATAAAATTTGAAGTACAGTATCATTGACATACAAATGGGCATACCAGATGAGTTTTTGTAAGGAGGGTGAAGCTCAGGTCAGGGAAAACAGGAAAGAAGGGGGACATTTTCCAGTAAAAGCAGGCTTTAGAGAGGGATATGTGATGCCATCATGACTGTTTATTGTATTTATAGATAGGATTGAAAAGTGATTCCTAGGTGGCAGGAAGAGGTGCGAGAATAAAAGATAACGAATCTGATACAAATTGAGAATTGTCACAGTTGCGCTTTGCCCAGAACAGTTCTTTCTGGAGACTCTGAAGTTGAAAAGGCTGGAGGACAAGTTTGGGAGGGTATGTAAAGGAAGGAAATTAAAAGTGAACATAGAAAGAGCAAGATTATAAGAGAAACAAAAAAGTTTAGGCAATGAAAAACTGAATCTCAAGAGTGGAAGGAGGGGGTAAAGAAGAAGCAAATGTACAGTACTTTATTTGGGATCAGAAGTCTATGAAGGCAAAAAGAGGAATGTACCAAAGTACAGTGGTACTATACCCTTTTACATAGGCATGAGGTAAGAATATAATTATTGCAACGAGGAGGAGGTTGGAAGAAGTGGAGATATCACTTAAGAGCAATATGTGGTGTGAATATTATGCAAAGAATTGGGAACATAGAAATTATAAGACTGGGCTTATGAAAGTTTATTATCAAGAATAATGAAAAATTGCTAAGAGTGAGTGAGAATGTGAGAGTGAGAAAGTGAGTGTGTGAGGGTGTGAGTGTGTGTGTGAGAGAGAGAAAGAGAGAGTGAGAGAGAGAGTGAGAGAGTGAGAGAGTGAGAGAGTGAGAGAGTGAGAGTGAGAGAGTGAGAGAGTGAGAGAGTGAGAATGAGAGAGTGAGAGAGAGTGAGAGAGAGTGAGAGAGTGAGAGAGTGAGAGAGTGAGAGAGTGAGAGAGTGAGTGAGTGTGTGTGTGTGTGTGTGTGTGTGTGTGTGTGTGTGTGTGTGTGTGTGTGAGTGTGAGTGTGAGTGAGAGTGAGAGTGAGAGTGAGAGTGTGAGTGTGTGAGTGTGAGTGTGTGAGTGTGTGTGTGAGTGTGTGTGTGTGTGTGTGTGTGTGTGTGTGTGTGTGTGTGTGTGTGTGTGTGTGTGTGTGTGTGTGTGTGTGTGTGTGTGTGTGTGTGTGTGTGTGTGTGTGTGTGTGTGTGTGTTTGTACTCACCTATTTGTACTCACCTATTTGTGGTTGCAGGGGTCGATTCTTAGCTCCTGGCCCCGCCTCTTCACCGGTTGCTACTGGGCCCTCTCTCTCCCCGCTCCATGAGCTCTATCAAACCTCGTCTTAAAACTGTGTATGGTTCCTGCCTCCACTATGTGTGTGTGTGAGTGTGTGTGTGTGTGTGTGTGTGTGTGTGTGTGTGTGTGTGTGTGTGTGTGTGTGTGTGTGTGTGTGTGTGTGTGTGTGTGTGAGAGAGAGTTAGTGATCATTTTGTCCTAGGCACATGCCGATTAGACACAAGGCCTGTTGTATATGTGTGCGTGTGCATGTTTTGTTTTAGATCAGTGAGAAAAGTGGTGTTATTGATTTGACATACATATCAAGTAAATAAGGTAACATTTATGAAGGGATTCAGGGAAATTCATAAGCCAGATTTGAGTCCTGGAGGTGGAAAGTACAGTGCCTGCATTGTGGGGTTATGGATTTTATGGTTCAGAGGGTCATTCAACTCTGATATCTGTGCACTTCCGACATGACAGCAAGTGCACAAATGGCAAATTTCCCCCCCCCTTTTTTTTGGAGGGGGAGGTCCCCTACCATGGTGAGAGACAGCTGATGTGAAAAATAACAAAAAAAAAAAAAAAAAAAAAAAATCATGGCCTCTTCAAGGTAGAGTAACTACATAAGTGTAGCATCTCAGCAGTGAGCAGGATCAGACACTCATTACTGAGTGAATAATACACACTCTTGTTTAATCTTAGCCACTCAAGTGGTAATGTGGAAATAAACGTAATAATTTATTTTTGATTACCTATGTGAGGTTTCAGAGGCAGAACTGTGCTCAATGTTTCCCGACTTCCATATAAACTATGTCACTGTATAATTTACTGCCTCTTTCTTATCTGCTCTACAAGGAACACAGTGAGGGATTTTAGACATTCCAAACAATTTAAGTGTTTGACGGAATTTATAAGAGCAGTGAAATTTTTCTGTAGTAGCCAGATGTGCTATGTTTCGCCGGCCTTAAATGGAGCTTTCATTGCACAGCAGTATTCCAGTCGAGAGTTCAAGTGCTTTAAAGATCATCATCATTGGTATGGCATCTGCTGTTTGAAGGGTTCTTATTAACCAGTCTGTACTTTTTCCTGCAGCTGCAATTGTAATTATATTATTATCAGCCAGAGATTTATTGGCAATTTTCTTTAAGGGCAAAGTGAGCATGCTGAAGAGTGTTAGTCCCCTTACACTTATTGAGTTCTTCCTTGGTGTACTCATCACAATACTGCTTTTCACCAGAAATATTTTGCATAGCCTCCCAAGCTTTCATATGAAGTGATTTCATTGTACAGGTATGGGACCAATTTCTCTAGAATTTTCGAAGTGTAAATTATAATGCATCTTTCTCACATACATTCTAAGGAACACAGATCAAGGGACTTCAAGCATTCCCAGTAGTTAAGATGCTCAACTGAATTTATGTGAACAGTGAAGGTTCTCTGAATGTTTTCAGTTCTGTAATTTCTCCTGCCTTGAAGGGGGTAATTAGAATAAAATATTCCAGCACAGAGAGAACAAGTGACTTAAGAGAATCACACTGGCTCAGCATCCCTTGTTTTGATCTTCTAGGTACTGAGCTTATTTTCCTTGGAGATGTGATAACATTATAATCCTTAATGTGAACTTCCACTCTATTGAAAGATCTGAGATTGTCTTGTGCTCCATTTCAGCCTTTAATTACTCAATTTTTTTATGTCCTCAATGAACACTACTCTCATGCAAATTCTAGTATCATCTTCAAAGGTTGATATGGTGCTATGATTTATGTCACTATCTTGAATATAAGAATGTGAAAGAGAAGTTGGGTGAGTAATGTACTTCGAGGAGCATAGCTTTTCACTCCAGCATCTCCGATTTCACTCAGTTTACTGTTATGTACTCTATGGATTCTATTTATAAGAAGTTCAATATCAATATACCCATTTGTCCAGTTATTTCTTTTACACCCATTTTGTATGCTATTTCACCATAGTTAAAATATCAAAGGCTTTTTTGCAGTTAGTGTGCACTACATCAGCACTTTGCTTGTCTTCTAGTGCATCCAAGACTATCATAATGGTCCAGCAACTGTGAAAGGCAGGAGCAACCCATTCTGCAACTGTTGTGATTCCATAAGATTCACAATCCTGCATCTTAAGACCTCTTCAAAGATTCTGAAGTGTAATACTAGCACTATCAGTCTATAGCTGTTTGCAATTGTTTTATTACCATCTTTCTAGAATAGGTCTATACTGGCATTTTTTAACAGATTGTGGAATAACACCTGTGTCCAGGCTCCTCCTACATAAAATATTTAAGGCCCAAGATGGTGGTTTCTTGCATGTCTTGATGGATATGGAGTTCCACAAGTCTGTGCCTGGGGTAGAATGCACGAGCATGGTACAATGACTTCTTCAAAGTGGGATTAGGGTTAGGTCATAAACTGCAGAGGTACTGGATCTCATTCATGAAAACTCATTTTGGTCATCAATCATACTGATTAGTGGTTCACTGAACACAAGTCATATTATGACTTCAGTATTTCACTCATTTCTTTGTTATCATTAGTTTATGTTCCATCTTCTTAGGCAATGGGTCTGATACTAGATGCTTTTGCCTACCTACTGACAACAGTATAATATCACTGTCTTCCTCTACATCATGTGGGATTCAGGTTAAGTCAAATTTTTATGGTATCACATTAATGAAAAAATTCATAGAGATAACTTGACTCAAGAAATCGTAATGACACGATTGCAAATAAACCATACCCCCGGCCGGGATTGAACCCGCGGTCATAGAGTCTCAAAACTCCAGCCCGTCGCGTTAGCCACTAGACCAGCTAGCCGCGGGTTCAATCCCGGCCGGGGGTATGGTTCATAGAGATAGTTGATCTTTAGTCTGTAAAATGATTTGCCAAATACAGCACAAAATACCTGTCCTAATTAGTTTATTTCCTTACTGTCATCAATAAAAGTTCCATTTTTCTTTAAGTCTCAATACTTTGCAGTTCCTGCCTTGGATTTTGTATTGGAGAAAAGCTACTTTTGTTACTCTAAATTTGGCTGATGGTCTTTTGACTTTCCTCTCCTAACCATTGTAATATAATATTTTCAAGCAGTATGTCTTCTACTTTCCTAACTAGTATCTCCCTCCATTATTGATAAAGTCTGCAACTTGATCACCTGCAAGCAGGAATTTCTGATTTTCTAGCAAACACTAGGCATAGTACTGATGGTGTGTTGCCTTTTCTCATTCTAATTACTTCTCTGATGTGTCAATGCATATAAAAATTAAAAACATCATTTGGAGTAATTTAATTGACCATTTGCTTTCTATTCTAGCCTCATGCCATTTTACCTAAGTATATTTCCTTGAAATTGAAATCTATTATAATTTGTCCATTTTCATAGAAAACTTCCAATAATAATTTTTTACACCAATTTATAAAATAATGACATTTCTTAAAGAAAGCATTAATGTCTTTTCTTAAACTCTCCAAAAATTAGTAAAAACATCATCAAATTTATACATTTCAGTAATATTAAATAAGTTACTAAACCTAAGATGGCCTCAGATATACTAGGTAGGTTAGGTTTTATTACAGGTGGGCAAGTCAATTTTGGGCCAAGGAGATGAGGTACGATGATTGTGATGTGTGATCTCAGTAATATCAGTACAGTGGTCCCTTGAGTTATTACGTTAGTCCATTCCAGAAAACGTATCATATCTCCAAAGTATCGCATGTCATACCCCAAAATACATGTTTTTATGGTAATTTGTTATGAGAAGTTTGAACGCACCCAACCTTCCCCTGTACTTTTTTGTTGTTTAAACACATTGGGGTTTTCTGAGTGATACACAAGCAGAGGCTGCAGCTTGAAATATCCTGAGGCACTGCCACACAGACACGCAGACAGACAGATAGGCAGGCAGATTGGTAAAGAATTAGACTTAATAATTACACTCTTTGTTTTCATCACCTAATCCACATCTGGTACGTGCATATGGTCTCCCTCCCTCACCCCAACCCACCAACTCCTACCTTCCACTCCTACCTACCCCATCCACCATTTTTCTATTTACACAACCAGGCAGACCACAGCAGACGTGGCATGACAGGACAAATAGGCAGACAGACACAGAATGGCAGACAAATACACAAAGAAGTAGTCAGGCAGGCAAGGACAGGCAGGAAGGCAAGCAGGGATGGGCAGGCAAGCAGGCAGGGACAGGCAGGTTGGCAAGCAGGCAGAAACAAACAAGCAGGCAGGTAGGCAAGCAGGTTGGGACGGACAGACAGGTAGGGACGTGTAGGTAGGTAGGGATGAGCAGGCAGGCAGGAACGGGCAGGCAGGCAGGAATGGGCAGGCAGGTAGGCAAGCAGGTTGGGATGGGCAGACAAGTAGGGACAGGCAGGCAGGGACAGGCAGACAAGTAGGGACAGGCAGAGACAGGCAGGCAGGTTGGTAGGCAAGCAGATAGGGACTGACAGGCAGAGACAGGCAAGCAGGTAGAGAGAGGCAAGCAGGTAGGGACAGGCAGGCAAGTAGAGACAGGCAGAGACAGACTGGTCAAGAATTGTAGACTTAATATTAACACTTGTTACTGATTCTCACTGTCCACGTTTGGTACACCTATGGTCCTCCTCCCTCCACCATCTCTCCTACTTACCTCTAACACACCCTCCACCATCACTCCATTTAAGACCTTTTCATCAGCCTGTCTTGCCTCTGGTCTAAGGGGCACCTGTCCATGGTACAAAATACCTCACTACAAACACCCAACACACGCCCACACCTGCTGACCATCCTACACGTATCCTATCAATTTTTTTTATCGCAACTTAAAACTAAATTTCTTTATAAGGGCAAATTGTAACTCCAGCCCATCATAACTCAAGGGACCATTGTATATAATGCTTTCATGGTTAAAATAAAAAAAATTACATCCAATATTAATTCACATAAATATTTATCAGTCTAAAAAAAAATCCACAAAGTTCTATTTTTATAAAAATTGATATGACATTGGCAAAAAAAAAAAAAAATCTCATAACATTATGATTGATATTTAATCTCAATGGAACCTGTTTTTTTGCTAATTTATTTGATATGTGCGCATACGCATGCATGCATACATGCACGCCCGCATGCACGCACACACGCACACACACATGCACACACACACATGCATGCATGCATGCATGCACGCACACACACACACACACACACACACACACACACACACACACACACACACACACACACACACACACACACACACACACACACACACACACTTTTTTTTTTAAACACATCAGCCGTCTCCCACTAAAGTAGGGTGACCCGAGAAAGAAGAAACGCTTTCACTATCATTCACTTGACTGTCTTGCAAGAGGTGCGCAGACACTACAGTTCAGATGACCCTCCAAACTGCAAATGTCCCCACCCCTCCTTCAGAGTGCAGGAACTGCTTGTATGTATATGTGCATATAGTACATTCTTTTATATATGAAATAGGAAAGAAACATTAAATGTTGGAGTTTTACATACATTATATGGGCGGGTTGAGTTGGTCGCTCCCAGGTGGTGGTGCGGTCATGATGGTTAACATAATATAAGCGACCAGTGGCTGTTCTCCTCTCTTCCCATCCCTGAAAATGAACACACTGATAATAACTCACTTATATTTTCACAGTTAACCCTTTCAGGGTCCGTCCCGTAGATCTACGGCTTTACGTTCAGGGTCCAAACCGTAGATCTACGCCATGAGCTCAGCTCACTCTGATAAACTGTGAGTGGTACATTTGGGCCTAGATATGAGAGAATACATCTATGTGGTATGTGTGCACCACATAAAACAGATCCTGCAGCACACTGTGTATAATGAGAGAAAAAAAATGAAATCATGATTTTTTGATTAAAACAGCAACTTTGCAGTGTTTTTTCGTATGTTTTTTATAGTTGTATTTGCGATTTCTTGGTTTCACTTGATAGAATGGAAGACATATTACAGAAATAGAGATGATTTTGATTGGTTTTAGCACTGGAAATGGCTTGAAACTGAGCTCAAAGTAGCGGAAATGTTAAATTTTTGCCGATATTCAAGAGTAAACAAACGACCTCACACGTCTAATACACGTCAGCTGGTGGGTCTAATATACATTCACAAATATGGTGATGATATTTATACAATTATTACAGTATTGCATAACAGTAAATCTTCTATTTTTTGGTGTGAATAAAAATTCATTATGTGAATAAAAAATCAAAATGGAATTTATTTGTAAAGCCTCAAAACATAACTAATGAACAGAGGAAATGTTAGTTTAGTGCCAGGAATGCCTACATTGTTCATTCTGGACCCTATTTTGAAATTGGAATATTTTGAACTTTGTGTTAAATTGGCCAAATTAACAATTTCCGATCACTTTATTTTGTAGTTGAAACAGTTGACTTGGCGATTTCTTGTGCTCAATCGGTAGAATAGAAGTAATACTAGTGAAATAGCTAAGAATTTGGTTGATTGGAATAATGTAATTGGCCTAAAATGGGAGACAAAGTCGGCAAAATCGCCGATTCGTAAATATTGCTGACACATCAAAATTCGCGAGAGCATAATTTCGTCAATTTTCCACCAAATTTCGTACTTTTTGTTTTATTACCTTCACAAAAAGATTCTCTACGATTTCATAAGAAAAAATAACAAATTTTTTTTTTGAAAATTCTTGGACACTGGTGCGTGACTCCAGATTTGGGCCTTGGACCCTGAAAGGGTTAATTTATAAACCTCATGATTCGGAGCCCTTATTTACACATATATCAAGGTGTCCCGTAGTTCGATTGCTAGTGCACTCAGCTCACACACACACACACACACTGAGGTCACAAGTTCAAATCCCCGGTACGGCTGGATAACATTAGGACGTGTTTCTTAATCTTAATCTTAATCTTAAAATAATGATTCCTAACTAGTCACAAGTTTGCCTGTGATACTCCAATATAGAAACTATGTATTGTGCCAAAACAAAAGCATTCACATTGCTAAACACACAAACTAGTATTTAGTCGCTTAGTATTTAGTCAACTTACTCCACAATTTGTAATAATTTAGGGTTAAGAATTAATCTAAGTTTGCCCGAAATGCCTAGCCATGCTAGGTGTTCTAGTGGCCCCTTCTGTAATTAGTATTTTATTACATATAAACCACACAATAACCAAAATCTGTAAACCCCACATTGTAATCCTTATAGAGAATAAACTTATAGAGAATAAGACACCTGTTGTCCATGTTCACCCATCAGTATAAAATGGGTACCTGGGTGTTAGTTGATTGGTGTGGGTCGCATCCTGAGACAAAACTCATCTAATTTGCCAGAAATGCTCAGCATAACAAATGGCTTTCTATATAGTAGTATGTCATTGATGTCAGCTAGGACTGTATACCTTGTACATATACGTGTAGAAATAAATATATTATTATTATTAATTTTACCAAGTATAGTACGTACATTGCTTACTTTTAACATGTTAATTTTACACACTACCTAGCCTTTCAAAATAAGGAATCCTGTTTAATTTTATATATATTGGGTCAATATAATACAAATACCAAATGATTAATATTATGCAGAGTAAATAAATCTGGTATTTTAACAAGTGCAGATACTGGAAAGACTAACCTCGGGTAGGTCGTCGGGCGAGGAAATATTTCCCAGTGTGTCGACCACCGCATTGTGGGAGCCAGTTCCTCGGCCGTCCCTTGACATGAGTGACACCACTATCTGCCCTCGCACTGGCTCACACTCATCATGCCCAACTCTTGTAAGGTCCAGCCGTTGGTCTATAAATGTATGAATGTATATGAGTGAGCGTGAGTGAAATAAGTGTGTGTGTGTGTGTGTGTGTGTGTGTGTGTGTGTGTGTGTGTGTGTGTGTGTGTGTGTGTGTGTGTGTGTGTGTGTGTGTGTGTGTGTGTGTGTGAGTGTGTGAGTGTTAGTGATCATTCTGTCCTAGGCACATGTCGATTAGACACTAGGCCTGTTGTATATGTGTGTGTGTATGCGTGTGCATGTGTGTGTGTGTGTGTGTGTGTGTGTGTGTGTGTGTGTTTTGTTTTAGATCAGTGAGAAAAGTGGTGTTATTGATTTGACATACATAGCAAGTAAATAAGGTAACATTTATGAAGGGATTCAGGGAAACTCATAAGCCAGATTTGAGTCCTGGAGGTGGAAAGTACAGTGCCTGCATTGTGGGGTTATGGATTTTATGGTTCAGAGGGTCATTCAACTCTGATATCTGTGCACTTCCGACATGACAGCAAGTGCAGAAATGGCGAATTTCCCTTTTTTTTTTTTTTTTTTGAGGGGGAGGTCTCCTACCATGGTGAGAGACAGCTGATGTAAAAAATAACAGCAAAAAAAAAAAAAAAAAAAATCATGGCCTCTTCAAGGTAGAGTAACTACATAAGTGTAGCATCTCAGCAGTGAGCAGGATCAGACACTCATTACTGAGTGAATAATACACACTCTTGTTTAATCTTAGCCACTCAAGTGGTAATGTGGAAATAAACGTAATAATTTATTTTTGATTACCTATGTGAGGTTTCAGAGGCAGAACTGTGCTCAATGATTCCTGACTTCAGTATAAACTATGGTGTACTCATCACAATACTGCTTTTCACCAGAAATAATTTGCATAGCCTCCCAAGCTTTCATATGAAGTGATTTCATTGTACAGGTATGGGACCAATTTCTCTAGAATTTTCGAAGTGTAAATTATAATGCATCTTTCTCACATACATTCTAAAGAACACAGATCAAGGGACTTCAAGCATTCCCAGTAGTTAAGATGCTCAACTGAATTTATGTGAACAGTGAAGGTTCTCTGAATGTCTTCAGTTCTGTAATTTCTCCTGCCTTGAAGGGGGCAATTAGAATAAAATATTCCAGCACAGAGAGAACAAGTGACTTAAGAGAATCACATTGGCTCAGCATCCCTTGTTTTGATCTTCTAGGTACTGAGCTTATTTTCCTTGGAGATGTGATAACATTATAATCCTTAATGTGAACTTCCACTCTATTGAAAGATCTGAGATTGTCTTGTGCTCCATTTCAGCCTTTAATTACTCAATTTTTTTATGTCCTCAATGAACACTACTCTCATGCAAATTCTAGTATCATCTTCAAAGGTTGACATGGTGCTATGATTTATGTCACTATCTTGAATATAAGAATGTGAAAGAGAAGTTGGGTGAGTAATGTACTTCGAGGAGCATAGCTTTTCACTCCAGCATCTCCGATTTCACTCAGTTTACTGTTATGTACTCTATGGATTCTATTTATAAGAAGTTCAATATCAATATACCCATTTGTCCAGTTATTTCTTTTACACCCATTTTGTATGCTATTTCACCATAGTTAAAATATCAAAGGCTTTTTTGCAGTTAGTGTGCACTACATCAGCACTTTGCTTGTCTTCTAGTGCATCCAAGACTATCATAATGGTCCAGCAACTGTGAAAGGCAGGAGCAACCCATTCTGCAACTGTTGTGATTCCATAAGATTCACAATCCTGCATCTTAAGACCTCTTCAAAGATTCTGAAGTGTAATACTAGCACTATCAGTCTATAGCTGTTTGCAATTGTTTTATTACCATCTTTCTAGAATAGGTCTATACTGGCATTTTTTAACAGATTGTGGAATAACACCTGTGTCCAGGCTCCTCCTACATAAAATATTTAAGGCCCAAGATGGTGGTTTCTTGCATGTCTTGATGGATATGGAGTTCCACAAGTCTGTGCCTGGGGTAGAATGCACGAGCATGGTACAATGACTTCTTCAAAGTGGGATTAGGGTTAGGTCATAAACTGCAGAGGTACTGGATCTCATTCATGAAAACTCATTTTGGTCATCAATCATACTGATTAGTGGTTCACTGAACACAAGTCATATTATGACTTCAGTATTTCACTCATTTCTTTGTTATCATTAGTTTATGTTCCATCTTCTTAGGCAATGGGTCTGATACTAGATGCTTTTGCCTACCTACTGACAACAGTATAATATCACTGTCTTCCTCTACATCATGTGGGATTCAGGTTAAGTCAAATTTTTATGGTATCACATTAATGAAAAAATTCATAGAGATAACTTGACTCAAGAAATCGTAATGACACGATTGCAAATAAACCATACCCCCGGCCGGGATTGAACCCGCGGTCATAGAGTCTCAAAACTCCAGCCCGTCGCGTTAGCCACTAGACCAGCTAGCCGCGGGTTCAATCCCGGCCGGGGGTATGGTTCATAGAGATAGTTGATCTTTAGTCTGTAAAATGATTTGCCAAATACAGCACAAAATACCTGTCCTAATTAGTTTATTTCCTTACTGTCATCAATAAAAGTTCCATTTTTCTTTAAGTCTCAATACTTTGCAGTTCCTGCCTTGGATTTTGTATTGGAGAAAAGCTACTTTTGTTACTCTTAAATTTGGCTGATGGTCTTTTGACTTTCCTCTCCTAACCATTGTAATATAATATTTTCAAGCAGTATGTCTTCTACTTTCCTAACTAGTATCTCCCTCCATTATTGATAAAGTCTGCAACTTGATCACCTGCAAGCAGGAATTTCTGATTTTCTAGCAAACACTAGGCATAGTACTGATGGTGTGTTGCCTTTTCTCATTCTAATTACTTCTCTGATGTGTCAATGCATATAAAAATTAAAAACATCATTTGGAGTAATTTAATTGACCATTTGCTTTCTATTCTAGTGTGTGTGTGTGTGTGTGTGTGTGTGTGTGTGTGTGTGTGTGTGTGTGTGTGTGTGTGTGTGTGTGTGTGTGTGTGTGTGTGTGTGTGTTCACCTAGTTGAGGTTGCAGGGGTCGAGTCCTAGCTCTTGGCCCCACCTCTTCACTGGTCGCTACTAGGTCACACTCCCTGAACCATGAGCTTCATCATACCTCTGCTTAAAGCTATGTATGGATCCTGCCTCCACTACATTGCTTCTCAAACTATTCCACTTCCTGACTACTCTGTGGCTGTAGAAATACATCCTAACATCCCTGTGATTCATCTGTATCTTCAACTTCCAACTGTGTCCCCTTGTTGCTGTGTCCCATCTCTGGAACATCCTGTCTTTCTCCACCTTGTCAATTCCTCTCAGTATTTTGTATGTCGTTATCATGTCCCCCCTCTCTCTCCTGTCCTCCAGTGTCGTCAGGTTGATTTCCCTTAACCTCTCCTCGTAGGACATTCCTCTTAGCTCTGGGACTAGTCTTGTTGCAAACCTTTGCACTTTCTCTAGTTTCTTTATGTGCTTGGCTAGGTGTGGGTTCCAGACTGGTGCTGCATACTCCAATATGGGCCTAACATACACGGTGTACAGGGTCCTGAACGATTCCTTATTAAGATGTCGGAATGCTGTTCTGAGGTTTGCCAGGCGCCCATATGCTGCAGCAGTTATTTGGTTGACGTGCACTTCAGGAGATGTGCCTGGTGTTATACTCACCCTAAGATCTTTTTCCTTGAGTGAGGTTTGTAGTCTCTGGCTCCCTAGACTGTACTCCGTCTGCAGTCTTCTTTGCCCTTCCCCAATCTTCATGACTTTGCACTTGGTGGGGCTGAACTCCAGGAGCCAATTGCTGGACCAGGTCTGCAGCCTGTCAAGATCCCTTTGTAGTTTTGCCTGGTCTTCGATCGAATGAATTCTTCTCATCAACTTAACGTCATCTGCAAACAGGGACACTTCACAGTCTATTCCCTTCCGTCATGTCGTTCACAAATATTAGAAACAGTGCTGGTCCTAGGACTGACCCCTGTGGGACCACGCTGGTCACAGGTGCCCACTCTCACACCTCGCCATGTACCATGACTCACTGCTGTCTTCCTGACAAGTATTCCCTGATCCATTGTAGTGCCTTCCCTGTTATCCCTGCTTGGTCCTCCAGTTTTTGCACTAATCTCTTGTGTGGAACTGTGTCAAATGCCTTCTTGCAGTCCAAGAAAATGCAATCCACCCACCCCTCTCTCTCTTGTCTTACTGCTGTCACCATGTCTCAGAACTCCAGTAGGTTTGTGACACAGGATTTCCCGTCCCTGAAACCATGTTGGCTGCTGTTGATGAGATCATTCCTTTCTAGGTGTTCCATCACTCTCCTCCTGATAATCTTCTCCATGACTTTGCATACTATACACGTCAGTGACACTGGTCTGTAGTTTAGTGCTTCATGTCTGTCTCCTTTTTTTGAAGATTGGGACTACATTTGCTGTCTTCCATGCCTCAGGCAATCTCCCTGTTTCGATAGATGTACTGAATATTGTTGTTAGGGGTACACATAGCACCTCTGCTCCCTCTCTCAGGACCCATGGAGAGATGTTATCCGGCCCCATTGCCTTTGAGGTATCTAGCTCACTCAGAAGCCTCTTCACTTCTTCCTCGGTTGTGTGTACCGTGTCCAGCACTTGGTGCTGTACCCCACCTCTCCGTCTTTCTGGAGCCCCTTCTGTCTCCTCTGTGAACACTTCTTTGAATCTCTTGTTGAGTTCCTCACATACTTCACACTCATTTCTTGTTGTCTCTCCTCCTTCCTTTCTTAGCCTGATTACCTGGTCCTTGACTGTTGTTTTCCTCCTGATGTGGCTGTATAACAGCTTCAGGTCAGATTTGGCTTTCGCTGCTATGTCGTTTTCATATTGTCATTGGGCCTCCCTTCTTATCTGTGCATATTCATTTCTGGCTCTACGACTGCTCTCCTTATTCTCCTGGGTCCTTTGCCTTCTATATTTCTTCCATTCCCTAGCACACTTGGTTTTTGCCTCCCTGCACCTTTGGGTGAACCACGGGCTCATCCTGGCTTTTTCATTATTCCTGTTACCCTTGGGTACAAACCTCTCCTCAGCCTCCTTGCACATGGTTGCTACATATTCCATCATCTCATTAACTGGCTTCCCTGCCAGTTCTCTGTCCCACTGAACCCCATTCAGGAAGTTCCTCATTCCTGTGTAGTTCCCTTTCTTGTAGTTTGGCTTCATTCGCCCTGGTCTTCCTGCTTCCCCCTCCATTTGTAGCTCTACTGTGTATTCGAAGCTTAAAACCACATGATCACTGGCCCCAAGGGGTCTTTCATATGTGATGTTCTCAATATCTGCACTACTCAAGGTGAATACTAGGTCCAGTCTTGCTGGTTCATCCTCTCCTCTCTCTCTTGTAGTATCCCTTATGTGTTGGTACATGAAGTTTTCCCGTACCACCTCCATCATCTTAGCCCTCCATGTATCTTGACCCCCATGTGGCTCCAAGTTCTCCCAATCAATTTGCTTGTGGTTAAAGTCACCCATGATCAGGAGCTTTGCCCTGCATGCATGAGCTCTTCTGGCCACTGCAGCCAATGTGTCAACCATCACTCTACTACTCTCATCATACTCTTGCCTTGGCCTCCTGCTGTTCTGTGGTGGGTTATACATAACTGCAATTACCACTTTGGGACCTCCAGAGTGAAGAGTTCCTGCTATGTAATCGCTTGCTTCTCCACTGTCTCCTCTCTCCAGCTTATCAAAATTCCATCAGTTTTTGATCAGCAGTGCCACTCCTCCGCCCCCCGTTCCCTCTGTCTTTCCTCAGGATCTGGTATCCCGTTGGAAAGATGACATCTGTTATCATACCTGTAAGCTTGGTTCCTGTGAGAGCTATGATGTCCGGTGATGCCTCCGACTCTTTTGTGCCGCTCCTCCCACTTATTTGTTATTCCATCAGCGTTTGTGTACCATACCTTCAGTTTCCTTTCCAACACTGTGGTTTGGGGGGCCTGTGGGGGTGGGAGACCTGGTAGCATACTGTGGGATTCTATGGTTGGGGGTTGGGTGGAAGCTGTGGGTATGGATTGTATTGTGTGTTGGGATGGTGTGATAGGTTGTGGGGTTCTGAGGATAGTTGTGTGTGTGCTTGCCCTTGCTGCTCTGTTCTGCTCTGACTGACCTCTGCTGGTTCCATCCTTGTCTCCTTTCCTAGCTCCTTTCGCTTTTTTGTCCTCTCCCTCAGCTGCCGTCTCTCTGTTTGTGTTCTGTCTCTGTCTAGGAACACCTTCTTGTACTCTTCCGAGCTTTTCAACCGTGGTTTCTCTTGGAGGATCCTGTTCCGCACTGCTTCTGTCCTGAGAATCAGCTTGATCGGTCGGTTTCTCCCCTTCAAGTACCCCCCTATTCTCTGAAAATTTACAATCTCATCCATGTCTTCTCCCCCTATTTCCGTGATGATTTTCTCAATCTCCTTTCTTTCTTCCTGCCGTCTTTCAGTGAGTGTCCTTTCCTCTCTCTCCCGAAGCCCATGGATAATCACTGATTTTGCCCTTTCCTTCTCCCATTGTCTCTCCCTCTGTGACTCTGGTTCCTGTCTGTATGTGGTCATTTTCTCCCTTGATTTTTCCAGTGGCTCTTGGTAGCATGGTTGTGCCTCAGCATTCGACCTATCTCCCTCTCCATCTGCACCCATCTGCTCTTCCCTTCCACTCCCTGGCCCTTCTTTGCAGACTGATATGACCTTAGCATAATTCATATCTCCTTCCTTCCTGTTCAGCCTCTCATCTTCGTATGGTGTGTCTTCTCTGGTCACTACCCCTGAGACTTGCTTCAGCCTGTTTACCTCAAATTCTAGGACCTTTACCCTGGCTACTGCAGTTTCGACTTGTGCCTCCCAATTCTTCGTGTCCTTCTCCAACCTCTTTTCCCATTTCACAGAGAGCTCTTTCTCCATTTTTTCAGAAAGCTCTCCTAATTTTCTCTCCCATTCTTGCTCTATCCTTTTCCACTGTTCCTCCATCCATTCCTCCCTACCAGTACCATTGTCATCTGATCCCTGATTCCTGCGAGTCCCAACCATTTCTTTTTTAGTGAAAGAGAGAGAAAGAGAAAAATAAAAAGGGGGAGAGAGTGAGAGATAGGGAGAGAGAGAAGGGGAGCCTAAGAGGAGGGGAAAAGGGAAAAAGGGGGAGAAAGTGAGAGAGAGGGAAAAGGTAAGAGGGGGGGAGTGACAAGGGAAGAGAGAGAGAGATAAAAGAAGAGGAAGAGTGAGAGTAAGAGAGGGAGAGAGAGAGGAAGAGAGAAAGAGTGAGAGGAAGAGAGAGAGGAAGAGATAGAGGAAGAGATAGAGGAAGAGAGAGAGGGGGAGAGAGAGAGGGGGAGAGAGGGAGAAAGAGAGGGGGAGAGAGGGAGAGAGAGAGGGGGAGAGAGGGAGGGAGGGAGTGAGGGAGGGAGGGAGGGAGAGAGAGAGAGAGAGAGAGAGAGAGAGAGAGAGAGAGAGAGAGAGAGAGAGAGAGAGAGAGAGAGAGAGAGAGAGAGAGAGAGAGAGAAGAGCAGAGCAGAAATCAGCAACTACAGACCAGTGTCACTCCTGTCAATCACTGGTAAGATCCTTGAGACAATAATCTCAAGACAAATGACAGATTTTTTTAACTACCACTCACTACTTTGTGATCGTCAATATGGCTTCAGGAAAGGTTACTCTGCTGCTGATCTGTTGTTAAACCTCTCCACTAAGTGGCACCAGTCACTGGATGAATCCAAAGTCAGCTGTGTGGTAGCACTGGACATTGCTGGCGCTTTCGACCGGGTGTGGCACCAGGGCCTCTTAGCAAAACTTCAAGCACTGGGAATTGCAGGCTCTACGCTATGTCTCCTCAGTGATTACCTTCATGGTAGATCTCTAAGTGTAGTCCTCAATGGAACGGAATCAGCAAGGCATCCTATTGGGGCAAGCGTTCCACAAGGAAGTGTGCTGGGTCCACTGTTATGGAATGTCTACTTCAACGACCTTCTTCATCTCATCCCAGAATCACATGCATATGCAGACGACTGTACACTGACATTCACTTATCCAAGAGAAGAAATGCCAGCTGCTCTAAGCTACATCAATCACCAGCTGAGAGCTATATCAGCTTGGGGAAATAGATGGCAAGTAACATTTGCACCTGAGAAAACGCAAATGATGATCGTCTCTAGGCACCATGATGGTAATGCTGGTGCAGTAGTAAGGATGAATGGGACGATGTTGGCACCTGGAGAAGAAGTTGATATCCTTGGGGTGAAATTTGACTCCAAACTAACCATGAAGAACCATGTTGTAAATCTTGCAAACAAGGCAGCCAGGAAGCTTACAGCACTTCGCCGTATCTCGCATCTGCTTGACAGTAGGGGTTGCAAGATCCTGTACGAGGCACAAGTACGCTCACACCTTGAGTATGCTCCACTTTCTTGGTTTGCCTGCCCCCCCTCTCATCTGCGACTGCTTGACAGAGTAGAGAACAGAGCAAGACGTCTCATCTCTCGCCTGGACCCATCCTGGATAGATCTGTCATTTCAGCAGAGCCTTCAACATAGGAGGGATGTGGGTGGCCTTACTGTTATGTACAAGGCCAATATTGTCAAAATACCACACTTGGATCCACTTCGAGGACAGCGTGAAACAAGCTTTTATGCCACAAGACGGGCAGAAAGCAGCAACTTCACTCTGGCTGTACCCTTCTCCAGAACATCACTCCATCTGAGATCTTACATACCCAGGATGACTCG